>NC_140780.1:1197995-1744044 GCF_044657685.1 Stegodyphus dumicola | reverse complement strand
TGAAGGTCTTCAGAGGTGAGGTATTTTAAAAACTGGAGAAGAAAGAAATGACTAGTTTCATCAACATTTAAATGTTTTTAGATGGTATAAATGTTTTTTACTTGATTGTTGAACTTTGGATAAATTCTTAATCATTTGGCTGAGACATCTTTGGGTTTTCAATTTACGATATAACATTCTGTGACATATGTAAATTTATACAGCCCTTCAGTAAAAA
This sequence comes from Stegodyphus dumicola, assembly GCF_044657685.1. NCBI lineage: Eukaryota > Metazoa > Arthropoda > Arachnida > Araneae > Eresidae > Stegodyphus > Stegodyphus dumicola. The sequence continues at coordinate 1,743,827 of NC_140780.1, read as the reverse complement.
AATAATCATCTTTTGCATTCATCCACAAAGTTGTATCTTGGCCCTTTTCAGTTTACATAGGCCCATTTGCTTAACTACTTGATGTGCTACACTGCCTGAAAAATTTTAATAAAATACGGTTTGAACATTCAGATATTTTGCTTTGAACATGCAACTTCTCTGAAATGGATTTTCTGCAGTTGTTCATTCTTCTAATTTCCTTCTTTCAGAAATATTTGTTTTCAGTGTTGACACAAAAACATTAGTTTTTAAACAGTTATATTTCCATTAATTATGTATTCTGGCCAAATTCTCAAATTTGAATTGTATCTTTCAGGAAGACCACCTTTCATTTTAAAGATATTTCACTTGCAGATTAAATTTCAAGCAAAGCTCATTGGACATACTATTGAGTTAAAACCTGTTTAACAAATGATAGAGGCTTGTTTTGGGCAATGCTGTGAGAGAGGATCCACTATCCAATTGTAACTCAATGATATGTTATATATCCAATTGCAACTTAACTTTGTATATATTGTTTATTTATCTATATCCATATCATGTACAGTATTGATGTTTTGCTGACACTCTAGTGAGCAATCAGCTATGTTGTTTACTAGGATTAAGTGAACTGTGAGTGCGGCATAGAAAATATTCCTAAATTGATTTGCTTCAGAGAGGCAAGAAAATTCTACCTCCAGTTTGAAAAGCACTTATTGCTACCTTGCCATGTCACTTTTAAGTATTTTTTTTTTTTTTTACTTTGAGAGGCAATTTTAGGTTTGGGAAATTGAAAATAATTTCAAGAAAACAAATCTGGAGAAGGACGTTAAATAATGTTTTTTACAGGATTAATCTACAGTTTACGTCACAAATAGTGTGCCAACCTAAATAATAAAATATCTTCATTGAATTGCATTGTTAAAATTATATTACTTTATAAATTTATCAAGGAATCCCCACACTTTTATTATTCATGATATAAAATCATACATGAGTTTTGTAAAGAGAGTTAATTTCTTGTTCCTATTAAACTGCAGGATTATTATTATTATTATTATTATTATTCATAAATATTTTGAGTTTTCAATAGAAACTTTATGGAAACTTTTTTCTAGTTGTACTTCTTTCTCTAGAACTATACTTGCATGTACAATTATGTATGCACTATTTAGAGGACTGGTTGCTACTTCATCAAAGACACACTTCTTTGAGAGAAATTTTCATGTTCCTTTATACATGCAACATTATTGTCAGTAAAAGTGACGTACCCAGAGCAACATTATCCTTAATTATTCTGCGGGTGATATTTTTATCTGAGTAATTTGATTTTAAGAGTATTTCTTATATGTCCAATTGCATCTTGTGTATATATCCTCTTTATTTATATACATTTGTATCATGTACAATATCAATGTTTTGCTGATACTCTAGTGAGCAGTCAGCTATGTTGTTAATAAGGATTAAATGAACTGTGTAGTGTGGCATAGAAAATATTCCTGAATTGATTTGCTTCAGAGAGGCAAGAAAATTCTACCTCCAGTTTGAAAAGCAGTTGTTCACTGAGCTCTTGCGCCTGCTGAATTTAGTTACTTTGTTATGTACAGTAATGGGTATAAAAAGCCTCCCCCCCCCTTTTTTTTTAAATATTCGGGTTATCTTGCAGGTTTTGGTATTTTTGAAAAGAATGATCAATAAATTTCATCTCTGATAATGCCAGTTTGCAATATATTTGAGAAATATTCTAATTAGATTCTTAGGTGTTTGTGGCAATAATTATTGTTTGTTATTTGTCTTGGAAGGGATGCTTTCTAAGAAAAACTGCTATGTATTCACATTATTTATAGAAAACATCAGCCTGTATGCCAGAAGCCAAATCCAGTGTAAACTATTAGAATTCAGTGGATTTAATTGCTTGGCCTCTGATTGATGAAATATTCTCATATAAGAGCTGTTAGTGATTCATTTAAATATTATTATTTGCTGGTACTGTGCTTTAGTGTCTAAACTGTAAACCCAACAGATGTGCATGTATATATGAAAAGTATAAAATAGATATTTATAGGTGTACATAAAAATAGAAATCTGTTTGAAACTTCATTGAATGAACTTTGTAACTGCATATGTTTCTAATTAGCCAGTATGAAAATTTTTAACATCAGAAAGAGAATATTAATGTAGTTCATTTATTTTGTTATGGGCTATCTCATCAAGGCTGTCTGCCCACTCTGAAGGTCTCTGTGAAGAAAACTCGCTTATCGATGTGTTGGAATTTTTAAAAATTCACTCACTCAGTCAGTTCAGAAATAAAGAAGTCAGACCCAGAGCAAACTCTCATTATTTTGTGCTTTTTAGCTCTGAGGCAAATAATATATTTCTATGAAGCTTTTTAATTGTGCTCAATTTATGCGGACTACTATTTCGTCTAATCACTCTGGCGAACATGTGGGTGTCCTGAGAAGAACAGTGAGTTTACTTTAAAGTATGTCCGATGAAATTGTAGAAGATATGACAAAGATGGGAAGGATTTAATTACCCTTTATTCTTCATGGTTTGCAGCTGCTTCCACACTTCAGGATACAAAGAACAGTACTTGTGGTCTGAACTAAAAAAATAAGAACTACAAACTAACTAAATTTAAATAAGAGCTAAACTCAAATACTATACAAAGACTAGTATCACTAAGATTGGCCTTTTAGGTCTTTACGTATGTAATACACAGAATGCAGGAAAACTACAGTATGTCTTCAATATCAAGAGGACTAAATTTCTGGCCTGAAAGGCGGACAGCAACTGACTGAAAAGCATGCATGGAATAAGGTGGCGAGAAGTCTCTCTCTCTCTCTTAACTCCTTCTTGGCTAAAAGCCACAACTTAAATACTTAATAGTTTGCAAGCTCAATTTGCATACTAAAACTAACCACATTTATTCTGGCCGGAAGTGGAAAATAAGAGAAGACACTAAAGTTTTAAAATAAAATAAACTTTAGTAAAACATAAAATCCTTACAAGTTAATTGGCCTCACATATAATAATCCCATATTTTTTAAAAGATTCTAGGACTAAGAATAACGTATTATGCAAAAGATAACTTATACATCCCACAAGGAAGATAGTTAATTTATCTAAATATCATACTGTAAGGAAAGCAAATATATAAAGTTTTATTTCAGAGGTTTGAAGTTATTAACTATTGAAATATATTCTTAAATGTTTAAATAGATTTTTCAGATGATCATTTTCAGGAGGAAAATTATCATATATTCTTAATATTATAGAATGCCAAATAGCTCATTCATTTGGGTAGTTAGGTGGTGAGTATTTCATAAGACAAAACACCTATAAAATCTGCAGATTAAAAAACCTTGCATTCAATCAAATTTCAATGAGCTGAATTGAAGGGACTTCTTAATCCCTTCAGTTCAAGGATGCTCATCAAAGTTTGTCTGAATTGAAAGAACTATGAAAAATTTCGTGCTGAAAAATTGTTTGACTAATTACATTTGAAGAAAATCTAGGATTCTTCATAGATATGCATATAAGTATTTAATTAAATAATAATGCTTTTTAATTAAATAATAATGTCTTGGGCATAGTAGTAATGCTGAACCTGTTAAAACATAATTAAAAGTAAAAAATTAATCATAATTAATTTAACCTAATATTATAGTTGAAATGATATAGGCATTCATGGATTAAGTGATGCTGACATAAAACCATACAGTTCCGTTAGTGATCAGATTGTGCATCTGCACTTGAAAAAGAAACGATGATTTTTTCCATGATTATGACTATATTTCTCTTTCTTCCAATGATAGAAATATCTGGAAATGTTATTAGTGATGCAGTCCAAATGATATTAAAATATTACCTTTTAATTTCTGAATGGCAATGTTTCAGATTTCTTGAATCAGCAAAAATAGAAAAGGAGAAGCAGTTCAGGTTTATTTAATTACAAATAAAAATGTAGGATCTACTGCTAAAATAAATTTTCTTGAAAGTGTGTTTTTAAATGCTAAGAAGTGAAGTGAAGGTGACTAATTCATTCAAAAGACCGTGGAAATGCAAATTACTCCACATTTATGGATTGTGTGAAGTTGGTTTGTGGCATGACCTCAGGGATTGATTCATGACTTTTAGGGATAATATCAGACTTCAATTGCTAGGGAAGGGAAAAATTCAAGAAATGGTTTCATTATCATTCAAAAACAAAAACAAGTTTTTCTTATTAAATTCTGTGCATTGAAGAAATTTGCTTTATGGAGAAAGTTTATATTAAGTTTCTGTACAATTTGTGGAAAACATAAGTTTTACTATGTAAGTACTGGAATTTATTTTAGCATATAATAACTGTTCGTTATAGAGAAATGCTGCAAATGTTTGTGCATCCACATTAAGATGTTTGAAATGTATTTGACAAGGGGTCAAATACATTTCAAATGGTAAATTCATGAAGAAGTCTGTTTCTTAATTTAGCTGCAAAAACTTAATGGTCATTCATATCAGGCAGGCTTTATAAAGCATGCTTATTGTTGACTAATTAATCTCTCATTTATAATTATTAAATATTATTTGTAACTTTACCACCCTTGATGGGGCCAGTAATTTATTTTGTTTTTAGATATTGCAAAAGAATAGAAAAAATATAAACAAAAATACGAAAATGATGAAAGGAGCAAGCTATTCAAAATATAGGAAATAGAATGTTCTTATTCGATATTGACTGCATAAACAATCATTGCTGTTCCCCCCCCTTGTATACAGAATATAATTATAAAAAAAAGTTTTTGAAAATAAAAGAGAACATTATTCTTTCTTGAGTATTTAAAAATAATTTCTGATATTAGCATTAGTTATTGAGCATAGTGTTATGATCCTTTATGTTTGTTTATTTTTATTTGTTCATATTTGAAGGTTACATCAAGTTGGATTATGCATTTTGTTCTTTTAAATATGCTTCTGTGTATATAGTTATTTTAAATTTGTGACAAATTGATCAGTTTCATATTTATATCTGAGGCATTTAATTTTATTATTTTTTATTATACAATTTTATGTTATTATTTCAAATCTCTAAGACTGTGTTACATTAAAAAAGTTGTTGTAATATTATCTCATAGCCATTTTGCAATTTGTCTTGAATGCTTTTTTGTTTTTGTTTTGTTTTGCTTAGTATCTATTTTAGATAATGATATATTACAAGTTATAAAACTGATATATTACAGGTTTTCTACTGACCAATATGAGAAAGTACCATTCTTTATTTTTGGAGACTGTAATTTTTGCCTAGATACCAAAGATGTAATACAGGTACTATCTTCAGAAAAATAAGTTTGCATAGTAATTATAACATTTATATGTTAGATAAATGGAAATAATTATAACAAGATAGCTAAACATTGTTTATTCCGTACTTCTACTAGCTGTTGTTATGTATTAGAGTTATAATATGTATTATCTTACAGTTACATATTTTGCAGTAATATTCCTCTAAAATATCTGAGACACAAATTTTTGTAGTTTATAGTTAGTCATGCAAATAGAATATTCAAATTTGTTAACAGATATCTTAGTATATATTATTTTCTAAAACTGAAGGAATCTACAAGTAACATTGAACTTGCCAATTTAGTTTGAGTTTTACATTACAATTTAATTTCAGTTTTACTTTTTTTATAACTATGTAGTTATAAAAAAAGTTTTAATTTCCATGTTTGCAAAAGAATAATGCACAACTTTAAAAAATGAGCAAGAGCTTCAAGTTCTAATAATATGTATGTTGCTTGTAATATTAGAAGGTGGAGTGAACATAGTTGTGTATGTTATTTGAATTAATTTGTTGAGGTTTATAAAATTTTAGTGATAAAATCACTGGTTTACAGGGGGAAAAAAAGCTGATGATAAAATCTGAATATGCATATTTTCTTCCATATTTTATTTTTTGTTTACTTTGCCTCCCCCCAACTCCAAAGTTTTTTTTTTTTTTTTTTTAAATGACCAACATAAAAGTTTCGAGAAAAATAAATTTTTATTTATTTTTAGATGTATACAAAACAACATATTTCACCTTTATATTGAATGTATAATGGCCTACCATACTTTTCGTTTCCTTTGGAAATTTTTCTTTAAAATTTCAAAAGGTTGAAACAAAAAAGGTTCAAAAGGTACCATTGCTTGCTTTTTAGCAACAGACATGACGAAGCTTCCATCCTTGTCCTTTCAATTACTGCTCTCAGATTGATTTTGAGTGAAAGCAACAGCTGTCTTTTTCTTCTCTCTAATGAATTCATCTAATGTGGGCTGTTCATTACTGTATGTTATGGACAAAGAGATCAATCTCATTATTTAATAACCACACCATGTAAGTGTCTATGCAAACTGGAATTTCATTTGCAGTAACACAGTTAATATGTAAGACTTCAGAATTTTTTCGTATATTAAATGTGCCCACCAATGGGCGAGCGGTAAAATCGCTGAACAGTGGTAGGTATGACCTGGGTTTGATTACAGGCAAATGTGCTAGCTGCTTGGGCATTTTCGTGATTTTCCTCATGTGTAACTTGTATATGAGCCAGTTTCCCTTAAAATGTTCTCTACAATGGCATCCCTTTAGGCAGATAGCCCTAGTGTGCTTTGCCATAATCAACTAAATCAAATCATATATTAAATATTGACCTCTTATGTTTATCATTTGTATGTTGCAACACAAGCTAAAATATTAAGAATTTTATAGTCAGTAAGGAGATTTTTGTATCTGCAGATGTGAAAAAAACTGAATTCCAAAGAATAGTAAATGACAGGTTAATATGTAATTAAGTGAAAATATTAATTCTGTTGGTGGAGATTTCTGAAACATAGGGAAGGGAAAACTACTGTAACACAGCTAGAATTATCTATGATATGTGTTTTTCATAATAAACTGAATTGCCTGTTTACTTTTATTCCTCTAGCTTAAGTATTAAAGCCATGTTCCGAATTTCCTTGATATATCCAGAATACTAAAAAAATCATACTTTTCTTGGACCATGTGTCAAGAAATGCCAGCTAAAGGTGCTAAAAGGTTAAATAAAAAAGCTAAAGGTTAAATAATAAATTAAATATTACTACCTTCTGAGTCATTGACTTTGCATGACCTAAGATGCATCATTATACTAGGCTGAGATGGCCAATATGTATTTTGCTTATAGGTCAATGGATAGAAATGGATGTATGTGAAATTGAACGTAAGATATATGTACTACACTAGCTATTTAACACATCTTTAAGGTCTTTCAGTCCAGATGTAATAAGTATGCACAACTAGTGTTTATCTCCTTATAGAGACAATCACTAGGAATAGGAGATTACAGCCAGCATCTAGAATTTCCACACTGGTTTTTGTAGTTATGTTCTGAAGGATGAGTTTTTCCATTGCGGTATGCATATGTAGGTATATGACAAGCCATATGGCTTTATACTATAAAACTATAGTTCACTATAAATGTTTGCATTGGTACTCTTTGATTGGTCTTTCTTTCTTTCTTCATGACTTGACTAGCGAAAGATATTCCGAGAGAAGATCTTGTCAGAACTGCAGTTTAATGTTCCTGGTGTTTTAATATATTTATTTTTTATACAAATGTTTTAATGATTGAAGCTAATATGTATCTATATTCTAACATATTATTTTATTTATTAACAAGTTTTATATACTTGTTAATAAATAAAATAATTCTATCATCAAGTTCTACTTATGATCCTTCTTCCCTAAAATGTATATATATGACATGTATGGAATAGACTGAAATATATATACCCAATAACACAGGGGTTCTCAGCCAGGTTGAAATTTCCCCTTGGGGGAAAATTTTCATGGTTTCATGTGTGGGATGTGGTCAGCCTTTTACTCTTAAACTTGTTTTAGTTTATGTATATAAAAAATTACTCTTATTCAAGTTTTATCAACATTTTCTATACTTCTGGTTTAATTAAAAGCACATTAAAAATAATCTAAATTTAAGTAGATGTATATGCATTTTTGAGTTTTGGAGTTGCATGGGGCAAAAAAACTTGAGAGCCACTGCAGTAACATAAGCTCAAAGTATACCCTCGTAGTTATACCACCATAATATGAAATGTATAACTCTTTCAAAAAAAGTTTGTGGAAGAATCATATCACATGTGTAAAACTTGCAACAACTGAATTTTGTTGTTAGAGGATGTTAGTATATTCTTCATAAAAGACATATGTGAAGTAATATCTTGTGGGGCAGCATACACAGGTGATCTCATGCAAATAGAAATTAAAGCATCTTTTGACTATTTAGTGTGAAGCTGCATTTTGTAAAAAATGTGCTCGAATGCAAATACTTGTGTTCTTTGATCAAAGAAAAATTTTCATCAAACCACAACAACCTTTTTGGCAAATGTTTTATCCTCCAACTCCGTTTTTCTGTATTATTTAAGTGTTTCTGTAAGGTCAGCATTTCTGGATAATACAAGCTATTCAGCATGATATAATGGATTGTCTGTGATGTACATGAAAGACAGGCATTCTACTAATGCTTCCACTGAAGTGAATGTTTGTACATTTAAGTTTCGAAAAAATTTCTTGACTGCAGTTATCCCTCCCATGTATAATGTGTATATGAACCAGTGTTCCATAAAAAGCCCTCCACAAAGGGAAGAAGGCATCTCTTCTATCTTAGGCAGATAGCTCTTGAGTGCTTTGCCCAACCAGCCCCCTATGTAGCAATCATCCTTCAGTACCTTCTTCCTTCTTAGTCCTTGAATTGTGCTTCAATTTTTCTTACAGCTTCTTTACATAAAATATTCTACATAATAATGCAGCATAAATAACAGTATTCTATACTGTATTATGTATTGATATGATTATTACTGAGCTCCATAAACATGTGCAATATTCTAAAATTTTAAGTTATTAAATTATTTTAAGATTAATTATTAATAATTTTATTTAAGATTATTTAAATTAGATTTTCTAGAGGCATTTCACTTTGATATAAATCTTTCAGTTCTAGTTAGCAATCCCAGTTCCAATCCGTCTTTACCCTCAGTTTCTAATGAAATTATTTGATAGCTGTTTTCATTTTTCATCAATAGAGGGTGCCAGCAGCTTGACATCCTTCTTATCGTTCTTATTGCCTAATCTTATTACTGCTTTTTCCTTCATCATTTGCACTTCTGCAGTTGAAGAAGGAGTTTCTATATTTAACCTTCAAAACTAGTCCTGTAAATTTATAAATATTGTGCTAATTCTTGTTGCTTGTTTAACTCCTGCAATAATAGTTATTTGCATGTCATTTTAACTCAAATACACTTGAGTTCACATATGTAATATTCATTTAAAAACTCTTCCTTGCCAAATATAGATTTAAAAAGCTCTGTAGCTTTTCCATAATTCTCTTTAGAGAGCAAAATCTTCTAATAAGCTGGCGAGTTCGGTTTCATGCATTGAAATAAATGATCAAATTTATCCTCAGAATTAAGAGATTCATATTCCAATATTTTCATTGCCATTCTGTAAAAGATAAATTTAAAGCAATTCAGCAGTATTCGTATTCAAGAGATACACAGTTTGCTTCACGTTAGTGCCTTTTCTGCTTAAAAACTGCTTTCTCTATAGAAAACAAATCATTTAAAAATAATGAGCAATCCAGACTTTTTTAATGTTGGTTTGAAATTAAAATAGGTGAAAATTATGCAGGATACCTCTGTTTTATAAGGAGGACTTTGCTGCTGAACAGTGTAAATTATTATGAAATAAATGCTGTACATCTTATATGTATTACTTTGTATATTTTGACTTAAAATGTTGTCTTTAGAATTTAAAGAAAATTTTGATCAGGAACAGTTTTCCCTTTCGTTAACTTGTACTTGCGTAGATCTTAAAATGTTTTCCCTTTTTTTTTTTTTTTTTTTTTTTCAAGGTAAGCTTTTTATTAGTTTTAACATTATTGATAAATATAAATACATAACATGAACAATAGTTAATTATTACTCAAAAGAATATCAGCTATAGAGCTATGATTAAAAACAATAAAGGCAATAGGATCATTAGGCTCACTGGCTTTCTTTAGTTCATCTAAAAGTCATCTAAAGAAATTAGAATGTCATTGTCTACAGAAACATCAGTCTTTTCTTTCAAAAACTGGGTCCATGCCACCAAATGTTACCTATTCAATAAAATGTCAGCACCAACTCTCCTGCTGAGATCTGCGAGATTTTCTTTCTCAGGGCACCAGTATCACTTAAACCCTGTATTTCATTCACTCTGTTGGTGGCAAATGATTTCTATCATTTTGTTGTCCTCTTAATCCAACAGAGTGATTTTTGAATTCGCCCAAAAAACATTGAGTGCCTTTTTTTAAATGCACCATTTTCTTGACTTTGCTTGCTAACTGAGCAGCAAGCAAAGCGCCGAATAATTCTAGTCTCGGAAGCGTGATTTTTCTTAGTGGCGTCGCTTCACACTTGCTAACCAATAAATTCACTTTGTTTGGGTTGTTTACTGTATTTGGTATTTTAGATTTTTCTGTATTTAACAATTTCGAATGAAGATGTTTGAAGTGTTTATGTACTTTTGCATTGCTGCGAAGTGATTGATTGTAACAGAAATGCATTTCTAATGAAATTCGAGGAAATAAGTCTAAAGAAATTGCAGGGATACAAGTAATATAAAAAAATTGTCTAAAGTCAATTCCTACTTAGATCAACACAGAAACATTTTAAAAATACAACAAAATTTTAAATATGTGAAAAAATTATATTAACATCAAGTGTCATCAACTACAACTTTAAAAAAATGTATTTGAACTTCAGTGGATGAATAGAAAGTATTTTATTAACAATTGAAAATTTGCACAAGATATTGGTTGAGTGTGAGCTGATAGTAGGAATTTTAAAAAGTAAAATTTCAATAGTCAGTACAAGGCAGTCGCATGGTGTGCACATTATATATTTACTATGAATTTAATTGAAATCTTCTCTAACAAGTTTATTATTATCTATTTCAATGCAGATTGAAATTGAAGGTGAAACCACTGATGGAAACTTTGCTCTTGATGACGTCACCTTTTACGATGGGAACTGTCAAAGTAAGTATGATAACACATTTTTATGCTCTTTTTAAATGCAGCTAAGATGCTCTTCCCTATGTCAGTCTGTAGCGATATCTGCCATGAAACCTCTGGCAGCCCCCATTAAAATTTAGCCTTTGGAAAGTTGTCAGAATTAAAATCATAAAATGAAGTGCAGTACAAGTTGTCAAATGAAGAAAGTCCATGGTTTCACCGGACGGACATCATCAGCAACTACATCAATGCGGTGCAGGTATTTATATAAAATGTCTTGTCGAGAGTTGAAAATTTGCCGTAAAGAATGCACGGGGTATGTCCACTGGGATAGGCGAAAATACAAGAGTATTCCACACTTTATCGGTTGAAAGGAGTTTATACATTTAAAAGTTGGTCCACTTTCCTCTTTGCCTCAGAACTAAACTGTTAATTGGAGAGTGAGAAATGTGGCTAAAGTAATCATTTTTCATTTTTATCATTCAGATTTCAAATCATTATAGCATAATGTGGCTAGGGTACAAATAGGGCGCAGCCCCATCCACCTAATCGACAAGATTTTATGACAAACAAGGGCTGCGCCAGGATAGCTTACAGCCATTTTTAGGCAGAAGATGGGCTTTTTCATTTCCAGTGGCTGGGGATCCATTGAAAAACAAGCTCCGAGCCAAAAGCCATTGCATTGGATACATTTATCTTGGTCTCTTCAACAAGAAAGTAATCAGTAGGTGTATGAGACAGCTGCCCACTCGGGAGTGAGCAAATATAACTGCCTTGCTAAAGTTAGTATCAGGTACAAGAAGATTTAAAATTGCCTTTCCTGTGGCAAAAATCTCTGCGTCGAAGTTAGAGGCATTCAGATCAACAGAATAGGATTCCGCAAAATATCCTTCACAGTACAACCGGCACCAGTATTTTCCTTACGTGCAGTGTCATCAGTAGAAATGTGGATCCACTCACAGCTAGGGTTATTTGTAGCTATAACTTCTAAGGAAAAAGCTTTAAGAGCGTCAGGAACTGCCTCGTATATCTTTTCAGCCATACCAATTTCAAGATTACAAGTAGGAGCCCTAATAGTAGGAGGAGAGAGGCTAAACTGGTTAGGGTGGAGTAAGGTAGGCATGATTAGGTATTGCAATTTCGGACCAAAATTTCAATACCTGTATTCGGTAGTAGGAATTTTATAAAAAAAGAAAGAAAACACAGGTGTTTCTTTGTTTTATTTGCCAATTTTATTAGAGTATATACCACCAAAAAATCATTCATAATTTATACATTATAACAGTATATAAAGAATTGTAAAGAAACGAGGACCATCTTATATATTTAAATCACAAAAAAGTGTAAATATCAGTATTCTGTGGTACTATTAAAATTTTTGAAATGTGATCTTAAAAAAACATAATTGAGCCTGGAGCGTAATTTTGTGTAAAAATTACCAGCTGTCTAAAACCCTCTTTCAGCATCTTACACTAGTAGGTGGTACTGTTAGCAAGGGCGATATACTTTTTCCAAGTATTTATCTCGAAATCCCTCATCTTCAAATAAATCGATTTCTCATTGGATGGTTTTGGATATAACTGATTTCTGTATTTTATTTTGGCTTGTTGAATTTTTTTTTAGTTAGTGCTAATTCTAATTTTTGTTCAAGAGACAATTCTTTTCACTATCGACATTAGTGCCATCATCATCTTCGATAACTGTACCGAATTCTTCTGTGTGTGGATAGGTTTGTGGGTAATTTAAGAAAGTTTAATATTTCTTTCTATTTTCATTTTAAGAAAATTTAACATAAACTTGATTTGATTAGTCTCTTCCTCTTTTTCATTTTTAAATCATTATAATTATGTAAATACCGTAAGCCATTTTCTATTTCAGTATGCCTTTCTCCTGTGCGATTTTTCAATGTAATATATAATTCTTTAAATAGTGATGTGAGCTGTTCCTTGTTGCACTAACTGTTAAGAAATTAGAATCTCTCCGTATCGGAAAAATTAATTGGGAGATTAAAGTCGATTGTTGCTTTTGGGGATTGCATATTTCAGTTTCATAAATCGTTCCATCACTAGGAGTAAATTGTTCCAACGTGGTTTAGAATCTAATATTAAAACATGTTCTGTTTTACTTCCAGTTATTATATATTTTTCAAATAAGGCATTTTTTGTAGGAGAATGTTTAAATGTCTTAACAATTTTTCAAACTTGATTAATTATAATGAATTTGATGAGTTAATATTTCATCCTCATTAGCAATATCTTCAACAATTACAGGGTGATTATAATTAAAGTTGCGATATCAAAACGCTGCTCTAACTTTAAAACTACCAGTCAGAATGACTGGATATTTTACGAATGGAATCTGAACCATCGTGAAACAATTGAATTTTGTTTAGTGAAGGAAAAATACCATATTTGCCGCCGTATAAGACGCACTTTTTGTCTTTGAAAATAGGTCTGAACAACGGAATCCGTCTTACTCAGTTTTCGATTACATTTATTTCTCAAAATTTCCTCTATTCGGAGTTGCACAATCTTTTGTCTTGTTTTTTGCAGAGTATGGGAACATTAGTTACATAAAGTTCATTGAACCCGCATGCGCACATATCGACAATCACAGCTGAAAACTTTCCAATTTTTGTGAACGACTTTTAAGCGTGTGAAATTTCTACTGTTCAGTTATCTTTAATTTCTTGCCAAGTTATAGCTCAAAAACCATTGTCGGCATTGCTATAACATAACATACAAGGTACGTGTGATTGCGTATGGTAACAAGACTATAGATAGGCATTTCGGGCCACCCCGACTGATAAAATGATAAGAACTGTCAACTGGGATGCTGTGAAACTAAAGATAGTGTTTAAATCATTTAAGAAATGTGGTATTAGTAATGCACTGGAGGGTACAGGGGACAATTTGTTGTATGAGGACTCTGATGCTAATTTAGAAAGTTTCTATTGACTTTCCAGTTAGCTCTTGAGATGAGTATCTGAATTTTGACGAAAAAAATTAAAAGATGGTCTTTCCCCGTATAGATTGCATATTTGCAGAAATTATTAATTTGTATTACTTTATATTTAAAATACTATAAATTCATTATGATGATCAGTGATAACGTTTTATCCTTCAAAAATGTGTATAAAAAAGGGGTGCGTCATATATGCCGGCAAATACGGTAGTTAAAAAAATGTGCCGATAGATGCCGTTGTCAGGATTTACATGGCTGTTGTAGAGATATGGATATTTCAAGACTTGACATGCACACCACAGATGTAGCTGTGATAAAAATGCAGAACATTAGCGGAACACGTAATGCTTTGCTTAAATGCTTCGTTGTTTGACAATTAAGGATCGCGCTCTGCTCGTGAAACTTTTCTGTCAGAACGATGACTCTGCGTTAACAGCTATCAGGAAGTTCTGGACATTAAAGGGCATAAACTTCGCCCCCAAAACCGCTTACGGCCTGTGAAAACTGATGGATAAATTCAAAGAGACAGATTTATTTAACGTGAAATGAGGTAGAGGACGAAACCCAGTTGCGACAGTGGAAGATGTGGCTACAAAGTTCCAAGAATAGACGAACAGTGATACAGGAATCAGCAGTGCATGGGGAACTGGACGAATGTTGGATATGCCTATCAGCACTGTGCGTAATGTCCTGTGGAACATCTTGCGCTGTTATCCGTGCAAGCTAACTCATGTGCAGAACTTTCTACTTGCTTACCTGGAAACATGTGAATCGTTTGCACAGTGATTTCTTGCCCGGATGGAAGTGAAGAATGGATGGCCAGGGAATATTCTGTGGTCTGGGGGAGCCCATTCCGTTTTGCAAGGTTCTATAAATACTCAAAATTGCAGGATATCGGTGATCAAGAATCCGTTCCTGCTACAGCGAGTACCTCTTCAGTCTAAAAAGGTCACTGTGGGGCGGAATAATGGCAGCGTTTGTCATAGGTCCGTTCTTCTTCGAGATCACATCTGCAGGGATCATTAACTGCTTAACCATGTCCTTCTGGCAATTCAGCAGCATCGGTGGTTCGCACAAGATGCAAGATGGTGCTCCTCTGGACATTGCTACTTCTATGAAGGAACTGCTGACCACTCATAAAATCATAACCTGCCATTTTCCAACAGTTTTACTGCCACGTTCGCCCAACTAAACCCATGTGATTTTTGGCTTTGGGGGATACCTGAAAAGTATTGTTTGCAGTCGGTAGGTTGGGAATCTGGCCGACTTGAAGGCAACCATCACTTACCACATTCATAGCATCAGAACAGATACCCTCCGGAACTGTACTGGAACATGTCGTTTTGTACTTCCAACTAGTAGCGAAACAAGGTGGATGCCATATCGAACAACTTATGCACGTTTGTTTTCATGAAGCTTTTCCTTTTTCTCTTGTCATTATCATTGTACACACATATTCTTTAAACTATTCACTGTAAACACGTCTTTTTGCCTGTCTTAAAGCCTTGGAGTCTATTATTTTCTTTTGGCTAACAACATTCGTGTGGTTATTGATTAGGTCTTACCCCTGCTAGCGTAGTCTATCGCCACATTTTGGAACTATTTTTTCCCTTCGCCAAACAAAATTTCATTGCCTCTCGATTGTTCTGGCAAAATATCAAGTCATTCTGACCTGTAGTTTTAAAGTTAATGTTCTGAAATCGCAACTTTAATTATAATCACCCTGTACCTTGTCATTATCTTCATTGTCACTCTCTTCAACGTCGGAATCGGAAGTTTCTATATCTACAGTATGTGGGTTCTTCTGTTGTTTATTATTTTTGGTATAATACATCTACTACTCCTAATTGGAGAGAGTGTGCGTGTACGTGCGAGAGACAGAGTGAGTGGGTGTGAGGAGCGTTTGAGAGAGTATACTCTCTCTAGCACTCTCACTCTCGCGACCCACAGTCTGTCTCTCGCACTCACACACTATCTCTCTCGCACTCATACAGGGCACAGGGTGATTTGTATCTCTCTCGCACTCATACACTCTCTCAAGTGCGAGAGGGAGTGTGTGAGTGCGCGAGAGAGAGTTCGTGAGTGGCAGAGAGAAAGTGGGAGACTGCGAAAAAGAATGTGCGTGTGAGAGAGTGTGAGTACGACAGTGTGTGCGAGTGCTAGAGAGGTGAGAGTATGAGTGCAAGAGACAGAGTGAGTAGGTGTGAGGAGGGTTTGAGAGAGAGTACACTCTCTATAGCACAATCACACACTCTCTGTCTCTCGCTCTCACACTTTCTCTCACCTCTTTCACACTCTCTCGAGTGCGAGAGAGAGCGAGTGAGAGTATGAGTGCAAGAGAGAGTGTGAGTGGGTGTGAAGAGCATTTGAGAGGGTACTCTCTCTTGCTCACACACTCACTCGCAATCACACCTCTCTTTCACTTCCCCCTTTCGAGTGCATGAGTGCGAGAGAGATTGTGAGTGTGAGCGAGTGCTACAGCAAGAGTGAGTGAGAGTATGACTGCAAGAGAGAGGAAGTGAGTGGGTGTGAGAGAGTATACTTTCTCTCGCACTCGCACCTTTCTTTCACACACTCTCTCTCGAGTGCGAGAGAGAGAGAGTGTGCATGTATGTGCGAGAGGGAGAGTGAAAGAGTAAGTGGGTGTGAGGAGCGTTTGATAGAAAGAGTATACTCTCTCTCACACACTCTCTCGAGTGCGAGAGAGTGTGAGACTGCAAAAGAGAGAGTGCGTGTACGTGCGAGAGACTGAGTGGGTGTGAGGAACGTTTGACAGAGTGCGTGCACAAGTGCCTGTGAGTCAGAGTGCATTTGAAAGAGTAAGTACACTCTCTCACACTCGCAGGCATTCTCTTGCACTTGTGCACGCACAAACTCCTCACACCCACTCACTGTGTCGCACTCACATACTTTCGCATGTACATGCACACTCTCTTTCGCAGTCTCACACCCACTCACTCCCTCTTCTCCTCGAGAGAGAGGGAGAGTGTATGAGTGGAAGAGAAAGTGTGCGAGAACGGCAGAGTGCAAGTGTCTGTGAATGCGAGAGAGTGAGTGGGTGTCAGGAGTGTACTTACTCTGATTCGCAGGCATTCTGTCACACTCATACACTCTGCCTCTCAAGTGCAAGAGAGAATGCCTGTGAGTGTGAGAGAGAGCGTACTTACTCTTTCAAATGCACTCTGACACACAGGTATTCTCTCGCACGTACACGCACACTTTCTCTTTTGCAGTCTCGCACATACATGCACACTCTCTCTCGCACTCAAGAGAGTGTGGAGAAAGTGTGTGAGTGCGAAAGAGTATTCTCTCGCACTCGTGCACCTCTCTCACGCATTCTCGCTGTTGCACTCTAGAAAGAGAGGTGTGTGAGCAAGAGAGAATACCCTCTCAAATGCTCTTCACACCCACTCCCTCTTGCACTCGAGAGAGAGTGTCTCTTACACTCTCGCACTTGAGAGAGAGAGAGAGTGAGTGTGAGAGACAGAGTGTGTGATTGTGCTAGAGAGAGTGTACTCTCTCTCTCAAACCCTCCTCACACCCACTCACTCTGTCTCTTACACTCATACTCTCACTTACTCTGCCTCGCACTCGAGAGTGTATGATTGATAGAAAGTGTGTGAGTGCTAGAGAGAGTGCACTCTTTCTCTCAAATGCTCCTCACATGCACTCTCTCTCGCACACTCACACTCACACTTTCTCTAGCTCTCGCACACACTATCTCAAAGAGTGTGTGACTGTGAGAGAGTGTGTGATTGCACTTTCTCAAACACTCCTCACACCCACACACACTCTCACTCACTCTGTCGCACTCACATACTTTCTGGCACTTGCACACTCGCACTCTTGCTCTCACAATCACGCACACACTCTCACTCTCGCACATTCACTCACTCCCTCCCTCCCTCTCTCTTATTTCGTAAGATAACCGCTGTGTATCTAGTACTATAGTACTCAAATTTTTACACACCTTTGATCACCGACGCTTTCCACACACGTTGCCCTTCAGTTCCCTAAAGTGTCACAGAGATAGGGCTGACATTGTCAAATACTTTTCCCCGAATACAGGGTTAGCAAGAAAATACATAGCAAGCGAGCAAATTCCAAAGACGTCTCACCCCAGTTCTGCATAGCCAGCCAAGCCAAATATTACCTTAAATTATCACCCAGCTCAATCAGGGCTCAGTCAGTAAACCGACTATGCGACCCACACTTCTTGAAAAGTGCTTCGGGTGCCCAAGAGAGAACCATTGCTCTGTGTATGTTGATCTAGCTGCGAGTATTCCCTGAGCTACAAAACACGGAAAATGGACTCTGGAATACTCTGGAATCTGGTATCAGGGAGTAATCAGTCTTAAAAATGACGACACACTCAGAATAAGACGTCATGCTCATGAAGCAATGGATCCTGCATGCCAGGCCATGGCGACTTAATCATGGTTTGGGCTGTTTTCTCTTTGGCACTATTTCGATGTTTTGCTACTTGTATCAATCTCCCTCCGTATGCTTCGGTACGTGGAGTTGCTGGCCAATCTTCTCTATCCATTTATATAACCTATTAAGTGTTTCTTTAACCATGCCTGTATCAACAAGTTAATGCAAATGTACCTCAACTACTAGATGTTCAACAGTTGCCCCTGTAGGGCTATGTATCTACACTTAGTTCTTAAATAAACTCCCAGGGAGGAAGCGGAACATATGCCTGTTAACGTCTGTTAAACTTCAGGCGTCCCCATCCTCCATCACCTGTCTTTCATACGGAAATTCAGTATTCCAGCAAGATAATTGCACCTCTCACAGGTCCCGGTTGCCTACTGCATGCCTACATCACCATGCCTCTGACTTCTGCGTCATGAATTAGTTACCTAGAAACCCTAAATGATTTAATCCTATTGAGAATCTTTAGGGGGAAAATGTAAAATTCCAGAAAATTATTGAATCAATGCCTGGTAGTGTTGCGGCCAGATGAAGCCAAACGTCTTATGGACTAGCTATCCAAAATACAGTTAACACTTTTTGTACATAAAATTCTTTTCTTTTCCAGCTCATCCTGTAGAAGCAGCAGTGGAGCCCCCTCCATCTGAGAAATTCCAAGTGGTTTAAGAAACTGCTAAAAAATGAAGAAAAAGGCCGCTTTTAAAATACAGAATATTTCTAATTAAAGCAAACAAAAAAAATATAAAAATTAGGCTTACCATGTTTCATAAAGTGCCTTATATTTACTCCTGCATCCCATTACAGTGGCAAACTGAAAATCAGATACTTTCCTCAACCATCTCTGCTTTGCGGCAAATTTTGATGCTTTGGAAAAGATATCGATATTACTTTCTGTCGTATTGAAGGACAAGCTGAGACTTCAAAGAGGAATCTGCCATTATTTTCATGCAACTGTGGTATCAGCCAGCTTTTTGTTCGCATCTACGGCATTTTCGTGGCATTCGAATAAATCTTAGCATGCCACATAAATGTCTGCTCAATTCGCAAAGCTATATGTGAAACAAATCTGACACATTAAAAAACTGAAATGTTTCACGTCATGTAATTATAAATAACCTTGTATTTAAATACATTAATATTAAAACTCTTTAAAATTATGACAATTTTTATACTACATCATTAAAAAAGATATCAGTTTTGCAAGAAACTCTATTGAATCTTTCCTTTTAAATAGCATGTGCGTAATTACTATAAATTCAATATAAATTAATGTTTATTAAAGAAAAAGAACAAAATGGAAAGCCTTAACCTAATTTAAAAATTGATATTTGCTAAAAAAAATCTTAGCAGTATTTTAACACACGTAAGGCAATTTAAAATTTCACGATCACCGTTTTGATTACACATTATCATACACCTGGTCACGTGTGCATCGAAGATCGAATTTCGAGTTTTTAGATTTACTTTTTGCAAAGTTAATACTTTGCACTAACTTTCATTAACAAACTCGACGATTTCAAAGCAATAGATGGCCACGCTGCAAGACTTATGATATTTGTCTTTCAAATTTCATCAAAACCAGCAATTTCAAAGAAATATGTTCACGCTCCAATTTGTTTCCATTTGGCGAAGCATAAAATACTTTTTTTTTCCAGTCTTCACAGTATATAACCTGCCACTTACTGATAACCAAATTAAGCGATTTAAAATCAACTAGTTCTTTCAACAAGTTCTTTGTGTCTTTTATTATTAATTGTTAGTTCGACATGTCAAATCAATCTAGGACTCATTATAATTGTATATTTTTTTCCTAATAACTATTTTAAACACTTGGTTTAAAAAAATACGTAAGCGAGAAATATATATATTCTTTAACTTATTTTTTCGTGTTTTTTCCTAATTTCTTTTGGTGAATATTTTTCCATTCTCTGTCCTTGTATTCAGTTATAACAACCAAGCGATAAAATGTTTCCACTTCTAACAAAAACTGAATATGTATACTCTGTTCAATATTTATGGTGTCGAATAATAATAAAGTATATAGCAAACATAAAATTACAGTCTTTTAATAAAATTGTGAAAAATTACAAAAATGTATAAATGAGTAAAATAAAGCATTTGTACTTGCGTTTTTTTTATTATTATTATTATTTCAATTTTTTTTATTTTATTTTTTTATTTAGACCGAAATTCACAGGTGCACTTTTACAACGCATTTCAAAACGACGTCGCATGACCCAACATCTTACGCATTTTGCGACGAGAATGTAGTATTACAAAGCGAAACCGATATTTCTGCTTAAAAGAAAAATGTAAGCAAAGACCTGAAATCCAAGTCTTTGCGACGGTCAGAAAATCGTGGAATTTCACATATGTCTAGGTAGTTTAAAAAGGATGGATTTCATTGTGCTGAATAAAACAAAAATTTATCTTTTAAACGCCAGATAAAATAATATCGGTTTAAATGAGGTCTTTTTCGTTGATGTGTTTGTACTCATAATCTACTTAAATTGATATTTTTATATTTTTTTAACTTTCTACTAATATTTTCTACATTGCCGTAATAGGAATTCTGAAACTACAGAAGATTTTCTTATTCCTATAAATACTAAGTTATGATTTTCAGATCTGAAGAATAAATTGTGCAAATTTCGCTTCAAAATTTAGTACATTACATTATTTTATATAATGCATTATACTCTGGTACCTCAAAACTTTAAACGGTTTTTATTTTATGGGTTCGCCAACGAAGGGCGCCACAGATAAAACTTTGTTATATTCATTGCTGCAAATGCACAGCACATCAGCACGAGCAGAACTACCATAATAATTGCATTTTTCTACAGGTAGGACTAAAAACTTCTCCACTTTAAAATCATAAAGTGGTCTCCTTCCCCACTACGACGTACCCCGTAGGGTAACTACTTTAGGAGTCAAAGTCTTTTAGACTAAATACTCCTTCCTACCGCAATTCATGCCGTGCAAATACGCATTTAACTCATGAAATGTAAAGATTCAACACATTTGTAACCATAAGGGTCACTTATAATTTAGTTATGAATAAATCAAAGGTAAATTTTAATTTAGTACCATGTATTTTCACACGCGAAAAGCACCCGTAAATAATATTCTAAAATATTCAATGTAGCTGCAAATAATGGTGAAAAATATTTAAAATAAAAGCAATAACAATCAAAATTCTGAAAGAATTACGATTTTAACGGTCGCCCAAGAGGATCAAAGTTTTTATGCTGTCGCTAAGCTCGCAGTCTAAGAGTCTGTTACATTCCCTCTTACCAACCCCCCTTTTATTCCTTTGTCTATTTAGCTCTATTATAAACCACCATTAACACTTATACCATATAAAGTATGTGTCATCTTTTCAAGGTATATGTGAATCTTTTGAAACAGAGTCAACCATTTAAAATAACTGTCTACTTTTTGTAAAAAAGCCTTTTAACAAATGAAATTAATTTTAAAGGTAACCTTCCCGTAGCCAAATACATATTCTCACTCACGTTATTCGACAGAAACAAATATTCTTTAATATTACATGTTTGGAATATGCACAACATAAATTATTCTTGTAAAATTAATCAAATGTATTTTAATCTTCCTGCGATATTAATTATAAAGACAAAAACTTTGTTATGACCCCGAATATTAAAATTATCCAATATAATACATTTTCATAAAATATCAATCTTTAACATACTGAAAATTTAAAAATAACAAATATTTTCTTACGATAAAATATATTATTTTATTTCTTCAGTACACGTTTTCAGACGATTCTTTTTTCATACCTCGTGTTAATTATTTTTTCTCAAACGTTACAAGTATAAAAAATTATCTTTTTTTAATTCATGAAATAAATTTAAATAACAATTATAAGCACAAATTTGTGATCTGGTTCCTTTGAATTCTGATCTTTAAAAAGTAGACATGCTGATATTTTCCACCAAGGTAACAAACATTCTTAAAGAAGAATTTACAACAAAAAAAAAGTAAGTAAAAGCATTTATTTATTGTCCGATATTTTACTTTCGTAGAAGAACAACTTGTGTAAAAGCTCATGCTGCTAATTCAAATGAAACTTACTGAAAACTCATCATGGATAATTAATAAATTACATTTTCTTAATTTTTAAGCAGCGAGTAAAATTAATTCCTACAATTAATTTCTTAAAAACGTAAATTTGAAACTGAGATGCATTTTAATAAATTTTATTGGTTTATTCTTACCTCACCTCTGAAATGGTCAATATACTCATGAGCTAAGTAATTCTGTGATTTGCAAATTAGTGAATTATTTTTTGACGTCAAAAGAAACATCAGTGTCAAATATAAAATTAGGTAAAAATTCCAAATTTAAGTTAGCTTTGGTTTTATAATAAACTCTATCCATTTCTAGGAAGAGAGGCAAAAGGGTCTTTCATTTTCCGTACGAAAAAAAAAAAAGATCCCCAGCACAATGAAAACTACCTTCCTTTGAAAGAAAAATATAAACAAATAAAAATAAATAAATAAATGAAAAATAAAAAGTTTGAAATTATATTCGACAGAATATTAAGGCTCGCCCAAAACGGTTTGCTAAGGTTTTCAGGTTCGCAGTCTGCTGTTGCACTCCCTCCTACTAACCCCCTTTTTTTATCTTTTTAGCTCTATGATTAAGCATTATTTTCTTCGCACTTACACCTTATACAATTCAATCAGAAAATTACAAAACTTTCAAAAGCAGCACACCAGTATACGTTTAAGAATTCCCGATCCAGGGTTGTCTGCTCTCGTACATTCCTGTGAAAATGGGGCTGAGCAGTTGCAAAATGTGCTATGAAGTATACTATAGGATAGTATGCTATGAAGGGTAACGCAAACGGCTGCAGATGTCATCAACAAACCGTTTAAAATTGCCTATGCAGGATGCATGTTAAGTTGTCTATTCCCATATGTGCTATATAAGCAATAACCACAAATGCATAGTATATGTAACAATAAGCCCAGTATACAAGAGACAACAACTAATAGTGACTCAGGTGTATTGCGTGCACCTCGCAAACTACGATCAATGCACCATGCATACTACAGAATCCAACCATGAGTGATACACCCTGTACACTCATCAAACCATACAACAGTGTACTCAAGAGATCATAAGAACTGTGCACTTTATAAACTACATAAGCCTCACATGAACTGTGAAAACGATTTTTCCTATAACTATATGTACTCTCTGTATAACTAAGAACTGTTTGCCTTGCAAATTCTATGAACTTAATACTATTCGAATATCTTTACAAACCAAATGAACTGTGTACCTTAAAAACTCTGTGAATCGCCTAAAAACTCATAAGGTTACAATGCCTAATATATAAAATGCATGGTAAATGTTAAATTTAAGATGTTACATGTCAAATTTATGTATAATCAATGCATGTATGTGCCACATTTTAATGTTTCAATAAATGCCGAAGCGGGGTTCCTCTGGATAGTTAGTGTACAGGGGCAATACCATTTATGTGATGTAATGGTGCCCCTTACACTTTTTTCCTGTCCTGTCCTGTCCAGTACATGACGTGCTGTCGTAAGACACATCACACCAAGAGTAATGGCCACTGTCAAACTAAGGCTGATTGGGCCTTGGTTCCTCCACACGCGGAGGTGATCGTCATCTGCTCCAAGACTGAATGGAGATTCATCGCTGAGCTCTACGCTTAATACTACACAACGATGCCAGTCGGTTGGCAGTACGATGATCAGTTACGAAAACCACTCCAGACGACTCTGTCCGTATTCTGAAGATAAAGGCAGACGTCTTCAATGCCGCTGTGAGCGTAAATCCACCTCAAGCAAGCGCCATGAGATGACGGAAGGTACCACGGGTGGATAGCTGTAGCACGTTAAATAGCGGACAATTACACCGTTTGGGCATGTGACACAATCTTCTGATCTTTCCTCGTTTCCGTGAGCATTTGTTTTCTAGCGCCTTCCGCCGATGAGCGTCTTGCTGCTTCACGAAAATCTAAAATGCGGCCACGTTCGAAGTTGTGCAACTGTCTATCAAATTTTCAACAATGTCTTAACGGCATTATTGATTGTGTTTCCAGGAAACTGCAACACCAAGAAGGAGAAAAGATTAAACCGTCACTGTACTATGCAAGTTGCGCAACAGAAACAGGCGCTGCGTTCGAAGTTAACAATCATTGCACTGATCATGGATTAGTCATTATTAATCAAGTTATCAATCATCTGATTTGCATACTCGGTATAAAATTTTGAGATAATCAGATCATTTTTTAAATTGCTTTCCTCTCAAGAGAGTATATAATAAAAACAAAGACGATCCAATTTTGCAACAAGTAATATTCTATTTAGGAATTCAAAGGAACTTTACTATCTTATTTTAAATGCGACTAACCATTAATCAACTCGCTGCTGGTCGATTCGCGTAATTTATATTATAGTTTATAGTGAGATAATAAACAATCCAGAGAAAAATAAATACGAATAACATTATAGTATTGCTGCTTGTAACTAATAATCGAAAATAATATGGCATTACTAAGTATACTGCCACAAGACTGAATTAAAATAATAGCAGTATCTGTTTAAAATCGTAATTATAAATGTTAATGTGGCATTCATGGTAGTTAATGATTAATTATATTGGAAGTGAATGTATTATATGTTCGTAGCAATAACATTTACAATTTTGAGAAGGGCTTCTTCTAAAGATTTTAACTTAAATCGTTATCACACAGAAATATTTTGACTTCTTTAAAAATCTCTTTAAATGCAAAGTTAAATGGGTTGAGAAATACCATTATAATTCTAACATATGCTAATTACGTATTAAAATATAAAATAATGAAAGCTCATCTTGCATTTCTCCTGCTTCAAAATAACCTAACGTATCTACAAATTATATATTTTAATTGAACAAATACTATAGTACATCGGTATACGTCCCTGCTTGGATGCGAAACGTTTTTGATTTTTTAGAGTACGACTCGAGGTTGATGTTATGACCGACTGCACGCAGTACGCCTCGTTACCTCTTTCAAAACTGTGCTACGACTGGCCATGATCATCAGTATGCCTGTTGCTATTAATCAATAAACAATCCCAGCTATAACTCTGAATCTTCAAAAATTTTAGTGTATTTTCGAAGTGCGAATACGGTATGAGTATCCTGGATTTGACTCTCTCATACCGTATGCCGAGCACGATGTTGTGCACGACTGCGGAAAAGAAAGACAGCAGTGAATCGACTAACGCTGCGGAGGGCATAAAATCGATTACCAAAGAATAACCAGAGACATTACAACTTGGAACATGTTAAAAAATTGCTTTTGAGTTGGACAGCAAAATAACATTTGCGTACGGTCTCTTGTACAGTGCGTCTTTTGTATCATATATAGGTTTCATCCACTGCATTTGTAGTTGCATTAAAAATAATTTTAGTTGGTTATGGCAAATCATACTAGGAATATCGCCTAACGGGAGCGATGCCTTCGCAGAGGACTGTTGAAGGAAAACTGGCTCGTATACGAGTTACAAATGAGGAAAATGCTCATGCAGCCAGCCCGTTCATCTGGAATCGAGCCCAGGCTCGATGATTTTTTACAAGAAAGGATTATTTTCCCTTTATTTCTTACTGGTTAGTTTAGTTGATTATGGCAAAGCAAACTACAGCTATCTGCCTAAGGGACGCGTGGAGGACTTTCTACGGCAGACTGCACGTATACACCTTACACATGAGAAAAATTATGAAAACGCCCATACAGCCAGCCTTTTCGACCGGAATTGAAGCCAAGTTACTGTTTAGGAATTTTACCAATACAGTAATTTGGTGGGCCTTTTCATTTCTTACTGAGAAATTTTGTTTGCTATACCCCAAGGAGGAGTGGAGTAATGATGTATAACGGTTTAGAGGTACCACGGTAAACCAGCTGCCGAACCCAGATAGTAGTAAGATGACATTGGCTGCCGTACCAAAAGGCCCGGCATCGAATCTTGAAAAAGGCATAGATATTTGTAAATGTACACTGTTCGTGCGGCATGGGTGGTTCCCCCCCCCATGTGCAACGTGTATACGAACCAGTTTTCCTTAGAAAGTCCTCCACGAAGGCATCCCTCCCTTTAATATGATTTGCTATATTAAACCATACCCCACATCTTTAAGCATGCTAGCAAATATCGTTTCACAATGCAGAAAGTAGATTCATAATTTTACAAATTTGAATTACAAAACTCGACATTAGCCAAGGGAAATTAAATATGGCATTGTTTTGTTAATTGATATTCCATTGTATAATAATTTGGAGATCGTATATTCCCACAGACTCAAACATCAATATTGCTAAATCCATACTTACAGAAAACGTTGCAAAGAGAACACAAACACGGGGGCACAATAAAATTTCATCTAGAAGCAGAATTTAAACCCACTAAAGATTCCCGCAGTCGCAGAATTTAATTACAGAAAACGTGATGTACATGATAAGCATTACACGTGTATATATATGGCATTTAAATGCATATCATGCATATATAGTGACGTATAAACTCGATATGTAACATATCGCATTTTACGTATAACATGTATAATATCGCGGTATATGTATAATACGTTGTACGTGTAATGTGCATCATAACGTAAAACGCTTATGACGCGATATGTATAATGCACATTTGAAAGCGTATATGCTCATACATATCGTGTTTAGATGAGTTCTCTATGTATATAATACGCATTCAAACATGCTGGGGATCAGTGAGACAAACTATTGATAAATTCGGCGCTGATCAATGACACAAACTATTGACAGTGTTTAAAGTGAAGAAGGTTGCATTCTCTAGGATTAAGATTTGTACGATGTACGTGAACATACGTAAATGATTAACGCATGGAAGTGTAAAGGGAAACTATTTGTTCTATTAAGTTCCCTCTCAAAGCGTTTAGGGAGAAAATTTAGAGCTCGTTTTGCGTTTCCACGTAGGGTAAAGCACTTTAAGGAGCTACAGTGGATTAAGAAAGCATTGGCAATATCCTATAATTGATCATATTAGGTAGCAAAGGAAATGCTTCACAATTTTAACTGGTCATAATAAACACAGGAGGTAATGAAACTTTCATTTTAATATGGCTTTTACACAAATTTTGCTATGTTGAGCTCACGTGTTTAGACTAGCAAGACACCCTGTTAGTATAAAGCCTGGAGTGCTACTTCAAAACTTTTAAAACGTTATTTGACTAATACTGTGATAAAATGGCTTCGAAGGAGTTGGATGTTAATGCTAAAAACATGATTATTCAGCTCCGAAATGAGGGTTTAACTTATCGTGCTATAGGAATGCAACTGAAAGTCTATTTACTTCTAAAAGTGTTGTAAAAATATTCAACGAGACAGGATCGACGGAAAATAAGATTAGAAGTGGACGGCCTCGAATATTTTCTGCAAGGGAAAACGGGCATTTTCAAAGAGGTTAGGAAAAACCTTCAAATAAGTGCATCCCAGTTAGCCAAAGCTTTTGCTAATACTTCGCGTAAAATGTTCAATGTGAAGACTCTACGGAATATTATACCTGAGGGGAGTTATTATGGAAGGGCAGCTAGAAAGAAACCTTTCATTTCAAAAATAAACAGGACAGAGAGATTATATTTTGCAAAATCCTAAGTTAATTTATCAGACGAGCTTTGGAACATGGTTATTTTCTCCTACGAATCGAAGTTTAACATTTTCGGGACTGATGGACAACAATATGTGAGGAGAAAGCCAAAATCCGAGCTGGAATTCAGCATGTAACTCCGACTGTGAAACATGGTGGAGAAAATGTCGTCGTTTGGGGCTGCATGGCAGCAAACGGACTTGGTAACCTATGCTTCATTGGTAATATTATGACACCATGTACACTTACATACTGAGCTATAACTTGAATTTCAGTGCTCAAAATCTTGGCTTAAGAACATCATTCGTACTTCAACAGGACAATGACGCTAAGGATACAGCGAACCTCACCCAGAAGTAGTTACTGTATAACCACCTCAATCCCTTGGCAAATATTTATTATTTATATGCACACGAGAGAAAACATGACAGTGCTCATACACCAGCCCGCCAAAACCCGATTCCAAATTGAACTACCAATATTCAGCTGTGCCTTCAAAGGTAAATTTTGAAGGTTAAAATTAAGTATAAAATAAAGTTCAAGCTTCACATTTCCTCAACTAAAATGCTGATTTGAAATAAAATACCAAAAACATTTGCACTTAAATAGAATTTTGAATATTTGATAGTTACCGTTTCACATACTTGTCACGTTAAAGTACAGAACTTTGGCTTTAGTTTAAAACATTTGGGAGAAATAATTTTTTCCGTGATTTTCGCTCGCTTTATTACATGCTTCTCTGGAAGAATTATTCATGACACCTGCAAAGAAATATCAGCATCCTATTCTGAACCTTATCGTATGACCTAAAATTCCAACAATAAAGCATCATTCCCCTTAATTAGTTACAGTGGAGGGGAAAAATATTTAAACAATACTGATTTATGTCATAATTTCATTGCAAATGATGCAAATTAAATTTTTAAATAACTAGTTCATATTAGCTTATGTAATAAATAAAAATTAACTATTAAGTAATCTTGTCACAACGCAGAAAAACGAAGTTACGTGAGTTTCCAAAGGAAACAATGCATTTGAACCACCACTGAAAAACCTGTCTTCAAATACTGAAAGTGAAAGAAAAGGAATGCAGTTTGTTTTAGAACGTTCTATTAGTCGAGAACGTTCTGATTTTACCATATAACTATTAAAAACATTTGAAGTTTTTTTATGCAAAATACATTTATCTGATTATTTTCTCAGTAAACTGATTACTTAATTTTATTTTGTGCATATTAGGGGGATTTTCGAGTTACTTACATATTGTGATTTTAAGAAGAATGCCGACTAAATATTTTTTGAACAGATTAGACTTAATGCATTACTGAATTATGAGAAAGCTTATTTGAATTCCATCTAGAGTTTGGTGTGATTTGGTTCATTTGATTATGGCAAAGCATGTTAGGGGTATCTGCCTAAGAAGATGGATGCCTTCATGGAGGACTTTCTAACGGAAACTTGCTCCTATCCATGTAACACTTGGGGAAAGCAACGAAAATGCCCATGCGTCTTACCAAATTCTAAAAATTTTGCTGCACCGGAATTCTGATACTCAGTGTTTTTTCTACATTCTAGAAAGTTCCCCATCCCTAAATTTGGATGTTTCTCTAAATTCAAAATTTTTGCCTTTCCTAAGTACACCACAATGGATTGCATCGCCTCTGGCGCCGGGCTTTAAATAAAAATCGTTGCAACTTGAAACAGAAGGAAGGCGTACGGAATTGCTCATTAAAACTGAAGAATTATTAGGCTCATCAACTCCAGAGTTTGGCACATTCTGAAAATTTGGTGACTTCTGATAAGGCGGTTGCGTTAATACCTAATTAATTCTTCATCCTGTGTCATCACTAATAATTGTTAGTTCCGAGAAGGATTGGATTATTTAAATCATAGCAAAGCACTCAAAGGTTATCTATTTAGTAGAAAAGATGCCTTCGTGGAGGATGTTCTAACAAAAAATGGCTCATATCCATATTACACATGGGGAAACCAAGGAAACTCTCAACCAAACTGAAGTTTTTTAGTATATGAACCCAGGTCACTCTACCACTTGGAGGATTGGTGTATTGAGAATACGGCAAGCACACTACGGCTATCTGCCTAACGGAAGGGATGCCTTCGTGGAGGATGTTCTAAGGGAAACTGGCTCGTATACACTTTACGCATGGGGAAACTCACGAAAACGCCCAAGCAGCCAGCCCGTTCATGGGATTCAAACCTCGGACCAAACTACCAGTGTTCAACGATTTTACCGCTCGGCCGCTGGTGGGCACTACTTGGAGGAACTCCAGTAAGAGGATATCAGAGGGGTATGCTAGAATTAAGATGTCCATTCAAAGAGTGCAACGATTTAATGAAATTTTATATCAAATAATATTTAATATTAAATCCATCGGTTTCGTTGACGCACATCTTCTGCGAATTTTTACGAAAGAGCTCTTATTAAATTGGTACTTTTATGTTATAGCAGTCCCCATCCATACTTGGCGATTTTAGATATGCGCCTATATCTCAGCTATATTTTCGCAAAACTCGTGAAAGCAAATGTAAAAATACAATATACAGGGTTAGCATAAATTATTCATTCATTTAGAAAAGGCTATATTTTCAAAAGTATTACGGATATGCACAGGAAAAATATATAAAATGAACCACAAACTCACCAAGTATTTTTCACTCTATCACCAAGTTTACCAGATAAGTGGAACGTTACTTCATCGCTGAATATCATCTTGGTGGCAAAATCTTTGTCCTCCAGTACTGGTGCAAAAATCTGGTTGACGGGTTTAATCCTCCGGCTTTAATTATTGCAGGAACTGCGCATGGTACGGTTTGAAATGCAACTGTCATTTCCTAAATCTTTTAACTATTCTTATTACTAGACGCTAAGCGGTCAGCCTTCGTCTGGCTTTTCAATGTACCGGAAAACAAATGTCCAGTATCCAAGAGAAACATTAAATTTAAAAACTGCACAGAATTATCGCTCTCATTTTTCCGAGTGACAACAGTGGTATATCGGCAACAATGGCTGTATGCCATTGTTAAAATTTTTAAAAAATTTGAGGCTTCGAGGTGCACTGGCTCTTGTCTAGATGGACCTATGGACCAAATTTCGGAGCCCTGGGTTTATTAGTTTACGAACGAAACACAGAGAGAGAGAGACAGACTCATCCTTTTATTATATATTGAGATTATTATCGCATGCAACTATTCCAGTCTCAACTGCAGCACTTTCACTCAAATTAAGCTATTGATTACACCATTTCATGGACGTCAACTCGTCTGCCCTAGAATACATATATATAATAGCAATGACGAACGATATTCTGGAACTGCTGAGCCAAAATCCGACACAAAGACCCTTCTTCCTGCAGTTTTTAATATTGCACCTACAAATGGTTTCGTTGTTAACATGAAGTTTCATGTTGTGGCTATTTTCGCAAACTTGTTTGTCAGGCAAAAGACCTCTTTCTTGAAAAAACGATAGGGCATCTACCTCATTACTTGGTAAATTAAAGCTTGTTAACGTCATATTCACAAAAAAAAAAAAAATGAAAGGTTTCAGATTTTAAATTACGTCCAAAGGGGCGTTTTTTAAAGTTTTGTGTATCACCTTTATTTATTAAATATCATGTTCTACGTACTCAAACTATAAAATTCAGTTCAACCGCAATATCGCAAATTAATTTTAAAATGAGTATATCTTTACAATTTCCAATATACAGTCTCGTGCGCTGGTGATAATTTTTTTTTTCGTACAGTGTTGCCATTACTTGCTTAGTTTAATCGCTTAGTTTTTTAATCCAAAATTCGTTGAAGTGTTACAACATACGAAATCGATAATGAAACAAATTTCAAATTCAAATTAGGAAAATGAGTATATCTTTACAATTTCCGATATACAGTCTCGCGCACTAGAGATAATTTTTTTTTTTCATACGGTGTTGCCATTACTTGCTTAGTTTAATCCAAAATTCGTTGAAGTGTTACAACATACGAAATCGATAATGAAACAAATTTCAAATTCAAATTAGGGTTTCCACATTCTGCGGAAGATTACGTTATTCAAATTTCGATGGCTTTTACCGTTGTTTTATCACAATGCGAGAAACATGCATACATTTAGGCGGATTCTTCAATATTTAATTTCTTTAAATATAAGACAGTGCGATAACATATGGTGCGAACGATTTGAAAAGTGATACAGCCTTTTAAAAGTTTCGACACAAATTGCCAAAACGAAATTAATAGTCCTTTAGGGCGAACTGCCCCTTTGGACTTATAAAAAAAAGGGGAATATATTTTTAAATAAATAATGCGAACTCGAGAACCTGAACAAAAATGAATAATATAAGAAAACGCAGTGACATCAGAAATGCAGCAATACTTCTGTACAATACTATACTAATATACGAT
This sequence comes from Stegodyphus dumicola, assembly GCF_044657685.1. NCBI lineage: Eukaryota > Metazoa > Arthropoda > Arachnida > Araneae > Eresidae > Stegodyphus > Stegodyphus dumicola. The sequence goes on along the minus strand of NC_140780.1, from coordinate 1,711,288 downwards.
CACGGTGACAAGGTACAAAAATACGCAACCAGATTATGGCGAGATATCTCGGTTGATTGCCGACTCAATACCAGCGGTTGCTACAGCAAAAAAGGGTACTTACCTACTATGACGACTACTTGGCAACATCTGCCGATAAAAATTAGTTCAGTTCAGTTATCTGATTTAGACAGCATTTAGCTTTAACTGCCTGTCATGGTATTGCCCTAAGGCTTGGAAAAATGAGAATAAGGCGGTAACCGCCGCGCCTCTATAGGCGGAGCTAGAATAGTACATGAGTACACAATGAAATTTAGAAGTACATCTGGGAAAACTGTTAGAGCTGGCAACAAAATATGAAAATATATTAAGTTATGTAGTAAGCTAGTCATGAACAATCATAATTAAATCACTAATACTTTGAATTTCATAAATTAAATCAAAAGGCACTTACAGGCTGAATTGCAATGAGTTCTACCCAGTGGGTGTGGCTTGAAACGTCGTAGGTCGGCGGCAGTTACGACAGGAGTCACCCTCCCGTAAACTGACCTCGGCCAATGCTTCTTGAAAGTTCACATTCCGGTGGAAAAAGAAAACAGTACTTGCAGGTAAGCACAGTCAAATTATAAAGTGAAAATGAAGAATTCACACTTGAAGACACACAATACTTGTAAAGCATAGTAAATTAAATGTATACACAATGAAACAGCAAAAGAACACTTGATGAACCAAGAACACAGTGGTTTTAGTCTTGTACTCTGTAGCTGTTCTCAAAACGCGAAGTGGTGAATTTCTGTATATACACAATATGTACATAAAAGCAGATACCTATGAGCTAAGCTATTACCTATGTGGGTGTCGCAAAGTCAATCATAAGTAGTAGAAAACAAATTGAACTTGAAAAATATAAAAAGCTACCAAAGAGCAATGCCATTATCCATTAGGATGTCGCAATGTTCATTTGAGGTAGTTGAAAATACGAAGAATAAGTGAGCTTTAATCCAAAGTCCGATGCTGCGGGATATTATACAATCTCATGTAATATAATTTTTTATATACACTATTCACAATTCACCACTTCACATAATGGAAGGTGCTTTGCAGCACATTCCAGGATAGAATCATAATTAATTAGCTCCCTTATATGGTCATATCTTGAGTTAGCTATTTTTTGAAAGAAACTGTGGCTTGTAGTGAGTATCTCATCAGGAATGGGCCGGATCTTCAATTCTTTATGAATCTGTAAGTTTCTGACAAACCACGGCGCATTGATGATATCGCGAGAATTTTATTTTGAAAAATTTGTAGTCTTCTTCTGTAGGTTTTATAAACGGTGGCCCAAACAGGGATAGCGTACAGAAGTATCGGGCGAATAAGTATTACCCAGTAGAGCGGTGTTTGCAACACCAGGGTGCCTAGGCCAGAGGCCTTACCCCTTGTAGAATATGTCTGGTTCCATTTAATATTATATTTACAGTTAACCATTCAATATAAGTAATTACCAATATATATATATATATTTTATATAAATTTTTAGGTCTTTAGAGGGTAAATTGCTGTTATGGTGGAAGCCCAGGAAAGCTGTCGAGCCGTGACTACAAAGTTACATGGTAAGTGAGTAAGTCAATAATCTGGATCCATTAAGTACATGATACATGATTCAAAAAATATATGAGCAATAATTAATGAAACATTAGAAGATAATAAAAATAAGAACATACATGACATCAGAGGCAGGTAAAAGGGTGAGAAAGAGTATACACAAAGCAGGAATAAATTACATAATGTACACATTGAGCTGAGCAAGGGGACGATCAATATTCGCAAGATCGTTATAATCATATTCACAGATTTAGATGCAGGGATTGTCAATAATTTGCTGCCTACTGTGAAATCTTTTGGCCAGCCTGTAGTAGAATGATCTGAGCTGCATCATGCCCAGCTCTTCATGTATTCTATTATTCCTGATATACCATTCTGCGTTGGTAATTTGCCTTAGAACAATATTCTGACAAGCCTGCCTCTGTTAGTTTTGCGTGTGTGGGCCCAGATAAGGCTGGCATAACAGAGTAATGGTCTGAGAATGGACTTGTAAATAAGTAACTTGTTGTCTATAGATTACACTCTGTTCCGAGCAATTAAGGGGTTGAGTTGCGCTTTACGAACCCGGAACCTTTGGATAATAGAAGTAATGTGTGGGGACCATGTGAGAGTATTGTTGAGGATCACCCCAAGATATAGGACTTGCTTGGCCCAGGGAATGGTGGTACCAAAGAACTGGAGATTTTTCTTGATCTTGGTTTTCCTAGTGAACAGGATGGCCTTGGTTTTGTCGACATTAACTGCAATCTTCCACTGGGTGAGCCAGGTCTCTAGTGCATGGATGTGATTCTGTAGTCGTTGTATTGCTGGACCAATAAATGCACTTTGTGCCAGGATCGCAGTGTCGTCCGCATACATAGCTAATGTTGTGTCATGTGTGGTGGGAATGTCGTTCACGTAAATGTTAAAATATGTAGGTCCAAGCAAGGACCCCTGAGGGACCCCTGCATGGATGGGGTGGAAAGTTGAGTTTGTGCCTGCTACATGAACGACAAAGTATCTACCTGTTAGGTAGGAATTGGTGATGTTAATGATGTATTCTGGGAAACCCAGAACATGTAACTTGTATGTGAGTGCTTCCAACCAGACTCTATCAAAAGCCTTTGCTATATCAAGAAAAATTCCACCAGTGATCCTCTTGTTAGCCATTCCTTCAGCGATGGTCTCAACAACCCTGTAGAGCTGATTTGCCGTGGAGAGTTGCTTCCTGAAGCCGAACTGATGGGGAATCAGAATGTTGTTGTCCTCCAGGTGTGCGTTGATTCTTTTGAGCAGGACTGCTTCGAACACTTTGCTGATGGACGAAAGCAAGCTTATAGGCCTGTATGATTCTGGTTTGTTTGGTGGTTTTTTAGGCTTTAGTATAGGGACTATTTTAGCCTTTTTCCAACACTCAGGAAAGTATTGCCATTCCAGGATGATGTTACAGATCTTGGTGAGAATGAAGATGACTTTGACTGGCAGCTTCTTAAGCATGATGTTTGTGATGTTATCAATGCCAGGGCTCTTCCTGTTTTTGAGTTTCTTGATAATAGCTAGGACTTCTGAAGGTAAGGTTGGAATAATGTTGTCAGTGCGTGGGCTTATAGAGAAAGTGGAATGAAAGTATTGAACAGTGCTTTCAGTGGTGGAGTCATGAATGTTGTTAGTGCGAAACTGAGATTCCAGCTGCGCTAAAAGTTCTGCTTTCTCAATTTCGGTGTAATGGATCCCTTGAGGACCTTTAAGGGGCGGAATGTTGTTGTGGCATTTCGTATACCTTTTGATGGCTCTCCATAGCGAGTTATCGTCTGTGGAGAGGTTTTGAAGGTACCTGGTCCAGCTGAGTTGTGCCTGTGTATTGAGTAGAGATCTGACCTCTCCGCAGAGTCTGTTGAATCTTTGTTTGTCCTCTCGGTTGCGGGACCTCTGGAACTGACGTCTGGCAGCGTTGCGTTGTCTGATGAGTAGTCTGAGCTCTTGGCTTCTGTAAGTGCGCCCCTTCGGCACAGGCTTTCTGGCTGCAGAGTAAGCATGAGTGATATCATCGGTAAAAATCTTGATTAAACTATCAATGTCATCCCTCGATTGTACTGTGGGGGTTGTGTAGTGCATGTTGTTTAGAGTTTTGGCGAAGGCTCGCCAGTCCGTGCGAAAGACTCTTGTGTCTGGTGGAGTATAGCTGCTGACGTTCAGAATCAGTCTGACCGGATTGTGATCAGAAGAGAGTTCGTCGAGCACAGAAATATCCAGCGGAACGCTGGTATTTTTGAGCAGGAAGAAATCCAAGATTCCAGTAGAACGGGCAGTATACCGTGTTGGTGTTTTGGGAGCTGCTATGTGTAGATTCGCCGATTTGGCCAAATTGAAAACTACATGTCCTATGTCATTTGAATTATAGCAGTTCCATGCGCGATGTCTAGCGTTAAGGTCTCCACCAATAATAACATGTGTGCCAAGTGAGAGTAAAACCTGCAAGTCCATGCGGACAAGTTGAGGGTTACGTGTGGGTGGAATGTATGTGGAGACAAAAATGTATGTTATATTATTGCTTGTTATGAGTGAGGTGGCTGAGGCCTCAAAAGCTGAAAGCCGTGGAATTGGAACAGGGTTGTGAGGAATGCAGCGTTTAATAAGAAGTGCTGTGCCCCCGCCATGAGGGTTCTGATCTGTAGCTGGTCTGTTATATCTGTGTACAGCATAATTCTGCACAAAGATAGGTGATGAAGGGCCAAGGCGGTGTTCCTGTAGGAAGAAGATATCGGGGTCGTACTTATTTACAAAATCCCGAAGTACATGAATTTTACGGGATAGTCCATTCGCATTCCATGTAAAAATATGTACACAATCATTCATCAAGTTATTCATTATTTACATTATTAGAGCCAAATATGTCCTCACAAATGTTAAAGACAACAAATAGCTTGTCAATGGCATTATTAGCTGCTTGTAACTCTGGCAGCCTGGCACTAATTTTACTAATAACATTGCCTACTGAGAGGCCTTTAAAAACACAGCTTAATTCTTTCAATAACTTAAAAATTCCATAATGGCACTAAAGCCTCCCTCAGCAGAGGGGTTACAATTTTTAGCAATATCAACATGAGATTGTACATTTTCATTTTTACGAGGCTTAGTAGATGGCTTATTTACAACATTTTCAGAATTATCAAAAATAACATTTTTAACTGCCGCAGCAAAGGTACGACCATTAGACACATGAGAATTTTGAACATTGGTTTCGCTCTGCTTGGGAGCGCTTAGGGTATCAGAACCAACTTTGGCACCTGCATTTTTGTTTTTAATAGTGTTGTTGACGGGGAACTTAGAGCACCCCCTATAATTAGCAGTATGCCCTGTTTGTAAGCAGTTACAGCATTTAACAATATCAAGCCTTTTGGCAGAGCATTCGGCAGATTTGTGTGGCCCAGCACACTTTACACTTCTTGGTTTAAATTTGCAGTTATCTGAAGAATGATGGAAGTGTTGGCAGTTGTGACACTGCACAACACTTCTGTTTGATTGGTAAGCAGTCACTTTAACATAAAATCCCAGGAGCTTGACAATGTCATACACCTGCTCAACACCAGGTACATTGTTAATTTGGGCCTGATAGAGTGGCATAGGAATTCTGGTTTTTATTCTGTGCATTTGAGCGACTCGTCGAACCTTGAATCCTTGGTCTTGCAGCGCTTCGCTTATCTCTTCCACTGGGCAGTAGATTGGCAACCCTCTGATTACCACCTTGATCGGTCTGTCATGCTTTGTGAGTATAACATAGTGATCCACTTTTTTAGAGTCCAGGTAGCTCGTAACAATTCTGTGGTCATTTTCTGTAGCCGGGAAGATTTTCAGCAATTCTCCACTGACTTTGCCTACAAAGTCAGCTTTGCTGTCAGTTTTTAATATCTTAATGAAGTCGCTGAATTTTATATCAGGCTTAACCATGATAGGCCGAATTTTTGGCGATAGAGCTGGTGGTATGACACTGTCAGAACCCTGTTGCGTGTCCATTTCAATAATTTCAACTTCATTTTCATTACAATTATTTGGTACGTTTTCATTAGCATCATTATTTGCACAAGACAGTTTTCAAATTTATTGGCCAAAGGGAGATCAATATTGTTTTTAACTAATTTAACAGGGCGGGAGGTATTCTTCGGGAGAATCCCTAGTATCATTTATTGATCTTTTAACTCGTTTGACCGAGTTTTTTCTAGCCTTGGGCTTAAGTTTGTTATCATTGTTAGTAGTATTATAAGCATCAATAACATTACACATATTCAAAACATCAGATAAATTACGATTCCTATTAATTACATTTTCCTTAAATCGATTAACAAAACCAGGATCCAGACTACTAAAGAACTGGCACTTACCTATGCATGCAGAAATAAGTCCTTCGGCAATCGCTCTGGTCTTTCTGTAGTTTTCTTCCACAATCTGTTTCTGGGTATCATCCGTCATAATCCTTAGGCTGTTTGCACAATATCGACCTTGTGAGTTAATATCCGCTTTGATTTTGTCACGAAATTGCACACAGGCGATGTAATCTCTAGGTCCGAAATCCTCTTTATGAAGAATGTCACACCAGTTTCCACCTAATACCGAGTTACCGTAATCGATGTAATCCTCAGAGAAATTAACAATTTGCCGAGCAGCCTTTTCCATAATTTTCACACAATTATCACCTTCACTCATGATGAGTGAACAGAATTTCACAAATCACACGTTGTAGATTCGCAAAACACACTGAAAAACTTGTAATCACATGGCGATCACAGTAATCCAGGCACGAAAAAAGCACGAGTAGCCAAGCCGCCAGACGCCGCCGCAGCCCGGGCGAATAAGTGTAATATATATTTTCTTTTTAATTCTCACATTTAACTTGGATTTTCTGCCAATCAAGGGTTGAAGAGCAATTTTTGCGACAGTCGCTTTTCTGAGTGCATATTCGGAATGTTCTTTAAAGAGCAATTGTGAATCAAAATAGATACCTAAATATTTAGTGCTGTTAACCACAGGAACTTCTTGATTATTAATTTTAATGTTCACTTCAACTGGGGTGAATTTTCGATGTCGGCGAAAAAGTAGAATGTTGCTTTTAGAGGGATTAATGCTGACTCTCCATGATTTAAGGTAATACACAACGTGATTCACTGCAATTTCAAGCTTATCAACAGCAAGTTGTGGTTTCATTGATCTGGTCAATATCGCTGTATCATCAGCAAACTTAACTATTTTTGAATTAAGTGGGACGGGCATGTCATTTGTATAAATGCAAAAAAGACTGGGTCCAAGAACACTTCCTTGTGGAATTCCGCTTTTGATATATTTATTCGTAGAATAAGTGTTGTTAATTTTTACTTGAAAGGTACGGTTTCTCAGATAACTTTTTAGAAGTTTAATGAAGTTAATTGGCAGATGAGCAAGGTGTAGCTTGTAAATTAAACCATCATGCCACACCTTGTCAAATGCTTTTTCTAAATCCAAAAAACAACTTGCAATTGTATTCTTTTTAACGAATGAATCAGCGATATACTCTGTTACATTAAGCAGTTGATGAACAGTACTGTGTCCAGTTCTGAAGCCGAATTGTTCACTATTTATGGTATTTTTATCTTGAAGGTGCTTTGTAAGTCTTGTTTGTATGACCCTTTCGAAAACTTTGCCCAGCCCAGGAAGCAGACTAATTGGACGATATGAGTTAAGCTCTCTTGGATTTTTCCCCGGTTTAAGGAAAGTAACAATATTTGCATGTCTCCACTGCTGTGGAAAATAGTTTAACCTGAGACACGCATTTATGATATTAGTAGTTAGAACAATGTAGCTTTTGGGCAGAATATTTAGGATTTTATTTGAAATCCCGTCGGAACCCGGAGCTTTTCTGACTTTTAGATTTTTGATGATGTTTCATTAGGTGAGGTGGGATTAATATGCTCATTAGCAATGCGGTCCGGGAGGTGAATATTAAAATTATAAACATCCTCTTCTATTTCCTCAATGTAATAATTGTTGTTAGTAAAAGTATTTTCCAGATGGGGAGCAAGAGCTTCTGCAATATCTTTTTCAGAGTAGGCGATGCCATAATTAGTGTTAATAGAACCAATATTATAGTCTTGATTTTTACGGAGTGTTTTTGCAATTTTCCAGACAGTTCCTGGGTTAAAGTCCATGGAATCGAGGAGATCATCCCAAGAATTTGACCTATATTCAGAAATAGCTTCTTTAATTTCACGGATTTTTCTATTTAATTGGTTTTTAATAGTAGGATCAGCCGTCCTTCTCCATTGCTAGGCAGTCCTATTTTTGTCTTTGATTTTATCAATTAAGTAGTCAGGTAATTTGGGCTTCTGATATTCTTTAAAAGTAGTAGAATTGATAATAGCAGTGTTAATTCTTCTGTTGATTTTAGTGATTTGTTCTTCGATGTGTGAAATATCAGCTAAAACCGGATGTGCAGGTAGTGTTTCAAGAATTTCCTTAAATTTAGTCCAGTTAGTGATGCTTTTGAGAGGAAGTGACCTTTCATATCCATAAAATGTGAAATTGACTGGAAGGTGATCTGAACTCAGTTCATTATTGACTTTAAGATATGGAATTTGAAGAATATTTTTCGTAATGACAATGTCAAGAACATCAGCTGTACCTGTATGGTGGTGTGGTGTGGTGTATTTAATTATGGCAAAGCACACTAGGGCTATCTGCCTAAGGGGAGGGATGCCTTTCGTGGAGGACTTTCTAAGGGAAACTGGCTCGTATACACGTTACACATGGGGAAAACCACGAAAACGCCCATGCAGCCAGCCCGTTCGCGGGATTCGAACCTCGGACCGAACTACCAGTGTTCAGCGACTTTACCGCTCGGCCGCTGGTGGGCCCTGTATGGTGGTAACAGGTAGGGTGAGTAGGGCCATAAATTCTGAGATCGGTATTTAGTGCGAAACTATAGAGTATGTTACCATTAGTGTTCCTGATTCTTGAGTTCCATGAATTATGTTTGGCATTAAGGTCGCCGGCTATGACAACCGGAAAAGCGATGTTGCTAAAGCTGATGAGATCGTGACCACTGATGGTGTTCCTTGGTGGATTGTAGGCAGAGATAAAAACCACTGGTTCGTTGGTACGAGAGTGCACAATGATAGCTGTGTGTTCGATGCTGGTATTGCCGCTGAGGCTAAATGGAGTGGAGCGAAGATAATTTTTAACAAGAATCAAAGTCCCGCCTCCTCTATTATGAGAGCGGTCAGAACGATAAGTTCTAAATCCTTGTATTTTAAATTTGTCACATGCTCTGAGATGAGTTTCGTTAGCGAGAAAAATATCAATATCATGACGATAAATTTGTCACATGCTCTGAGATGAGTTTCGTTAGCGAGAAAAATATCAATATCTTGACGATTAATGTAATTAAGTATCTCGGTATTTTTATTTTTTATACCATTTGCGTTAAAATATGCGACATTTAAACTACTCGAGGCAGTGATATGATAACTAGTAACATTAATATAAGGATTAGAATTCATAGTTCATATTGCTTAAGAGTTCAAATGCTTCAAATCCGATTTGGATTTTGTCAATTAGTGATTTTGCTGTCATAAATTTCTAGAAAAGTAATTTGGCTTGGTTGAATAAGTTTTTTAGCCATAATATGAATCCGGGGGCGGAGTTTTGTGCTTCTCCTGAACTTTCTGGGTTCCGATTGGTTTGACTTGTATTATTTTCGTTGTTATTATTTTCAACATTTTGGGTTTGATTTTGAGTAGGAAGCGGCGGAAAATTTTCTAAGTCCCTTGGAGGTGGAGGTGGGTTATTTCTTCTGGTATTACGATTTTCTTCTCTTGATTTCTCTTTTATATTATCAGGGTGCATTTCACACCCACGATAAGAACTTATATGCGGACCTCCGCAAAGGGCACAGGTACCAGGTAGCTTTTTGTCTTTAGTACAAGTATACGTAGCATGATTTTGGCCGCATTTTAGGCAGCGCGTTTTATGCTTGCAGTGCGTTTTACTATGACCGTACCTTTGACAGTTGTGACACTGTGTCGGACCTGGCGTAGTTTGGAAGCTAACAACTTTAATTCCTAAATCTAGGATATGTGTAATTTTATAAATATTTTCCCCTTCAATGCTTCTTTTTACTTCCACTAAAAAGGTGGGCATTTTGACAGTTTCGCCATTAATTTTCTTGGTGAACTGCTTAACAGCTTTAACTGTGATTCCTTTTTCAGTTAACGCTTCAAAGATGTCTTCTGTTTTAGTGTGTGCTGGGAGTTTTTTAATCACAGCGCGTATGGGTTTTTCAGTTGGCAGAGGAAATGTGTGATACGGAATAGTTTTATCATCTAAGAATTTAGTGATTAATCTGTAATCATCTGAACTTTTAACTTTGATGTGTATATCAGTGCCTTTAAAGTTGCATTCCATTTGAGAAGTTAGTTTTTTAATTTCATCGCGGAGTTTTTTCCAATCGTTTACGTCCGAAATGATTATAGGAGGTATTCTATTAGCGGTTTTTCTGGGTTTAACGAATCCTTCGCTATCTTGAGAGTTCTGAGAACTGATGACTTGAACATCCATATCGTCTTCGTTAGGGAAAGCGGAATATTTATTTTTAACAGATGTGGTTGAATGATTGCTATCTTCGCTAAGATTGCGTTTGTGGTTTTTTTTTTTTTGGGGGGGGGATAGATCCATTCCTCTTTCTGTTTATCAGCAGTAGCCTTCTGAATATTATCGGGAGGTATTATGCTTTGCATATTTTGAGAATCAGTTGGTTTACTAACAGAAGATTCATTATCAATGGGAAAATTTTCATTAAGTTCATCAACATTTTTGAACATTTTCATGCCTAAGTTAAGGACTTCAGTGAGTTTACAAATTTCATCAAGAATATCAAGAGCAACAGTAACCTTTCCATTTAGAATTTGATTGCGATGCGTATTTAAGTTAATCCATAACTTATACTTATCCTCCGGAGTGCCATTATCAATAATATTGTTACGAATTTGGTATTTAAAAAGCTAATGTTAGTTCAATTATAAATTAAATGGTTTTATTTCTCGCGCAGTGCAGCGCGTGACGAATATTAAAAGAAAGCTAAGCCGGAAAAATTAAAAATACAAGAGCGCGTGCGTTAAATAAATAAATATCTCTTTTTGATTTCGAGAAAGTACTGGAAAATTCTAGCGCGTGATTTTAAAATCTTATAAAAGGAGGAAAACATCTCAGTTTGTAGTAGTTGCTTAGTTTGTTGTTGTTTAGAAAACTGCCGTTGTTGATTATAGCGAATTCGCGGATTAGCGTTCTTTAGCTGTTTTGAATTACGTTCTATTGTACATTTGAGTAGTTAAAAGTTAACTACATTTGAGTAGTTCTATTGTACTACTGTGAGATATTGTAATACTGCATGATAATTTGAGAAAATTTAAGCATTTTTTTGTTGTGATAATAATAAATTTTTGTTCATTTTGCATCGGACTTGTGCATTCATTTCATAACGAACCCGTACGCACGCAACAATATCATGAATTAAATCTCTATTCCTAAGAAAATCTAAATCCATAACAAAAACCTAAACTTTACGAGATCTTTAACGTAACTCGAAGCAAGGCATTGTTCATCAAAAGAAAACAATCGTAAGAACAAAGCTTGAAAATGCTTACCAAGAATCCGGATGCGTGAAAGACAACCAGCTCGAAGCAAATCCAAACCAAAAGTGCGATAAAAATTATTTATCGGCGGTTTATGTTTATAAATTTTTTTTAAATAAAAGCCCTAATTATAAAGGAACAAAAACTGGAAAACCAAAGAAACCGAATATATATATTGACAATCACAGATATGCTCTGGTGAAAGATCGAAATTGGAGAATGTCGACTTTCACCGGAGAATGTCAACATTCACCAAATACGTCCGTGAAAGATCGAATATTGCACTACATTCTTGTATATTCGGACCCTCACCGGTGTATGTCGACAATCACAGATATGCTCTGGTGAAAGTTGAAAAGAGAGGTTATAAAGTGCCATAATAGTTTAAGTTGTTGCAATAAATAAGATTTGAATCACATAATTTAGTAACTTTTTTATTACTGTTATTTTATTTTCTCATTTAGAACGTACTGTATAATTAAGTAAGTTTATAACTTCTATTATTTTCCTTTCTCATTTTGAATGTATTGTGTGTTTTAGGTTCTCATGTTCTTAAGTTCTTATTTCAAGTCTCAAGTGCGTTTATTCGCGACTGAATGACGGAGAAGAAAATCTAATATTGTTATATGTTCAACATTCACCATTAGTACATGGTGAATGTAGATATTGACCGGTGTAAGTCAGAAATAAGAGTATTTGGAAAATATTTCGGACATACACCAAGAGACTGTGTGAATGTTGACATTCACCGGTGAAAGTCGACATTCTCCAGATTTCACCGTAACATATATATAAATTATTATAAATAAACGCATGTATATATAGTGTTACGGATTTGGCATTTAAATAGCTAATGTTGGTAGAATTATAAATTAAATTGTTTTATTCCCCGTGCAGTGCTGCGCGTGACAAATATTATGAGAAAGCTAAGCGGAAATAATTTTAAAAAAATACAAGAGCACGTGAATTTAACATTTAATAAACAAATATCTCTTTTTGATTTCGAGAAAATACAAGAAAATTCTCGCGCATTTAAAAAGCTTATATAAGCGGCATGGAAACCTCTCAATTGGTTAGTTATTTAGTTAGTAGTTGTTTTAAGAGTTTGTTTAGAAAACTGCTCTTGTGGACTGTAGCGAACTCGTGAGTTTTCTCTCTAGCTGTTTTGAATTAAGTTCTGTTGAACGTTTGAGTAGTTAAAAGATAACAATTTCTGGGGAAATTTAAGCTTTTTTTTATAATAATAATAAATTTTGTTCATTTTTCATCGGACTTGTGCATTCAATTCATAAAGAACCCGTACGCACGCAACAATATATATAAACTATATACTAAATATGAATTAAAAATATTAACTTACCTAAAACTGGTTAAAAGGAAACATTGAAGTTAATGGTGAGGAAAGTGGTGGGAAATAGCTTTTGAAATAGTCAATCAATTCGAAAGGAGTTTCGTGTTTTTCCCGCCAAATAAATTCAGCTAAATAGGTATCCAAATGATGGCGGCTTGTCCCACGTTGTCCCTTGTTCTTTCGTTTACCTCCTCTATGACCTATGTTAGGATTAACTTGTAAAACCTACAAGGGTCGCCAGTTTTGGCGAGATATCTAGGTAGTCGTCATAGTACGTAAGTACCATCAAATCTATTGATTCTTAAGGTGAAAAAATTATGGCAGTTAGCATTGTTCCGTCGATCATGCAAATTGGCTAGAATCGAACCATGAAAGCTGGCAGAAATCCCGTCAAACGTCAAAAATTTGTCTTAGCGCACTTTTTTCAGTTTGCGTCAAAGAATGGCGAAACAAACATTATCAACATATGAAAAGAAAACATACTTTAGCAATTTAAAATGCAAATTTAGCTATAAAATAAGGAATAAGGATTACGTGATGCATTAAAAAATAAAACACTTACATTCTTCTTCAAATGCGCTATTTTCTTTTCCCGAAGTATACAGCAATCTGTTTTCGTTTAAAAAACATTAGAGAATTGTAGAGACTCGGCTTAGCGCAAACCTTGGCAGCAGCGACCATCTGGAAAACGCATATCTTTCTTATTCCCTTCAGAAAATTTTCAGCAAAATTTTGCATTCCTGCAATAATTTTACTACAATTTCTTCTATTGCTGGTAAATTAATTCCCCAAGCTCATATTTTAAAACTAATGTAAAACATGTCACGATTTATTTATAAAGACCGTTGGAACTTGGAATAGGACAAAAAAACAAGACATACGAAAATGGCGGCTCTGCTTGACTGAAGGACTGTTATCGGCATATTTGCCAGTCGTTAGGCGCATGGTTGCCAGGGTGTGGCTGAAAATTTGGCGATTTCTATTAAAGTAGTTGCATTAATACATAAGTACCTATTATACATAATATTCGTAATGCTTAGAATACATACAATTTTAAAAGAATCATGCTGTGTATTTTAAGAAAAATTAATCTTTATTAAATACAATATTACTTTTGTAGTTCCTTCGTACAATGTAACTTATAAAATTTAAAGCAGGCGCGTCTAAAAATAACAACAAAGGTATTTTGAGTACTGTTTATGCTCGTGGCGAATAAGCATTCCTCTGAAACAACATTTTGCATTATATCGAGTATAACACAATTTCAGATCGACCAAGTAATTAGTATGTTTTGCTTGCGGACGAATGAAGACATTTTTTTGGTGGAGGTAAAGCGGGATTTTTTTTAACTTACTTGTATAATGAAAATTTTAGAGTAACTCTATTTAGTAAGTACTACAGCTTAATAAATGTAATGTTCCAACTTAAAAAACATGCTGTATAATTTCCTCAAGATTAAAATAAGGTTTTGCACAGTGTAATATCTTGTTATTTAATAAATAACTATATTTATTGTTGAAGTGGCAACGCCATATTTGTATTATGTAACCGTTGCTCAGCAAGGTGAGAAATTGTTTTAAAATTAGAATTCTGAAGTTTTTCCAGCTAGTAGTTGTATGAAATTTTTGCCACAAAATAATTTTCTTGAAATTATCTATCTACGTAAAAGAAAAAGAAAATTTATGTTCTACTAAGAAGATTATCTGTTTTGTCAATTACTGCAAAATACATTACAACGGGTAATCAAATTTGAATTGCTATGCCTTGCATTTAAACAGCTTAACTTTCGATCACAAATAACTGATACTAGACACGGCTGAATCTAAAAAGAAAGGCAGTATACAGTTCTTTGCTTAAAGTTTGGCTTCACTCCTTCATTGTAGGGCAACCACCTGCCCATGTGCCGTCTTAACAAAGTGTGCAAAGTCTTAAGCAATGGCTCTATGAAACCATCCAAGCTGGAGGATCATCTGAGAATGTAGTACCCTGACACTGTTGCCATATCGTGCGATATTGCACAAATTTGCGACTTTTGACGAACCTGTGCTACTAATATTTTAGTATTTGCGAAATCTATCATTTTCTTATGCTACTTTTTGCGACTTCAAAGATTATTTTAATATATCGTAAAATGCTTTTATTTTAAAATAATTTATCAATTAAATATATATTAAAAATAGTTTATTTAGGCTTAAAATAGAAGTTGACATCTAGCAATCTTATTTAGATGTGGGCTTCCATTTTCAAGACTACACAGCCTGATGCTGGTATAACAAGAAAGGGGCTAAGGGAAGTGAAAAAAGTAAAAAGAAAGAAAAAAAATTCTTCGGGACATCTCACCACCCTCCCTAGTCCCCCGTGAATTTTGTTTTTCAGTCAGCCCCCCCCGAGCTCTGTGGTGATGATGAATCGAATCAAAGAACTTGCAGCTTGCGCGCCATATATTGGGTACCCAAAAGAGAAATAAATTCATACTCCTGATTATAATATTGCTAAGAACTAAGCAATGGAAATGACTTGAAAATGAAAGCAACGGCATTTTTCTAAATAACAAGAAAAATAAATTTAACAGTGAAAGAAAAATTCTTTAAGTAATCAGGATCTGAAACAGATCCACCACACAGAACGGAAAACTCACTAAAAAGCATGCCTCAAATAAACTGTTTACAATTAAGCAAAAAAAAATAAATTAAAAAATTAACTGCCAACTAAAAAAATTTAATACAAAAGAGCTAACAGTCTAAACGTGAGGAATCTCTTAAGAATGGATATCTGCAAATTAATTTAAAAATTGAAACTAAATTAAATGAGAATTAATTAAAAAAGAAATGGATATATAAACAACTGAAAATGAGCAATATAGTTTTAAAATTTTCGTTAAAGCTAAGTTATGTAATTAAAAAGACTAAGAATTGAATAGTCTGTAACTTACAGAACCAATAGACGGTAAATTTGTGATGACATCAGAGGTCATATGAGCCTGCGTAACTATGACGTCAAACTTCCGTGATCTCTGACGTCATTTGCCATTTTTGGAGACTTTTTGAGTCTTCTTTTGCTACTTTAGTTGAAAATTTTCTGACAACACTGTACCCCGATAAAATACTTTAAAAAAACTGAAAGAAAAACTTCAAAAGAGACCCACGGGAACAACATGCTGCCTTCGAGGTCAAAACGAAACGGTGATGTTTTGCAGGCTCATACAATATCTCACAATTTACAGCTACTGAATTTCCAACATCCGAAGAACTGTCGGCGAAAGATCGAATATTGCATTACATTCTTGTACATTCGGACCCTCACCGGTGTATGTCGACAATCACAGATATGCTCTGGTGTAGGTCGAAAACAGAGGAGTATATGTACACGCTGTCATTGCAAAAGGAAGTGTTCCGCAAATAAATGCAATTGCAAAAGCAAGGGACTCTTGTGCAATTCAAAGTGTCATAATAGTTTAAGTTGTTGCAATAAATAACATTTGAATCACATAATTTAATAAGTTTTAAACTTCTATCATTCTCCTTTCTCATTTTGAATGTACTGTGTGTTTTAAGTTCTAATATTCTGAAGTTCTTATTTTAAGTCAAAAAAGTGCGTTTTTTCGCGATTGAATTACGGAGAAGAAAATATAACTTTCTTATATGTTCAATATTCACCATTAGTACATGGTGAATGTCGACATTGACCGGTGTAAGTCAGAAATAAGAGTATTTGGAAAATATTTCGGACATACACCAAGTGACTATGTGAATGTTGACATTCACCGGTGAAAGTCGACATTCTCCAAATTTCGGTGTTTCACCGTAACATCTACATTTCGAACTTTAAGCCTAAAATGTCTCCCAAAACGCGGTTTTCGCACATGCAAAAACCATGTTTTAAACACACAATTTAAGCTAAAAATTTGAAATAAAAACAAAAAATTTATATAGCCAAAACGTAAAGTTTCTAACCAAAAATATCTGACAAGAATCCATGTACACAGCGATATGATTTAACTTTAAAAAAATCTACGAATTGCACAATCTGGACAACGAAACAAAATAGCGAACTACGCACACCACTTTTTAATAAATTAGCATAACAATATTAAATTTCAAAGAATATCATGTACACAGCATCCTGTTATCTAGGTAACGAACGAATAATCTACGAACACCTCGCTTTAATAAATTAACATAATAATAAGCTTCAAGAATACCGTGTACACAGCGTTCTGTTTAAACTTTAAAAAACATCTACGAATTGCACAATCTAGGCATTGCGCACTAATGAACAAAATAAACTAAAATAAATTTCGAACAATTAAAAAACCACAATAACGACAGAAATTCATACTAAAAAAACAATGAACATAACATTCTACTAGATTAAAAACAAGAATAAAACAAAACGCACTTACCATAAATAAATGCTTCTTCGAACAGCAGAAATACCAATTTCAAACATCACCAAAACAATTTCACCACAAGTTTGTTAAAAGCCTCTTCTCTCGTGTCAGAACAACGATGGAAAATATACCACCAAATAAAACTCCAAATTGCATTTCCTATTTTCTGTTGACAACGTCGCTTTAACCCGCCGCCACGTAATCTATTATGACATCGTAATTTTAATTTATTATTTATATGACAGCCAGACTCACTATCCACAAAGTTCATACTATGTTTCACAAATTAATGTTCAAAACCTTCTTCTAAATACTTGTCGAATTTCCAGCCAACCGAAAAAATAGTTGTACTAAAACTTTGCTAACACATCATAAATCACTTAATTACCATACGAACCAACTACACTTCGCGACAAGCTAACTTGAGAACACATACAAAGCTAGAACGACCTTTTCACAGCTTTTCACCCTGTTCTTCAAGTTATCAATGCGCAGTAAACTGCCCGCGGATATTCAATTCCTCCAATTTGCTACACATTTGGCGACTTCTTGCCAAATCCAGCGTATTTAGATAATAATCTTTTTATGCAGTGAAGCTGCAGTTGAAATTGATAGTTCATCATAGTATGAAATGTAGGGCGTGTTATTCGTTATCTTAATTTATGTGAAATATTTCACTATTATCTCAACGTGACGAATACTAATTTAATGATAATTAAAACTTGAAACCGGAAGAGCTAACAACGTATTCCTTGCAGTTTGGGTCAAATTCCGTCCCCCCCCCCAAGACCGTTCGCTTAGTTAAAAGTAAAATATATAAATTAAGAAAATCTGGTAGTAAGTTATTTTCTTTTAATTTTTAAGAGTTTATGCGGCTTTCTGCTACCAAAACAGTGAACGAGGGGAAATTTTTTATTTTTATTTTTTAAAGACGTTAATTTGATTTTAATTTGCGATTGTTTAAAAAACTCTGACAATATTTTATAGCAGACATTATGAAAATTATATCCTGTATTAATTGTCTCCTAAAATACACACGCATTTCCAGTCAGTCTCAGAAAATCACCTTTCTACAGTACGTTTTATCCTATCTTACCGATTACTGTTTAAAATCAAAAATAAAATGAATAAAAAGACTCGAAATTGAGATTTTCAGATTGCTGTCTACTAAAGAGCTTACCGTTAAAAATTTCAAGGCATTAAAAAATTTAATAATTAAATTTTATATGCTTGAAAAATGTTCTGCATTAGGTTTACGGAGAAAGCGTATATATCAATACTGAGGTTATTTCGAGTTTAGTTTCTTCAATGCTAAATCCTGTAAACATTCTTCTCCACGTCTTATAGTTAAAAAAGTTTAGAAGTAGAAAGAACATATTTTACTTCTAAAAATACGGTAGATGAGAATCCGCTGACATCTTTAGACATCCGAGGGCACAACTATTAAAGAAAAATCATATCCGGCCGTCACATATTCGTGGCAGTGTCTTGAAACATTTTAAGAACTACAAATTTTTGCCACAAAATGGCATTGCATGTGCATAGGATTTGAGATACAGTGGTGGCCAAAATTGTGGACACTTTTGGAAATTTTTATGTTTTTGAACTTTGTATGCTTATAGAAAACGTTACGTTTCACAAAATGCAAACTTGTATATATCATTTTAAAGAGAATTTATTACTGAATTCAATACAAAACACAAAATTCAATTATTTGCAATACAAAAGAAGTTAAACGATAATAGTTATCGATAGTGATGATTGCAGTGAGTTATCAGTACTTAGTAGGGTACCCTTTATTTTTGATTACAGCTTCACTTCGACGTTTCATTGAGCTGACAAGAGTTTTAAGCTCTTCTTTCGTTATTACATGATGCCAGGAAACAATTATAGCCTCAATTAGTTCCCTTTTATTTGATGGGCGCCTCATTCGGACAAGAGTTTTCAAACGGTGCCACAAATTTTCGATAGGATTGAGGTCAGAACTGTTTCCTAGCCATGACAATTTAATGCTCTTTGTACGAAACCACTCCTTCGATATTTTGGCCGTGTGGCAAGGAGCAGAATCCTGTTGAAAAATAAACAAAGCATTGTTGGGAAAGAGATCTCTGATGGAAGGTAGAAGTTTTGGTTCTAGAATAGTGTCAATGTATTTTCTGGCATTTAGGGTCCCATCGATGACATGAAGGCGGCCAATACCATCTGCTGACATGCATGACCAAATCATAACACTAACTGGGTTGAATGTTTCACAGTTGCTTGAATGCAGTCAGGATGTAGCTCTTCTCCTATTCTACGTCTTATATATTTTCGCCCATCACTACCGAATAACGATATCTTAGTTTCATCACTCCATATAACTTGTGACCACTGATCATCTGTCCAATTAATTTGTTCCTTTGCCTACTGTAGTCTTTTCTTTCGTTGCTGAAAATTAAGATAAGGCTTTTTTCGTGGAATTCTACCTCTCAGTCCAACATCTGTTAATCTTCTCCTTATTGTTCTTGAACTGACAGAAACACCAGCATCATTCAGATCACTTCTGATTGCCGCTGATGACATTTTTCTATCTTGGAGACATAGTCTTTTTATTCTTCTGTCATCAATAGATGTGGTGCACCTTTTTCGGCCTTTTCCTTCTTTGTTTTTTATTGAATTTGTCTCCTGATATCGTAAACAAAACTTTCGGACTCCAGATGTAGTCACTGAACCCCCCACCTGTCTTGCAATTTCAGCATAGGAAAGACCACTCTCTCATAACACAATAATATTACATCTTTTAGATGTCAGATCTACTCTTTTATTTGATGTCATTGCTTCTTGACTAAATATTAAACATTTTTACAAAAATTCCTACTTGTAATTGCAGTGTATAAGAAACAGGTCCTCCTTCTACAGAACAAAGTAAAATAATGAATTGTTTCAAGTGTAAACATGATGTCAGCTTCTACTAGCAGTTACTAACATTTGATTGGTTATCAGAACAAGAACAGTGATTGACCAGGAAAGCTAGACATTACAAACCACTTCATAACTGTGTTTTTTATTTATATTAAAGTACATATAACTTTTTTTGTATTGCAAATAATTGAATTTTGTGTTTTGTGTTGAATTCAGTAATAAATTCTCTTTAAAATGATATACACAAGTTTGCATTTTGCGAAACGTAACATTTTCTATAAGCATACAAAGTTCAAAAACATAAAAATTTCCAAAAGTGTCCACAATTTGAACACCACTGTACACGTAGATTTGACCTTCTACTAAAAATGAGAGAAACATGACTCAGGATTAGAAAAGAAAGCACAATCTAAACAAACACGGGGCAGCCTGTCACGTGTCGTCAGAGGTTGAGCTCTCTGTGTTATCGCCCTGTATTATATTTAAAGAAATTAAATAATGATGAATCTGCATGAATGTATGTATGTTTATCGCATTGTGATAAAACAACGATACCTAGAGCCATCCAATTTCGAATAACGTAATCCTCCTCTCAATATGGGCATCTGAAAACCAAAATTCGGAATTTGTTTTACTATCGCTTTCATATTTTGTAACAATTTAACGAATTTTTAATTAACAAACTCAACGATTTCAAAGAGAACAATGGCAACACTGTACAAAAAAATTTTTTTTTTTTTTTTTTAATCCCCAGCGTGCGACACTATGTTTTAGAGATTCTAAAAGATATGCCCATTTTAAAATTATTTTGCGATATTGCTTTTGAATTTAATTTTATGGCTTAAGTGCAAACAATGTGATATTTAATTAATAAAAGTAAGGTACAACCCCTCCTTTGGGCGTAATATAAAATCTGGAAACTTTCAGGTCTTTTTTTTTTTTTTTTTTTTTTTTTTTTTTTTAGTCCAAAGGCATTTGTTTCTGAAGGACTATTGTTTTCGTTTTGCGATTTTGCGTCGGACTCATAAACGTCGGTTCACTTTTCAAACTGTTGCCACAAAATGTTAGAGTCCTGCATTATATTTGAAGAAATTAAATAATGAAAAATCTGCATAAATGTATGTATATTTCTCGTATTGTGATAAAACAACGGTACATAGAGTCATCGAATTTTGAATAACGTAATCCTCCAACGAATATGAGCATGTGGAAGACCAAATTTGAAATTTGAAATTTGTTTTATGATCGATTTCCTATTTTTTAAAACTTTGACGAATTTTTGATTAACAAACTCAAGGATTTCAAAGCGAGCAATGGCAACGTTGTGCAGAAAAAACATTTTTATCTCCAGCGCGTGAGTCTCTGTATCGGAAATTCTAAAGATATGCTCGTTTGAAAACTATTTTGCGATATTGCTGTTGCACTGGATCTTATGGTTTAAGTGCGAGGAACATGATATTTAATAAAGAAAGGTAACACACAAAATGTTAAAAAACGCCCCCTTTGGACGTAATTTAAAATCTGAAAGATTTCAGATTTTTTTATTATTATTATTATTATTATTATTTTTTTTTTTTTTTTTTTTTTTTTTTCTCTCTTGAGCATCTGAAAAGTATAATTTCATTTACATCATCCATCTCAGAACGTGTTTAATTTGTTGATCCAATGGATTTTCTTTATCCAACAAAGCGCATATGCATCTGTTGCATTTTCAAATTCGTGTAGATTTCATTTTTATGTTACATTGCCATGATTTAGATTTCTTGGTCTGACGGTTTGCTTCATTCAGAACGGAACGTGCTTTGCTTCTAAATTAACGGAAACATAAATGTATGCTTCCTAATACTACTTGGTAAGCTGTTCTCGACAAAATACTCGTTATCAAATGGATTTCGATTCTAATCGTCTGCTTGTTGCCCCACCGTCACATATTCGTGTCATATTCGTCACATATTCGTGTCATATTCGTCACATATTCGTGTCATATTCGTCACATGTTCGTCACATATTCGTGCCAGTGTCTTAGAACATTTCAAAAACTACAACTTTTGACACAAAATGGCTTTGCACGTCCGTAGGATTTGAGATACATATAGATTTGACCTTCTAAAAATGAGATAAACATGACTCAGGATGGGAAAGGAAAGCAAACAGGGCGTGTCACGTGTTGTCAGAGGTTGAGCTCTCTGAGTGCCTGCCTTCCACTTTCCGTGAAAGATTTTGTCATTTCTGGTAAATAATATTTCTTATACTATCTTTTAATTACATTTTAAGTTTATCAATGTGTTTTGCCAATTAAAACTTTATTTAAATTTAAAATTTCTAAAGTAAGAATCGTTTAAGATTTTTCATGTAAATTAAAGAAAAAACTATTAAATTTTAAAGTACATGATAGCTTAAGTAACAATCTAAAATGGTAAAAATTATGATTTGAACTTTTTTTAATTATTTCTTTTTCCTAAAGTTAGGCTTAGCGCTGTAAAATCTCCTGTCCTGTGGAAGCGTTCCTTTAGACTCTCGTCCGTCCGGAGAGAACGTCTTAAACACAGGCGCGCCGTCTCGAAAGGGTTAAGAAGTTTGGAGCCGAAATATTTGTGTGTGTGTTATCTCAAAATTATGATGGAGCTTAGACATTGCTCGCACACTTTTAATAAATTATATAAGAAAATTCACTACCTAATAAGCTGTAAGGGAGCTACCTAATAAGCTGTATTCACTACCTAATAAGCACAATGGTTGATCTGCATATTGATTGACAAATACGCAGGAGCGGTATTGCAAAAGACTAGTAGTGTTCTTCTAAAAGATTATTTCTCGCTCTGTTCGATAGAACACCGAACGGTGTTGTGGTGTGGTGTATTTAATTATGGCAAAGCACACTAGGGCTATCTGTCTAAGAGGAGGGATGCCTTCGTGGAGGACTTTCTAAGGGAAACTGGCTCGTATACACGTTACACATGGGGAAAACCACGAAAACACCGATGCAGCCAGCCCGTTCGCGGGATTCGAACCTCGAACCGAACTACCAGTGTTCAGCGACTTTACCGCTCGGCCGCTGGTGGGCAGAACACCGAACGAAATTCTGCTAAACTGATGATTTTCAAAACGGATTATAAAATGGATTCAAAAGAGATTCAGAAGACTTTTTCGTGACATCGGTACGTACAGAGGCTTTTCGTACATTTTTTACCCTAATTACAGAAATAGTTTACCTAAAATTGTTATGTTTTAAATGACCTATTTGATATTTCTTTACTGTTTTTCTACACCGTCATTTCCACAACAATAAAGCGCTTACCATTATCGGAAGAACTCGAACATCTTTTCCAAAGTTTAATTAGGTTGTATGTCGACGTTAAGAAAGACCGCTTTTTAACCCCTTGGACTACACGATATCTGCCAATTGCGCGAGCTATAGTAAACAAGAAAATCGGTCGCGTGCCGTGCCATTCAATTGTTCAGCCGTGTACCCGAACTGGCGCAAAATGTATATTTTTCATGACATATACATTTCAGTGTAACGAAAGGAATGGTGAAATAATAAACAATGTTTAGGTACAAATAGTAATTTTAAAACATAATCAATTGTGTGTAATCGTAATCAATTGTACAGTTGAAAAACATAATTGCACGATGGATGTGATGGGTATAAGAGTTTTTTAATTCTTTATACGAAATTGTATATGAAATGTGTGAACGTAACGAAGCTTTACGGGGAACTAAAGTAACAGATCATCCAATTTCGTCAGAAATAACTGAAAAAAAAATACTGACGTTACAATCAAAGGAAAAATATTCGATGTAGAATAACTCCAATCGCTTGTTGGGCCCACCAGCGGCCGAGCGGTAAAATCGCTGAACACTGGTAGTTCGGTTCGAGGTTCGAATCTCGCGAACGGGCTGGCTGCATGGGCGTTTTCGTGGTTTTCCCCATGTGTAACGTGTATACGAGCCAGTTTCACTTAGAAAGTCCTCCACGAAGGCATCCCCCTTAGGCAGATAGCCTTCGTGTGTTTTGCCATAATTAAATACATCAGCACCAACCGCTTGTTCTAATAATACGCGGCATTTTATGCACAAATTAATCACCACGAGTCAGACACGTGGCTTTTGTTTATGACACAAATTCCTGACGACGAGTCAGACTCATGGCTTTTGTTTATGACACAAATTCCTGACGACGAGTCAGACTCATGGCTTTTGTTTATGACACAAATTCTTTACCACAAGTCAGGCTCGTGGTTATAGGCCAAAGGGTTAAAAGTCCAAAAGCTCAAAAACACATTGGTGATAGAACAGGAAATTTAGTAGGGATATGTCCTAGATACTCGTTTTTTGTTCCATTTTTTCCAGGGAAGTAACACTTGATTGCATGGAAAAACGCATACGAAGCTGTTATTCACTTACACGATTTTGTTCCAAAATTCTTGTTAAATTAGAACACATTCGCATGCTTTCTGCAGAAGAACACAGTATATTTCCGTATATACGGTAAGAATTTTAGAAACTTTTTTTTATAAAGCTAAATTAAGCTGGTCGGCTTATATACCGATACGCTTGTATCAGGAAGATATAGATACTATTCTGTTAGCCGGTCACAATTGGTAAATTCTTAAATATAGCCTTTTTTTATTTATCTAGTATATATTTATTAAGTTTGTTAAAAACTATTAACTCTAAATGAAATATATCATTAGATTTGTGAAAATGAATTATTTAATTTTCGAAACGGTTTACATTTCTGGTTTGTGTAACTCCATTGTCAAAACCACAAAATCTGACGTTGGCAAAATTTGTAACTGCTTGACTGAAAACTATCCACGTGCTTCCACCTTTCTGGATTTTGGCATCCCCGCCATTTCGAAACATTTTTTCTACACTCTTGAACTTGTTTTTTAGTTAAAGAAACCACAGATCACATATAAGACAACATAAGAACGGTAAGAATGCGTTAGCTTCATATAAGGTCACCACAATTAAAATTATCGTTTGGCGTTTTAATTTACAGCAAATGAAATCGATAATATTTCAGCCCTCTTTTCCTGGGTAGCAACATTTCTGCCGTCATTCCAGCATGATTGAATATTAAATAAATTTTTTTCTTTTGAAAAAATTTCGTCAAGTTACCACCGGTTCTGTAGATTGAATAATCTATTATAAACCCATATGCACGTAATAATACTTTTTTCAAAACGATTTTCCGAGGCGTCTCTCAAGGTTCAGTTTTAGGACCGAAATATTTTAATATTTTCATAAATGACATGCCTGTCCCACTACACTCAAGTATTTATAAATATGCTGACGATACAGTTATCTTAACCAGTTCTAGAAATCCACAAAATGCTCTTGACAAACTCCAAATGCAAGCTAATCTAATCAACAAATACTGTGAAGATTGGAAAATTAAACTTAACGCAGCTAAATGTTGTGTTGTTTTATACCGCAGATATAAGAAAAATTATCCTATTAACTACTATAAAAATAGATAATTCACCAGTTCCTGTATCAAGCTCATATAAATACTTAGGAGTGTACGTCGACAAAGCTTTAAATTTCAAGGATCATATCCAGTATACCATCAATAATGCTAATGCAGCATTCATGTCTCTTTACTTCCTGCTTGGAAGGAAATCTAAATTAAATCTAAACATCAAGAGAAAACTTTATATCACATTCATCAGACCAATTCTGCTTTATGCAGTTCCTGCATGGGCGACTGCTGGAAAAACTGAACGCCAGAAAATAAACGTCTTACAGAATAAGATTCTTCGAAGCATTACCAAAGCACCTTGGTTTGTGCGTAACGCGCAAATTCATAAGGATTTAAAGATTCTGCCGATTCGTGATCAAATACTAACTACTGCACACAACTTCTTTGAAAAAAATGAAAAACTCGCAATACCCGGCTATTAAAGAACTCACAAACTATGATCCCACTGAAGAACATGTAGTAAAAAGACCGCGAACTATCCATCCTAATGCATTATGGTGGTAGTGTACAGTATATATATATATATTATTCTACTTATTTCACATATTTTAATACTCTTCATTGAATCAAGTTTTGCTTATGTTTTGGACAATGCTCTGACAAAGCTTATGGACTTTGATTGCAACTTAGATTACTTACTTATTTTACTTATTATTTCTATTTAACCAAGAATTTATTTAGTACTGTAAAGTGCTTTATAGCAAAGACTTTGCTTACAGGGAAAAATTTTAGTTCGCGGTCTTACGACTCCTTCACTCGCTACGGCCATCTCGCATCACGTGGTGTTACTTCTACAGTCTTATTTTACGTTTTATTCAGCAATTTTATGAAACTTAGGACTTATTTTGCACCGACCACTGCTAATGACATGCCATTTAATTGCATTTAAAAAATTATATTTACTGAGTTCATCTCATGACTTCGATCTTGCCTTCGGGTGTGGTGTATTTTTCAATACACCTCTTATTTTATTATGATTACTAAGGGCCTTTGGTAAAATGTTTAACTACTGGTTAGAACTCATAGAAGTTGATGCCAGAAGAAAAGATACGATCCTAGATCCTTAGTCCACATAACGTCGAGTTTGCGGGACTGTGCTGTATGTATAAACAGCAACGCGGTAAAATGTAACGATCAACTTCCATTAAATTCCATCCAACAAGAGTGAGCTTGTGACCATTAAAACGGTCTCCAAGAATCATTATTTATGATATCCCAAAGGATATCACAAAAGAAGAGTTATTAACATCATTAAAGGCTCAAAATGAAGAACTTGACGGGGAAGGTTTAGTAGTTAAATTCCCCATTAAACAAAAGCATAAAAACCACTGGGTATGCGAGGCCACTCCAGAATTATTCAAACAACTCCTAAAAATTAAAAAAGTATGTATTAACTGGGAACGATTTAGCATCAAAGAATATTTAAGACCTACACAATGCTTTAAATGCTGCCAATTTAGGCACATCTCAAAGCAATGTCAGACGGAAGAAGCATGTGGTCATTGTGGTGAGGTGGGCCACTCTCACAAAGACTGCGATAGCTCAACTCTCAAATGTATTAATTGTGCGGAACGAAACGCCAACAACGAGCAACAATATGACGAAGGACATTCAAGCTTCGATAAAAATTGTCCATGCCGCATCTTAGAGATAGACGAACTTAAGAAACGCATAAATCATGGATAATTTACCTCAAAAGAACTATTTAAGAGCACTACAAATTAATTTAGCACGCTCTCATGTTGCAACCGCACAACTTAAAGTGCACATTTTTGACTATGATCTGGTCTTCGTGCAAGAACCATACTGTATTGACAACAAACCAGTTGGTTTCCCATTACAAACTAAAGTCATTTCAACAACCGACGGACTACCAAAGACGGCCACTGTGGTCGTAAATCCTAACCTCACGGTTCTTAACACGCTGACCACTCCAACTTTGAATATTATAAAACTGAAATTTGAACAAAGATCATTAACGATCTTTAACTGTTATAGCCCACCAATCACGGACCTTACAGACTTAACTTCTCTCCTAGACTTAGTCGATAGAAATCTATCGGATAATACAGACAATATTATCCTGGGTGATCTTAACGCTAAAAGTGAAATATGGGGTTCTCCATTTGAAGACCCTAGAGGCAGAATGGTCAGAGAATTTCTGATTTCTAGACAATTTATTATTGAAAATGACCCAAATTGTCCCCCAACATATAACTGTTCCAGAGGAAAGAGCTGGATAGACTTAACAGCAAGCCAAGGAAATATTATTCATGATTGGCGAGTTTTGGATGATTCATCGCTCAGCGATCATTGCTATGTATCTTTTGAAATTTCTCGTGACAAAAGCACAGATCAGATTATACGAAGGAAGTATAAACTGAACAAGATGGACTGGCTTACACTTAAGGAAAAGCTCAGTAGTTATTTTTCTACCTTTAATCCTCAATATGTGAAAGATACTGTTGACTTAAAAGCCTTAATAAAAACTTGGACCCAAAAGATCCAAGATATCTTCGACCAAGCAATAAAAGCAAAGGGCAAATTCCTCAACGTACAGCACAAAGAGGTCCCTTGGTGGACTCAATCGCTTAATATCATGAAGAAAAGAATTCTAGCAGAAAGAAAACGCTATCAGCGTTGTACTCAAGACGACAACTTAAGAGCTTATTATAAGACTATCTATAAGAAAGACTTAGCCAAATATAAACGAGAAATCCTCCGTTCCAAAAGAACGTGTTGGAAAAATCACTTAGAAAGCATAGATCCAAAATCTCCATTTGGCATTCATTATGATCTGGCAAAAGGAAATATATCCTTGCCTTTTCAAATCAAAGCGCTTCTTAAACCTGATAATTCTATGACTGAAACCATTGATGAGACTCTAAAATTGCTGTTGGAGCACCACTTCCCAGCTGATGACCGGAGCACAGATTCAATAGAACATAGTCAAATTAGAACTCAAATTAAGACCCGATTTGGTGCTAAACAATATCTTCCGTTCACCAGACAGGAAGTTGAATTCACGATTAAATCACTTAATTCTGGTAAAGCTCCTGGCTTGGATAACCTTCCTAAAGAAATAATTCTAGAAGCATTTTACGCCAACCCAACAGTACACACGGCATTATTCAATGAACTTCTTAGACGCGGTATCTTTCCTGAATGCTGGAAAACCGCTAAACTAGTTCTCTTTTCTAAAGAAGGCAAAAGCTTGGAACTTCCACAGGCATACAGACCAATATGTCTATTAAATACATGGAGTAAAGTTTATGACAAATTAATAACTAACAGGCTCAACTATTACCTATTTTCAAACAGCAAACTCAGTAACAGACAATATGGCTTTACGGCTGGAGTTTGTTCCACGGACGCCATTAAAGATATAATCGACACAGTTGAAAATAACCGGAAAAACAACTGCTATACGAACATTATATCTCTCGATATTAAAAGTGCCTTTAATAACGTTTGGTGGCCTTTTCTTTTACAAGAACTGAGAAATATCTCCTATGTCCAATCAACCTATATAAAGTAATAGAATCAATGCTGGAAAATAGAAAAATCATCTATGAAGCAAACAACACTTCTCTTACCCACTCTCAAGAAAAAGGCTGTGTCCAGGGATCAAACTCCGGACCACTTTTTTGGAATATTGTCATGAACACTGCACTTCAAATGGAGAGGGAGTTCAAATACAAGCTTATGCAGATGATGTACTATTTATAGTATCAGGAGCTACCCACCAACAAATCCATAATAGAGCCAACAATGCCCTGATTCAAATAACTGAATGGGCGAAGAAGAGCAAACTTAGCTTCTCCCCGGAGAAATCTAGCTCAATGTTTATTGCCGTCAAAAAGAGGGGCGCAGCATATTCAGCCCCCACAATAAAGTTGAATGGCACTACTATTAAAAGGCGCAAACAAATCAAATACCTAGGTATAATAATAGATGAATGCCTTACCTGGCTTCCACATTTGGATTACATAAAAACAAAAGTCTGCAAGATTATAAATCGGCTTATGAAATTTCCTGGCCTCTCCAAAGCAGTTATGAAGGAACTTTACAAACGAGCCATAGAAAGGACAGCTGTATACGCCTGTGCAGCTTGGTGGTTTCCACCAACTGTTAAAATGCGAAATAAAGAAAATACTATTCAAAGAGTAGCCCTACTAGCTATGACAAAATGCTACAAAACAGTTCCGACCTCAGCTCTACAGATCTTAGCCGGCCTGATTCCATTAGATATTAAATTGGATCAAGAAAGTGCAATCCAAAGAACTAAAAGAGGCTGGTCAGACTTTTCATTTGAAAATTTTCACTTCTTAAAAGAAGCCCTCGACTTTCCCAAACATAAATGGTTTACCCATCCTGCCACAATAAAGACTTGTGAATGGAACGATCATCTCCCATTAAATAGAAATTATGAATTATTTACGGATGGCTCCAAAATTGAAGATGGCACAGGAGCGGGATTTTGTGTCTATTGGAACGGCACATTAAAAGCTGAATTTTCTTTTCAACTGAACCCCAATTGTTCAGTATTCCAAGCTGAAACTCAAGCGTTGAAATCAGCTCTAAACTGGCTATTAATACACACGCATACAGCCCACATTTATACGGATAGTCAAGCCGTACTGAAATCATTGGAAAGATTTGACATTCTGAATCAAGAAATCATAGAAGTTAAAAAGCTCGTCTATCAAACTAAAGCTAAATTACATTGGATATGAGGCCATCAAGGTTACAGAGGTAACGAAAAAGCGGACGAACTCGCCAAAAAAGGCACATCTTCTGAAGTGCATCTAGACTGCAAACTTCCTCTGAGCTTCATAGTAAGAACAGCTAAAGAAAAAGCTCTCACTCTGTGGCAACATCGATGGCAAGAAGAAGATACGGGCAGATTCTTCCTAGAATACAAGATCCTTCCTAGAATCTCTGAAAAAAGACACTTCAATGATTTCTTTCTTAATCAACTGCTCTCAAATCACGGAGCCTTTCCTAGTTACTTTAATAGATTCAAACTCAAGACTCCGCCCAGTCGCTGTACATGTGGACAAGAAACAGCGGACGCACTGCATTCTTCACTGTCCGAGTTTGGACAGAAAAAGAAATGAACTTTTTCCGCAAACCTTGACTTTCGACCTTCTATGCAAATTAATTCTATGAGACAAAGGTCGCCAACTGCTTTCCAAATTTATGGAATTCCTGTATTCCAATGAGAACACAATCTATGTATAACATAAAATATTTGTGGCTTGAAAATGTATTTCTAATATTTTGATTTTCTATTATATGCTTAACTTTGTATTTTATTTTCTGTTCGAACCGTAACAAAACTTATGATATCTTTCAATTTTGGGTACTTTTCCGTTTTGCCGGCGCAAACGATAAAGTCGCCAACAATGGTACAACTGATGCCAAACGGAATACCTTCGCTAGTAACCTTTTACGCCTCATTTCCAAAACAAGTCGCAGCCATTTCTTATCAGATTGATTGTTTCTTTCAATACTGGCATACAATTACATAGAATTTTTACAAGATAGTTAAATTTATGCCCTAAGACCATTCGCGGTAATTAAATCAATTAGAATGCAATCACACCGCTCACCCGAAAATAAAGAAAAGGCAAAATCAAGGGTTAAATTCATCAATTCTTAATGAGAATGGACTAGCGAAGTAAAGCACTGCGATTTTACATGATTTCTGAGTAAGCTATTCGTACGAATTGAAATAATTCTTGCATTTAAACGTGTATTCCAAATTAAGATTTAACTTAAAATTAATGTGGATAATTACTGAATTAGATTTTTATAGCGCAGTTTACGTGATATGAGATTACTTGGGGTCATGTGATATGAATCGGCGAATCAGGATGTTGAACCATGAAAGCGTATTAATGCCTTTTTACAAATTATTGGCTTTTTACAAAATTTTAAACCATATTAAAATGTTTATGCCTTCAAAATAAAAAATTCTTAGAACTAATGTTTGTTAACAGCTTTTATGTGTATACTGTATGTTGTCGCCAACAAAATCTACTTGGCGAGATTTGCGCCGGCGAAACGGAAAAGTACCCAATTTTGGTCTTTGACACTGTTTTTGTATTATCTATAATTCTGATGTCAAAAAATTGATTGATCACTTTATTTATAATTTTTTGCAAATAAAGACTTTGGCGTGGTCAATACATCTTTCAGTTAGCGGACCTCAAAATTTGCTAGGACTCAAATTAAAAAATAACTGATTATTAAATTTATTTTCTTTAGCTTAGCTTTGGCTGACTAGTTAATATTCTTAGCCTATGGCTCCGGTGATACCTCAACACTGAGGTGCGGACTGGATATTCCATTTTTATGTTGTTACTTACGCTCACTTGTCTGACAGTAACATCAGTCCACGCCCACAAAATTCCTCTTGGCAAGAAGCGCAAGATACACCTAGCGTTGGCAACCAGTCTTGTACACCTTACAGGTAACAGTGCGACTGAGCTCAGTTCCGCCCCCCATTTTGATGGAGAGCAGCCCGGGGGGTCTCCATTCCTCTTCCCTTCCACCAAACCGCTTGTCGCATATTTAAAAAGCAGCCATGCGTTTACAAACATCTATACATTTACAAACACTATACATTTGCAAATATCCATGTCTTCTCCGGCATTCAAACCCGGGCCCTTCGGCACGGCAGTCAGCAACGCTAACCACTATACCGGTTAGGCGGCTCATAATAAATGTTGCTTTAGTATATTGCTATAGTTCTTTGTTCATAAATGTTGCCAGCTAAGCCAAAAAACTGCGGCTCGTTGTTGTGCAATGAATTAAGTTGTTGCCACACAACAATCAGCTGACATAACATTTTCTTAGTAACTATTGCGAAATCAATGCTGTCTGTATGCCCTCGTTATCTTCCAATCTGAAGAGAAGAATGCGAATTTTGCTTGCATTTAGAAGTCCAAATTAATTAAATAACATATGAACAGGATGTAATCTATGTAAAGCGCAGTGCATCTGGTTGTTGGGGGGGATTATAATTTTAAAATTTTGCCCTTTTACCAAAATTCAATAATACCGTTTCTTTTTAAAATAAAGTGCACTATAAAAGTTAATTTGAGGAAGACTAAGGAAAATTACATAGATCCCACTTTTGGCGAAACTCGTGTAATTTCTTTTATGCTTGTAATGAAGGCAAAGTTTTATTCGATTGACGAAATTCTGGCTTCGTCACGAAACCGCTTCCATTTGTTTAGTTTAGCCTTTTCAATCGCTCGAAATACTCGAGAAACGTAATCCTAAAATCAAATCGTATTCCGTATATCTCGTAGCCCTACAAAATCTTGTGACTTCAGCGGTATCTGAATGAAATACATTTAAATTAACAGCACACATCTACTATTAGTAACAATTTTAGTAACGTGAAACTTTAGTTAGAAATCAAGGTATATGATGAATTTCATTTTGTTCTTTTAAAAAAGTTAGAATTTCCTTTGCTGAAACGTACGACATATAGAATAGGGGAATTTATTTAATTTTTAATCTAAATTAACACTTTTCTCAAACTCGAGGGCTAAGGGGACGGATACCTTCGTTGAGGACTTTCTAAGGTAACAAGGAGGGTCTCATGTACAAGGGGATCGTGTACAAGTTACACATCGGGAAAACCACGAAAACGCCCATGCATCCAGTCCGTTCGCGGGATTCGAACGTCGGTTTGGTTTATTTAATTACGGCAAAGCACATTAGGGCTATCTGAATAAGAAGGGGAAGCCTTTCGTGGAGGACTTTCTAAGGGAAACTGGCTCGTATACATGTTACACACGGGGAAAACCACGAAAACGCCCAAGCCGCCAGCCCGTTCGCGGGATTCGAACCTCGGACCGAACTACCAGTGTTCAGCGACTTTACTGCTCGGCCACTGGTGGGCTCGAACGTCGAACCAAACTACCAGGGTTCGGCGATTTTACCGCTCGGTCGCTGGTGAGCCTCGTCTATATAAATACAACGGACAGCGGTTTGATACAAGCCGACAGAAATTACAGCGCTTCTAATTATCATCGATAGAGGGAGTACCTATTTATCTTCTCATGAATACCTATATAGCAAGGCAGGTGACAGGTCAGAGCAGGTCCGGACATCCGGACGGCTTACATAGACAAATCGGGTGTAGGGTTTATATTTATTTTAACTAACATTTATTTTAAGTTTAAACTATCTTTCCTGTCAAGCCTTACTTTCCCCTGGAACTGCCAATGCCAGAATATGTAAATTTGAGTAGAACGCGCAAAGATTCAAATTATCAGCGGAAGTATTCTGATTTAAATAGAAGGAAATGAGTTCGGTGTGATATTCTTACTTAGCGAGCGCGGAGGTAGTTAGCGAGAATTGAAGAACCCCGCGTTGCGGCCTATGTGCTTGGCGGGAAGTAGTGGTAATTGTTCCAGTGAGCTTCAAGCCTGCTGAATTAGCAGCGGTATTGTAACACGCGGTGAGTTAGTTATTTTAGAGAGCCTCGTAGTTAGAATCTTGTCTTTACTTTCTTTTCAGGTTATTATTTTTATTTGACTGCCAAGTTGGCACAGTCTGTAAGCGTCAAGAGGACGCAATTGTAATTTATTACGTTGAATAAAAAGGGACTTAAACCCTTCACAAGGCTCTATCTTTTATACAAGTTTTCACAGTCACCTCTTGGTTGCGTGCAAGTTGGAGGCGCGCAACGTTATATTGGCGCCCGAACACTTATCGAACTGAAATGGCCGAAAACTGGATGGAAGCCGCTGGACAACACCAAGAAATGACAACTCAGTTAGAAGGATTTGGATACCTGGTCCAGACTTTGAGAGCATCAATCAATCCAAACGTCCATTTCGACGGAAAAAATTCGGTGGCGGTATTTTTAGAAGGTCTAGAAAACCACTTTCAGCTCTACCCTGTGCCTGAGAGACAAAAAGTTGCCATCGCCACATCAGCACTAAGAGGACAGGCCGCGCTATGGTGGAAAAATATAGGCAAATTTCTTCTAGGTGAATTTGGAAGCCCGACGTATACATTTGAAAATTTCAAAAAATCGTTAGTAAAGGCCTTCCCCATAGTGAAAGACCGCGCACGGCTGGAAGCCGAACTATATAGTTTCTAGGATACAGCAGAATTGACGGACTTTATTTTACGAAAAATCAAGCTAACGGATATGCTGTATGGAAAAAAACCCGATGCGGAGATAATTGAAATAATATTACCAAGATTGTTACCCGCTGTCCAAGACTACTTTGAAATTAGAAACCCAAGCACGTTGCAGGAACTTTTCGAATTGGCGGTGAAGTTTCAAAATCGCAGAATAGCGGAAAGAGCGAGAGGGGAAACATATTCTCAAAGTACCCGAAGGAAGGAGGAAACCAGAAATGGAAATCGCTCGTATGGGGGAAAGAACTATCAAGCTAACGCATCGAAACTCGAAGGTCAAGGCCCAAAAAGAAAATTTGAAAATAAACATCCGCGTACCCAGAAGACACAGATTGAAAGGAAAGCTTTAAACGACTAGAGGGGCCTGTGAAAGGGAGGGTCCAGACCCCGGAAGTTTTAAAAAAACCCTCAAATAGACATTTAAACACGGTCATCGTAAAAAACTCACAGCTACCAATTATACAAGTCCTGGTTGGCGATGTACCAGTAGAAGCCCTCATCGATACAGGAGCAGAAGGAAATTTTATGAGTGAAAAGTTCTTCAAAAAGAATTTTTATAGGATACGACTATTTAAAACCAGAAATACGGAAGTTATAGCAGCGCAAGGAAAAACATGTCACTGCATCGGGAAATTATCATTAAACTTACAGGTAAAAGAGGAAAATCTCAAAGTATTAATTTTTGTGGTGAAACACCTGCAACACTCTCTTATTTTAGGTATGGACTTTCTAAGGGCCGCGAGGGCCAAATTAAATTTTCAAGATAGTTCCGTGGTGTTGGAGATGGACCAGAGTGTGGTGGAACCTGTGGAGACACCTGAATTGGACCTTAGCCATCTGAATGACCAGGAAAGTAAAGCAATACAGCAAGTGGTGAGTAATTTTTCTCATTTATTTTCAGAAAAACCAGGAAACTGTCAAATCGTGACTCACAAGATTCAATTAAATGCCGAAAAACCTTGTAGGACTAAACCGTATCGTTATGATAAACAAAAAGACCTAATCATCGAAGAACATATTCAGGAGATGTTAACGAATAAAATAATAACGCCCATAAATAGTGAGTACGCGAGTCCAGTCGTACTATGTAGGAAAAAGAACGAGTTTCCTCCTTCGGATAAAAGGGCTTGAAGGTTTGCTATCGATTACAGAAAACTAAATAGTATTACTAAATTTCCAGTTTACCCTTTGCCGGTTATAGACGAGATCATTAGACAGATCAAATCGACAAGATATATGTTTACTTTGGACTTAACGTCTGGCTACTATCAAATAGCTATGAGACCCGAAGATATACATAAAACCGCGTTTATAACAAAATCGGGCACTTATGCATTTTTACGCATGGCCTTTGGGTTGTGTGGGGCCCCATCAACATTCCAGAGAGCTATGGATATTGTTCTAAAGCTTGTCCTAGGAAAATCGACTTTAATCTATCTAGATGATATAATTATAAAGAGTAGTATCTTGGAACAACATATTAAAGATCTAGAAGAAGTTTTTAAATTATTAAAAGAGGCCGGTATTACAATTAACGCCTCAAAATGCAAGTTCGCAACTAAAGAACTTAAATATCTCGGTTATAAAATTTCGCAAAAGGGTATAGAAACGCAAGATTCAAAAATAAAAGCTATTAAGAATTTTCCACCGCCCAACACCGCCAAGAAACTTTCATCTTTCCTTGGATTATGTTCTTACTATCGATCTTTCATAAAAGATTTCGCTAATATTGTTGAACCACTCTTAGTAATCAAAAGAAAAAAGAGTAAGTTTACGTGGACAGCGGAAGCTAACACAGCTTTTGAAAGATTAAAAGAAGCGCTTATTAATGCCCCTGTTTTAAAATTCCCTGAGGGGGACGAAAACCTGGAAATTGCAGCAGATGCGTCAGACTATGCGGTGGGTGCGGTTCTTATGCAAAATAACCATCCGCTGGCATTTTTTAGTAAAACATTGAATCAGATACAAAGGAATTATACAGCTACAGAAAGAGAAACATTAGCCGTATTAATGGCTGTACACAAATTTCGAGTTTATTTCGGCAAATCGCCAGTAACAGTCTTTTCGGATCATGCGGCTGTTGGTAGACTTTACTCGGGGAAAAATCTAACGCCCAGGTTAATAAGATGGACTTTAAAACTCCAAGAATATAATATCACAATAAAATATAAACCGGGTAAGGAAAACAATGTAGCTGACGCACTTTCTCGTATAAAACTGGACGATGAAGGAAATGAACTTAAATGCGCTGTGTTAACTTCAAAAATTTTAGATTCTAGAGATACGGTTATTACTGAACTGAAAGCTGATCCTGAATTTGGAAATATCTATGCTTATTTGAAAGACCCCGAAAGCTTTGAGCATACAGATATCGATGCGATAAGAAATAGAGCGAAAAACTATGAAATAATAGATAATTTATTATTCTATACGAAAACAACAAACGAAAATCTTGAGTATAAGCCAGTCATCCCAGCCTCGCTTCGATTAAGCATTTTGAAGGAGTTGCACGAAAAAAAAACAGCGGGCCACCTAGGGGTCAGAAAGACTTTAAAAAGGGTACGCGAGGCGGTATATTTCCCGCAATTATACAAAATAGTAACGGCGTATGTCAGGTCCTGCAATCAATGTCAGTTAATAAATGATATTAATTACAGCCCGGCCGGGTACTTAAATAGCATTCGCGCTACATTTCCGAATGAAATTTTAGGGATAGATCTCCTTGGTCCCTTCCCCCAGAGCGAGTTAAATAAAAATCGTTTTCTTTTAGTAATAGTAGATCATTTTTCAAAATGGATAGAAATTGTTCCACTTAAACGCGCGTCAGCCAAAACAGTCGCAGATGCATTCTTACACAGATACATTTTAAAATACGGTGCACCGATAAAAGTCATTAGCGATAACGGAAAACAATTCATTAGTCAAATATTTGAAAACATATGCAATGGACTTGGCATACGCCATATCAAAATAGTTCCGTATAGACCACAGGCTAACATAGCAGAAAGAGTTAATAAAAACATTGTAAAAATAATTCGCAGTTACGTTAGCACACATCACAAGCGCTGGGATGGCTACATAAATGAATTAGCTTATGCTTTAAGAACGGCACATCATGATACTACGGGAAAAACTCCAGCAGAATTATTTTTAGGCAGAAAGTTAATTACGCCTTTAGATAAGTTATTCTTTGTGCAACAAAGAGAGCAGGAGTTTAAACAACAAGATGTGCAAAAGTTGATTGATCAGGCGCTTAAAACCTCGGATACGGCAAGAAATAGGCAGAAACATTATTATGATAGAAAACGCCGTGAAGCAGATTTTAAAGTTGGGGATAAAGTATTGAAGCGGAAATTTTCTTTATCAAGTGCCCCAGACAATTTTATGGCAAAGCTAGCTCCAAAGTTTGAAGGCCCCTATGTAATTCAGGAAATCAAAGGGGTAGTATTATATCTTAAGAACGACAGAGGGGAAATCTGTAAAGCAAGTCCCGACCAGGTGAAAAAATACTGTAATCCAAATGATTTTGAAATCCTTAAAAGTTTCTTGCAGGACTCAAGTCTAAACGAAATAGAAGGGCCAGAGACTACAACAACTATTCCACCACCCAAGAAACAGAGAACTGAAGAGAGACCTAGCACTTCTACAACCCGGACGTCGGTATCAAAAAGAAAAAATGATTTTCAAACTCCGGCGTTTAAGAAAAACAAAAATACAGATGAACCGGGTAAAGAAACCGTGGTAAAGAGAAAAACACCACCTACAAAGGATAGCAGGAGAAATTATACATCAAGGAGAACGCGCACACGGCCACAGAGTCAGGTGCCAGCAAGGCCGCCGTTCCGGAAACTGAAACGCCAACAGGAGGCACAAAAATACGAGGAACAGAAGAAATTCAAGAAGGACTCCAGACCGGAGGACGTCAGGACCGGCCGTCCCAGGGAGAAGCGGAAGGGCCAACAACCAGACGATTACTCCGTCAAGAGGCCAGCATGTAGAGGACGCAAAAGAAAAAGCAACGTGGACGACACTCGGAGATCAATAAGGAGAAGATTGACATCCATGAAACCTCTAACTTGGGATCAATTTTGCCAAAAACGGATGACGGAGTTTCAAGCATCGAAAACTCAAAGATAAGTTAAAACCTATAATTTTTTTTCTCTTTCGTTCCGAAATGTTATGCGTAAGTACGAAGTTCTATGTTTTGACGAAAGTCAATATGTCTCGGTTGAGACTTAGTTTTGTTTTACTTTATTTAGCTAAGGCAAATGTATTATTTTCTTTAAGTGTAAAAGCTAAAAACAAGCATTTTCTGTTGGTCGAAAGACTAATTCTGTTATGTTAAAGCCAAAATTTGGCCGAAGATAAAAATAACTTCGTATTCTTGTATTAATAAGAATTTTACTTTCAGTGCCGCCAGCTTGGCGAAGAATGAGTAAAGTAAAAATTTATTTTCTCTTATTCATTTTATGGTAAATTGTAAAAAGCATATGTATTAAAAATTTGTAAATGTATGTAAATACTTGAAGGTTATGTAAAAGTAGAATTTAATCTAGAAGCATAAAATTGTAGATGCTAAAAGTGAATGCTTAAAAGCAATGAAGTCAAAATTTAAGTATTAAACTGTAAAGTCATGCTTTAGAGCGAAAGCCTGCATGTTTAAAGATGAATGAGGGGGAATTTAGAATGAATGTGTTTTGTAGGGTTCTCCACCTACATTTGAATTTTTAAGAATATTAAAGTAGCTCATTGAGTTGTAGAATGTCGAGTAAGGTGTGTCTATTTGGTTGTTGAATTCTAACAAATCATGGTGGTTAGGGGAAGTGTTGTAAGACTAAAACACGAATATTCCCGTTTGACACCACACACGGTGGAGAGCCAGGGTAAAGTTAAATTAATGCTTGAAAAATTGAATGAATGTGAAGTAAGCAATAACTAAGAAAAACGAATCGTTTAAAAACAAAAATTTATTGTGTCAAGAAAGTGTAAATTATAATGTATGTAGAAAGATACTGATACTTATTCCTTCCAGATGCTGGAAGGAAAGACCAAGATTGATTGATGAAGTCCAGGAAAAGTTGCTGCTGTAAGAAGAGAGCTTTGTAACGATCAACAGAATTTTAGTATAATTGTTACATAAGATTTTTTTTTTTTTTTTTTTTTGTGTGTGTAAACGAGGTTCTCGCCAATTAGTTCAGAATTAGATAAACTTACAACAGGTCGTTTGTAGGACCTGCTTCCAAGTTTTCCAAATTCTGGCAGCGGCAAATGTAGGGTTTATATTTATTTTAACTAACATTTATTTTAAGTTTAAACTATCTTTCCTGTCAAGCCTTACTTTCCCCTGGAACTGCCAATGCCAGAATATGTAAATTTGAGTAGAACGCGCAAAGATTCAAATTATCAGCGGAAGTATTCTGATTTAAATAGAAGGAAATGAGTTCGGTGTGATATTCTTACTTAGCGAGCGCGGAGGTAGTTAGCGAGAATTGAAGAACCCCGCGTTGCGGCCTATGTGCTTGGCGGGAAGTAGTGGTAATTGTTCCAGTGAGCTTCAAGCCTGCTGAATTAGCAGCGGTATTGTAACACGCGGTGAGTTAGTTATTTTAGAGAGCCTCGTAGTTAGAATCTTGTCTTTACTTTCTTTTCAGGTTATTATTTTTATTTGACTGCCAAGTTGGCACAGTCTGTAAGCGTCAAGAGGACGCAATTGTAATTTATTACGTTGAATAAAAAGGGACTTAAACCCTTCACAAGGCTCTATCTTTTATACAAGTTTTCACAGTCACCTCTTGGTTGCGTGCAAGTTGGAGGCGCGCAACGTTATACGGGTATCGTTCGGATCTCGCAACTATCTGAAGCTACACTCAGAAAACAATACAAGGGCAAAGTACATGGGCAAAATATAGATTTTTCTGTCATGCTGAAGTAAACATTTTCCTGGCTACATCGCATGTAACACATTGCTACACAATACATTTCATAATATGCATTGCGTTGATCATTGCACTGTACTTAAGGAACATTTACAACTCAATGCTACAATTAATACGCTGTATATTCTTTTCAACATATTACGCTGAACATTATTCTTGAATATTCAACATAGATTTTGAACAACGTATAATTGATTAAGTAAGACATAACTTGATTATATAGTACATAACTTAATTATATAAGACAGAAATAAATAACTTGATACAACAGATAAATAAATTAAGAGCTCTTACATTTGCACACAGAAACATACGTTGTTTACTTTGTGCTGTACTTATAATATACAAAATGCAGATTTAAGGACACGGTACAGCCCATATTGCTTTTGATTAAATAACATGTTAAAAGTTAACTGTGGCATAGCTCTCGAGTATTTGGTTACATCCAGTAATTTTGAAGCTACTCTACCTCTAGTCAGTAGAAAGTTGCCCACCAGCGGCCGAGGGGTTAAATCGCTGAACACTGGTAGTTCGGTCCGAATCCCGCGAACGGATGCATGGTTGTTTTCGCGGTTATACCTATGTGTAACGTGTATACAAGCGAGTTGCCTTAGAAAGTCCTCTCCGAAGGCGTACCTCTTGAGACTTTGTCCTAATCATACAAACCAAATCGTAGAAAGTTATTAAAAAAAATTAATTTCAAATGCTTACTCTACTTGAAGATGAAACAAAACCATTCGAACCATATCGCTATATATCCTGCAATACAATTTTCTATAGGAGACCAGCTATTTCTTGTTCATACTTCCACTTTCTGAAAGCAAACGCACATACATCTTATTTATTTATTCACAAATAACTGAAAACTTTCACAAAACAAATATTAAACAAATATTAATTACCTCATATTCGGAATGTGAAATGAATTGCTGCGAATGACGACCCAATTCATGCAATTGATATAGAAGAAACTGGTTTTTGTCAATTAATATTTGCTTAAACGCATATTGAGCCTATAAATAAAAGGCACTTAAACCTTAAAATTCGTTCAAGAGCAATATCGCAAAATAATTTTAAATTCACCCTATCCTTTACAAGGAGGTTAGAATAGAAGGAGGGAAGGTTCAACTTAAACGGTGAAGCTTGACGGCCATGTTACTGTTATCGCTGTGACTTGCGCAAGGAAGTCTGTAATTGTAACATTTTTTTTTTTTTTTTTCCTTTTCTTTTTGAAGCTTGTCAGCTTATATTGCATATGGATGCCCAAATAGATTTTCGAAAAATATTCCTGGGATTACTGTTCTCTCGTAAGTATTGATTTTCTTTTTTTTATGTAATTTTATAAGTATGTTAAAAATATCACAATGTCATGTTGTTTTCTTTCCAGATGTGACAAAAATGACTTAATAATAATCGAAACATGTTAAATACATTTTAATGTTTTGCTTACAGCTGGTATCTTCGTTCCTTAACATACAATGATATATGCTAGGATTTAAACTGTATAATGTGAACGCTTAGATAATTCGTTTTATAATTTTCATGAAAAGTAAGAAATCAATTGTTACTATTTTTATGAATTGTGAAGGTGTTAAATAAAGCAACGCTTTTCTTTATTTATTAATTACTATTCATTCTTAAGTTTTGTGAACTGTTACGGATATAATTTGTGCATTTGATCAAGATAAACTGTTCTGTTGTTAACATGTTTTTGCATAAATTTACACATTTCTGGGCAGTATAGCGATAAATGTAAGTAAAATATTTACACAATTGAACATGTGAAAAGATATATCCAAAAATTTATATAGGTATATTTCTGTAATTCAGCTTAATTCAAGGTAATTTCTTTGAGATTCATAAATATGAAACGCGCATAAACTGAAATCATTGAATTCACATAAATCTGTTTTATTTTATTAATATTTATTTTCTTGTTGATATAAGTTCATTATTGGTTGTGAAAAGAATCGATTTAAAACTTTCATTTAAAAAAAAAAGCAACATGTTACCATTTTTTTAGATAATTATCTGTTATTAATTTCAGGTAAAAATGATTCTTTAATAAATTATAATAATATTGCGAATAAATCAGAAATATCACTTCTTAAAGAAACAATTGGAAAGTATAATACCCGAGAAGTTGCTAATAAAACCTAAGCAAATTCTTGAAATTATGCAGAATCATAATTTTTAAAGGCTTTAATGTTATGCACATGCATTTAGATTTCGAACTATTTCTTAATGATTTTCTGTACTTAGTAAATTACAGATATCATCTTTATAACTTTAAAACAAAAAACTAACAATAGCGAAGCATTTCATTATAAATTTAACATATTTTTACTGGAAAATGCATGCATAGAACAGCTTACAAATACGTACGTTTCACTGCCGTATTGCAATGTTTTGAAGTAACAAACATGGACGTTGCTTGTTCCGTGGAGTTTCATTCCCCGATAGTGGAGGAAACTGCGAACCCTCCCTCCTTCTATTCTAACCTCCTTGATCCTTTAAATAAAATGTTTTTACTGTACAACGTTGCCATGCTCGCTTTGAAATTCTTGAGTTTGTTAATCAAAAATTCGCTAAAGTTTACAAAATATGAAATCGATAATAAAATAAATTCTAAATTTAAAATTTTGTCCATATTCGCAGTAGGATTACATCTTTCAAAACTGGATGACTCTAGGTACCGTTGTTTTATCACAATGTGAGAAACATACATACATTTAAGCAGATTCTTCATTATTTAATTTTTTTTCAAATATAATACAGGGCGATAATATTTGGTGGCAACAGTTTGAAAAGTGAAACGAACGTTGAGAGTGATTCAAATTCGAAAGGTTTCAGGCTTTTTAATCTGAAAGGCTTTTTTTAATTATTTTTAGGATTAATTAATAAATCAGTTGTTTATTATTTTAATTGAAAAGTTTAAAACTGCTATCGCAGTTCTGCAGTTCTTTCCCTTTGGACTAAAAATTAATGCTAAAATTAAATTAGTTATGCAACTCTCATTAATTTCAAATTTTATTATAAAAAATTTTTTGTAATTACGTTCTCGATGAAATTTTACAATCAACCGTTTGGAAGCAGTTAAGCGGTTTAGCGTTTGGAGGCGGTTAAGAAGAAACCAAAACGTTTCGTTTGCGTTATTTGAATTTAGAGGAGGTTAAGAAGAAACCAAACGGTTTCGTTTGCGTTATTTGAATTTGCTTGATTATTGTTCAACAACCCATTTTCAAACGCATAAACTACTGTTTTGAACAGCGCAAA
Source organism: Stegodyphus dumicola (assembly GCF_044657685.1). NCBI lineage: Eukaryota > Metazoa > Arthropoda > Arachnida > Araneae > Eresidae > Stegodyphus > Stegodyphus dumicola. Next base: position 1,667,553 of record NC_140780.1, on the reverse strand, counting down.
TTAATTCAAAAATTTTGCTTAGAATTTGCAGTGCTTTTCTAGATTCGATGGATGGTTGGATTGCATCACTTTTGCTGTCAATTTCTGCAGTTCTTTAAACACATTCATAATTAGTTTTTATACAGGTTGTCTGAATAACTTTGCGAATTGACACAGATTCTAAAAATGAAAGCACACAACTTCTTTGACTGATATTTGAAACATTAGATTATAGCCTGCAGTTTCGCCGAAGCTTCTTCTACATAAATGCCATATTTTCGGGAACAGTTTTTAAAGGATTTAGAGAGCTTTGCCTTCGCATTTATGTTATATGTACGGCCTTCTAACAGAGATATCGTCTTACTTATCTCTTTCCCAGTGTTTGCATTTTCCCAAAATTCAATTATTTATTGAATATTTCCTGTGATGTCATTTGAAAGCTTTTCTAATACGCTAAAATTAAAATCTGAATGTTGGAATTTGTGGCTTAAATCTTTTCGCTTGGCATTTCGACAGGGCACATGTTAAGCATACAGGCAAATTTAAAAAAAAAAAAAAAAAAAAAAAAATGCTCCTACCAATGGTTCATTCAAATTTCAAAATTTACGTTTCTAACCTGCAGAAAGTTTGGCTTCTGTCTGTTTATTAACATAAAAATTGCTTATTAGCATGAAAATTATGCTTGTAGCATGCATGAAGGTTATTAACATGACAATTACTTTTCTTGCTCTCTCTTCAGTCTGGAAAAATTTTTCAATTCTTTTCCATTCGAAGACTTTTAAGATATGATAATAGTAAAATGCACTTCATGAACTCCTTTTATAACTCGCTGGTAACATTATCTATCCCAAAATGGAAGGTTTTGAATGTGGAGACCTTAAAAGATGGCACATCAGTTGTACTTCCACTTCTGATCATTTAGAATTCGGGAAGGAATTCTCGTTCATTTACACTGTCTCTACAGGATTTTTTTTTCCAAACTGCGTTAGCCCAGAAGGACTGTTAACCCTTTGTTGCATACAAATAATCTAGAGAAGTTAAACGAAAATGTTTGTATTTTTTCTATTTAAAATAACCTTAGTAATAATAATAATAATAATAATAATAATAAATTATTCAAATTTCGTTTTAAATAATTGCTACAGTTTGTTCACTACAGTGGACAGCATGCATATACGTACATGCATACAAATCTCTTCCCAACGATTTACGGTCATTGAAATTGAAATCATTTCCTGCCTTGTTTGCAGTGATCATTACCATCTTCTAAAGGTAAATCTACAACTGACATGTACATACAGATCTCCCAAAATACCTTCATTTCGTCGATTGTGATTGAATTCATTTTGCTACGATTTTGTAACCTGTACCTGTTGAATTCAAATGTCAAATGTTCTAGAAATTCCTTGCCAAACATAAACATTTCCTTGTTTCCTTGTGATAAGTAGTACTTGGGTTTCAATTCACTCTTTTCGGTAGATCTTTATCTACCCACTCCACAATTTTCTCAAACTGACATTTAAAATAAAATGTCTAAAATGACTAATTATGAATAAAAAATGGCAGTATAAGAAAATGTAAGCAATATTATAGAATGTTTACTATGAGAAATAGTACTAACTTGGAAACAGAAGTAGCAGCCATTTTCCAAATATCAATGCTTTACTTAGTGATGTTATACAGCCATCTATGATCCACAGTTGAAAGTTCTAATAATATAGAATGAATAAACACAGAAATGGAATCTGTTAAGGCATTTACAAAAGAATAAACAAATTTAAACTTGCGTCTACTAAAGTGGATATGATGCAACAAAGGGTTAATTTCGTTTTGGTATTTTGAGCCGATTCACGATAAGCATTGTTTCACTTTTCAAATTGTTGCCACCACATATTATCGCCCTGTGTTAAAAAAAAAAAAAAAAAAAATTTGTCTCCAGCGCGTGAGACTCTGTATCTGAAATTGTAAATATGCTCATTTTAAAATTATTTTGAGATATTGCTGTTGAACTGAATTTTATAGTTTGAGTACGTAGAACATGATATTTAATAAATAAAAGTAACATTCAAAACGTTAAAAAAACGCCCCTTTGGGCTTAATGTAAAATCATCTCTATGTCTATGTCATAACACTATTAAGAGGCAATCGGCCTAGTGCGGCCTTTACCAATATATTATAAGTAGAGTGTCTTTAAAGATGAGTTGAATCCAGTAAGATAGAACGTACTTTTTGCACCTAGTGCAGAGTCTCTAGAAAAGAAGTAAACGTGGCTCCACGATGTGAGGATCTGTTACTTGAGAATTTCTGCCGCTCGGCTATGCTTGTCTTGAGAGAAGCTGCGAATTAATCTTTATCTGCACAGTTCAGAATCATCTCAACGGCTTGAAAAGCTAGGCAAAGTTTCTGCATATTTGATTTAGCTGATTTAATTCTCTGAATTATTGTGGTTATTGATTTAATGAGAAAAAGGGTTTTCTGATCTTTGAAAATGTTAATGATTTCTGCTAAATTTTCCTGCGGGTTTTTCTGCTTAACTTTGTCACTGTAAAGGTTTTTAGGCATTTCTTGATTAGTTTGGCCTGAAACTTGAATAAATTCGGGGAAGTCATTAGTAGGAATTTCTTGTGGTTTTTCTATCTTCTCTAAATGATTGAATCTTTTTCTGTATACCTTACAACCACGATAAGAAACGTGATTTTCTTAACAGTAAATGCAAGTTGTTTTTTCATCTGGTTTTAATTTACAGGTATTGGATCTGTGGTTTTGTCCGCACTTACAGCACCTGACCTTTAAATGTAAAATCAAAAAGCATTAAGAATTTTTATTTATTTATTTATTGGTTAACATTATATGGATGAACTAGGGAAAGCTTTGATGTGGAGAAGTAGCATATTCTGTCACTGAAGAATTAGTATTTTAGGCAGTCGGATTTAATACTCAGCGCAGATGAATTTACTAAACGGTTTTTCAATTGGTTGGCATGTATTCATTTTGGTTCCAGGAAAATAGACCGTAATAAGCGGCTGAGTATACTAGCCTATGAATTTAAACAGCGGCGGATAGATACTGTTGCTGCTAAAAATGACGGATACACGTAGTCGGAGCGGGGAATGAGAAAACTAAGTTGAATTAATAACGAAGCTATAATACTACCAAATGTAGTCATTCAAATAAGTAACAATTATGCGCAAACTTATTGCTGAGTTATTAATAGTAAATTATTTATTAGTCTTTCGTCCGTTAAAAATTTTAAGTTTCTAAAGTTAAAAAAAAAAGCACAAGTTACAAAGTAAAAGCAATGGCAAATGATCTGCAAAAAAGTAAAAAATAGAAAATATATATAAAAATTAAATCAAATGGGAAACAGTCGGTAACCGAAAACAACAAAAGTTAATAAACCAAAATATTCGAACAGTAGTTTTTAGCCTAATTTTGTTTTTTATGAAAAAGTTGGAGAAAATTAGATTAATTTACATCGTTTCAGTGTCGGTGAAATTCAAGACAACGGTATTGAAAGCCATGATATCTCCAAATTTAAAACTGGAATTTTTTAACTTAAAATAATAAACATTTCATAGCTCAAATCCCAGGCGTTCCTTTCATTTCAAAGAAAATAAACTGTTAAATCTAAATTAAATCATTTTTCTATAATTTTAGAGTAAGTTAATTGAACACTTTCCAGATTCCATTCGTCTTGGTAGATTTGGGCTTAGAGAAAACTCACTTTGGGAGACCATTTTTTTTTCGCTGTACTTCTCAGTTTTAATTTCCCCAGGGTTCGTAGCCACATTTTAGTTAAAAAAATAAGCACCTATAAGCACTTTTCAAGCACATTTTAAGAAAAAAATAAGCACATTATACACAACTGCATAACCTTAAAAGAAAAATTAGACTTGTATTTTAAAATATGAGCACTGCAATATTTATTAAGAAAATGAGCATTACCTCAACCATGGAAAACAACTTTTTTTCTTCTTTTTTTTAAAATTTTAAATGACAGTTCAATTTACAGAATTAGTTTATAATGAGAGGGAAAAAAAAACTATGCAGAACTAAACTATATTACAAGATTTAATGATGAAATTTCAGTTCAAAATATAGAAAATAAATAATAATAAGCCATTTTAATTGTATTCGTTTGGCATCTAATAATAATTATTTTTCCACTCACATTAATATTTAAATAATTTAACTTAAATCAAAATTCTGAACATTTTCTAAATTTTCATTGCATAACAGTTTTCCCTTAACATTTATTCCAAGCAAAGTAATTTAAGTAAAAAAGAGGCACATTTCTGAAATCAGAAGACGTGAAATTGCTTCATGCAGTCTCCTTCAACAGTAAAAGCTTAACTAACCTGCATACTCTGAAATTGCCGAATATTCCGGATAGTAACTGGAAAAAGAGGAGTAGGGGAGATTGTAGCCGTTCTTTAGATTTCTCGGCTAAATAAATGATTTTGACATTTCGATATGTGCATCATATAAAAATAGACCACTATCAAACAAACTGAGAAATAATCTGCTTAGAAAGCACAGTAAAATTCTTTTAAGTGTTCATAAACAAATCTTGAAACGCTTGGGTTGGGTAGACCACAGAACTTTTAGTCCTATTCAATGCAGATTGGACAGTGACACACACACACACACACAAAAAAAAAAAAAAAAAAAAAAAAAAAAAAAAAAAAAAAATACATATTCTCATAATATAAGCATAACGATCATAATAAACACGAATATGAACTGACCACGCGGAACGAGAATGCAAATTATTAAAATCTTGATAGAAAGAAATTCAAACGTGTGTAGTATTTGGGTGGGAGGAAAAGAATACCGAATGTACCGGAATTTTCTACGGTTTTCGCAATTCTTAGACCAATAGAACGATGTGCACCTGTTTGTACTCTCGCGCGCACCGTAGATTACGTTAATGCAGAGAAAGGGGGAAAAGCTATTTCCGGGAGTAGGATTCACCATCTGACGTTCCATATAAGGAAGAAAAGTTGTTTATTTAGTTTCGGCTTTGGTATCATCCGTGAACCTTTAGGTTCCTTTCGAAGGGCTCCCGGACTGAAGAGTCCTATCCCTGTCGATGCTGAATCACTTTTCGAACGTTGGGAGCATAAGTGAATTCTGGCAGAGTGTCAATAAGCAGAAAATATGTCAGTAAGCAAAAAAATATGGCATAGAGTCCAGTCGATGGTGAGGTGGCGATACTTGCACTTGGGGAGAAGTAACCGGAGGCTATTTCCCAGGAATCAGGTCGATGCGATGAGAAACAAAGTTGAAGGCGGCGTCGGTGGGCGGAGAGAAGGCTGGAGGTGGTGGAGAATCATCAGGTCAGGTGGTATAGAGTAGCCAATGGCTGAGAAAGTGATTTTTTTTTTGTAAGAGAGCTGAGGGGTCTCATGCACGGGGCGCATTCATTAAAAAAAGCACTAAAAGCAAAAAATAAGCACTAAAAACAAAAAAATAAGGGCTAACAAAAAGTAAGCACCTATAATGGCCTTTATATTTTATTTTCAAATATAAGGCCTTATAAGCACTTGCAAGGACCGCTACGAACCCTGTTAGAGTCTGCTGCCATTCGGAAAAGCGTAATATATTATTCTCTCATATTTGATCTGCCTGTTAATTAATTATCTAGATTAAGATTATTAAAAACAATAGATGCAGTTATTAAAATTAAATAAAAATGCATAAAATTAATGATATATTTAATTTAAAATATTAAATATACGCTGCTGGCCATTAAAATTGCAACACCAGGAAGGAATAATCTGACGAACATCAAAATCCCAAGAGAGGAAGAAGACATTGGGATATGTAAATGTTTAGTATTATGATTTCATCGCATTTAGACAACGCAGGACGGAGAAACAACATCTGAAACACTTCATAAAAGAAAAGTTGTGCAGTGGATTTCTCATTTGGAAAGCGCTTTGTAAGATCGGGGTTTCCTCAGAATCTCCTGTTATGCCTCGAATAATAAGAATAAATGCTTACCAGCAAGTGTCGGAATTTGAGTTTTTGACAATGCAGAATAAAGAGGCACGATCGTTGCCTATCAAGAGTGTGGATTATCGTTCCATGATATCGCCCGTCGCATTGGTCGACATCCAACCACAGTCACGCGAATATGGATTCAATGAGTTGCTGAGGGTCATACTAAACGGCACGCAGAATCTCAACGCGCTTCCATGACTAACGACCAAGAAGACAGACATGTTGTGAAGTCAGCCCCGCAAAACCGTACGACCACAGACGGTCAGGGAAACGGGCATGTTTGCAGCACGCCCAGTATTCGTTCGTACGGTGCGTCGACGTTTGCAGCAGCGCGGACTATCAACACGGCGACCGTTACTTCGTCTTCCCTTGACAATGTAGACAAGACACGGCCACTCTGGTGCGCGGAACGACAAAGCTGGATACAGGAATAGTACAATGTCATCTTTTCAGACGAGTTCCAGTTCAGCGTGCAGTATTCTGTTGGCCGTATGCGTATCTCGAGGCTGCGAGAAGACCGCACGTCGCCTGCTTGCATTCGATATCGGCATAGGGGCCCTGCACCTGGTGTGATGATTTGAGCAGCCATTGGTTACACGACACGCACATCTCTGGTTCGGATCGACTTTAATTTGAACGCAAATCGATACATTTCTCGTGTCTTATACGTCCAGTGGATGTGCCCTATCTTCGAGGCCTGCCAAACGCCATCTTCCAAGAAGATAATGCAAGATCATATGTTGCAGATCGTATTCTGATCTTCCTCGATACACAGGGTCATCACATTTGATTGCTGCTCTGGTCTCCAGATTTGTCACCCATTGAAAACATTGGTCATGGGTTCCTGAGAGAATGGCACACCACCCCTCTCCAGGTAAAACGGTTGATGAAATGTGGCATAGACTTGAAGCATTATGGAATGTATGTAGATACTACAGATATTAAATCAGAAACAGGTAGTTTTAAAAAATGCGTTATTTTAATAAATATGACGCTGCTAAATTATTATCACATCTTTTAAAGATAATATAGGAATACACTTTAATTGAACTCCGAGTTAAAAAAATTGCGTTATGATTATTTTAAACATAGTCAGAATATAATTATAGAAATATTGCTTTTTATATTTGGAAAATCTTGCGTCACAAGTTGATCAATTTTCAACAGTTTGAAATTAACTCGAATCACATTCTTCTTGAATGTGTTCATTACGTCCAGAAACTTAACACACTTCCGGCCACTCTAAAGTACCTGTGTTACCACACAGGCCAAAATGTTTTCTGAATTTTTACGAACTAAAGAGAAAATTGCTGCTTTTAGGAATTCAGTTATCAATTTATATAATAAAGATGCATTTACAGTATTATTAGTATTTTATTTCAGTTTTCTCTTTTATTAAATTACTATAAGTGCTACTGTACTTTTGTTTATTTAGTTTGTTTGTGATACAACTTACTTCTTACATGGTATATTTTGTGGAACATGAAGAAATTAAAGTTAACCAAAAAAAAAAAAAAAAAAAAAAAAACTTTCAGATTTTATATTAAGGCGAAAAGGGCTTCTTTTAACGTTTTGTGTGCTGCCTTTACGTATTAATTATCACGTTCCTTGCACTTAAAACACATAAAATTCAATTCGACAGCAACATCGCAAAATATTTAAACACATCGAAACAGCATACCTTTAGCATTTCCATCACACAGTCTCGAGCGCTGGGGATAAAAATGGTGTTTTCTTTTGTACAGTGTTGCCATTGCTCGCTTTGAAATCGTAGAGTTCTGTTAATCATAAATTTGTTAAAGTTTTACAATATTTTAAATAGATAATAAAACAAATTCAAAATTCGGGCCTCTAAATGCCCATGTTCGATTGGAGGACTACGTTATTCAGAACTGGATGGTTCTAGGTACCGTTGTTTCATCACAGCGCGAGAAACATTCATGCAGATTCTTCATTACTTAGTTTCTCTAAATATAATTGATAGCGATAATTTTTGGCGGCAACAATTTGAAAAGTGAATCGACGCAAAGTGGCGTTTCGGAATTACTAGCCCTTTGGGCTAAGCAAAATATAGTCCGAAGTCAATACTTTATAAAGTTGATACTGTCCATTCATTTCGAGCATACATGATTTTTTATAAAAATGACAATTCCAATGCAAACCAGATTACATGAGACAAAGATTTTCATATATTTTCTTTATTGACATAAAAACAGAGAAACATATCGAAAGGTCTTGTTAATCATATAATAATGAAACATTTTTTTTTTTTTGGATATTAACCAGTCAATTGAACTAGGCTTGTAAATGATGAAGCTATGTAAAATCTCTTTCTTTGTGTGAATTTTGAGTGGTATGCATCGCAACCTGAATACGGAGCTCGACGATATGCATTTTATTCACAGGCGAAAGGAACGCAGCAGTTATTCATAGGAAGTACAGGGGAAGAATTCTTTGTGCTTCCTTCGAATAACTGCTCCATTTATCCGCAGCCCCAGGGATAAAATGTAGGTCGGTGGTTTTTTGCGTTCATGGAACGATAGATAAGACTTACATTTCGCACGGGGAATGCAGATTTTTGCCTGCGGGTCGCCATGTACGTCCTCAACGTGCCATTCTACGCACACATTCTATTACAAACTTGGCTTATTTCGATCCCCTTTACATTTGTGCTATATATTTTTGATTCACTCTATATAAATGAAATTTCTGGATTCGTATAATGTTATGTTTTGCTTAATTTTTGGAAGAGCGGGAAAACGAAATGAAATGGAAATATTTTAGCTAAAGCTTTTCAGTTGTCGAAAGACGAACAATTTTTCCAGCCCTTATTTTAAATCAATTCCTCACAATATTATAAAATCCGTTCGAAACAAATAAAAGATAAAAGTTTACTTGTTTGTTCTTAACCCCTTGAGTACATTTGATGTCTGAGACACGTCATTCACTTTTTCCCCCTAGGAGCGGTTGACGTGTCTAAGACGTCAAACCAAAAATTAAACTCTTGGGTACATTTGACGTCTGAGAGACGGCATTCACTGGTTTTCCCTAGGAGCGGATGACATGTCTAAAATGATATTTGAGGTTATGCACAATTCTGTTCATTTCATTGGAGCTTGTATCAGTCATAATAGAAGAGGCAATTACAGTATTTCGGTGAACATTATTTGCGATACACTGCCCCATTATGTCAAAAACAAGGAATATATTTTATGATAGTGAAAGTGACTGAGAAATCTAAAGAAGAATTGTTTAGTGATCCTGAAATTGACAATTGCAATGAAATACAAAGCGAAGGTGATGAAGACGATATCAAACTAGAAAATGATGACAATTGTAATATAATATCAAGGTTTCGAAGACGCACAAGACGTCTATCGAGCAGTGATAGTGAATCTTCTCGTGACCAGTATCAGAGGAATGAATCTGGGAAGAAGAAGGAGCCTGCATAGACTAGGTAGTAATCCTACACCTTTGGATGTTTTGAAAGAAGTCTTGAATGAAGATTTTTGGGACACTATAGTAGAAGAGACGAATAGATATGCCAGACAAGGGATAGAAAAAGAAGGTTGTGTAAAAAAAAAGGTGGTTTAGACAAATAGATATGCCAGACAAGGGATAGAAAAAGAAGGTTGTGGGAAAAAAAAAAGTGGTTTCCTGTAAGTTCTGATGAAATGAAAGCTTATATTGCATCTTGATGTTGCACATAAAGAAGCCAAAAATGCATATGTATTGGTCAAAACGATATGCAATAAGTACTCCAATTTTTGCCAGCACTATATGGCATGCGATAGGCTTTTGATATTTCAAGCTTTCTACATTTTACGGATAATGAAGATGACAGAATAAGGAAGATTAGAAATATAGTGGATTATCTAAATATTAAATTTTGTTACATTTATACTCCTAAAGTGAAGTAGCTATTGATGAATCGCAACCAAAAATTATATCCATTCCACAAGCAAAAATTTTCTCAAATAAATCCGTACACAAGGGGTTAAGTTAGTGTAAATCCTAAGGAATTATGTTTACAAATTTTATTGTTCCAGTTAATTATTATAACCTAATACTACCAGGAATAATTTTCTACCCGGATTTTAAATTTATTTCTTTTATCAAAAAACATTACAATAATTTGTTTTAGTGCTATTACAGTGTAACACTTCCCTTTACGTATATAAAAAGGATCTGATTTGTTCATTTATTATTCTAGAAGTTTCAATGAAACTTTTCAGCCTGTATTCGTTTTATTTGGAAAAGAAATTGAACTTAATATTTAGAGCTAGAAATGAATTTCGTAATGGGAAGATGCTACAAACCGGATGTCCTCATTCAGTTTTTACTCGACTTGTCGCTACACCAAATTTATGCACATTTTGTATTTTCAACATTTCATTAATTACGTAGAATTCGAATGCTAACTGGGGGAGGCTTAAAAAAAAAGCTAAAATCTAAGGTGAAAAAAAAAATAAAAAGGAAAAATTAATAGTACATCACTGCAACGGAAATTTGACACCTGCCCCCTAGTGAGGAGCTCTCTCCGTCAGTCATTTTTCAGTCGAACCCCAATTATTATGCCAATATATGAGGCTTATGTTTTATAATTTTCAAAGGACCTATACCTGAAAAGCGCCTTCTGTTGGTTATATCACAATTATTTTCTTTCAGTTTATCTCCAGCGTTATGCAAAGAGTGGACTATTCCGGCTAATACATATAAGCGTTAGGTATCAATAATATATTTAAGGCCAGCTCATTTATTTCGTAAGGTTCTTTCTACAACCTTCATTCCTTAAAATCATGTTATAATTGAGGGCATAATACATTTCTATGGCACTGATTTTTCCAAAGTTAGCGTGACTTTTTATTAAGCTAATTTTTGGATTGATTGGATCGCATTTTGGGCACAAGAAAGAAAACTTTTCGCTTAAGCGAATATATTAATATACTTAGTGATTACTTGAAGAATTACTACAATATACTGAAATAACGAAATAAAAAATTACTACAGTATACTGAAATAACAAGATAAGCAGTTACTATAATATACTGAAATAACATGATAAAAAATTACTACAGTATACTGAAATAATTTCTATGTTGTTTTGCAATCAATCAGCACTCAATGTAAAAGAACGGTGAGTTGTACGCAATAAACTTACTTAATATTTCGTGCTAAATTTGCAGGCATGAAGATAACTAAAAAAAATTCATTTCTTGTCAGGTATTAAAAGGGATTATGATATTAAAAATATTAATATTAAGGCATTAAAAATAAAAATAAAAGGCTTAATATAATATAGCAATAGTAAAAAAAGGCTTAATAAAAATGAATTATTATAAAGCTAAATATAAATTAAGAAAAAATGCCTAATATAAATTATTAATAAAAAAATGCTTAATATTGACAAATTAAATCAAACGGGGAACATATTTTTGAGTCAATTTAGACTAAAAAATATACGCTTACCGTTTGAACATTTTGATCAATGTTGTGTTAGTTAAATATAAATGTATTTTCCAAAGCTGTCACTAATATTGATCCCTGAACCAACTGATAGAACATTAAGAACTCTTTCATAATTTGAATCAAAACAGATAAATTCAAAGTGTGCAATTTTGCCATAAAAGTTCAAGTTTAAAATACTAAAATTCAAACAAAAAATACTCATAATTATTAAACTGTAAAGAGTTTTTTAATTTCATGTGCTTTTTACTTCCTTGTACGAAGTAAAAAGGAAGTATTGTAATCGCGAAAAGTTTCAGGAAACATATTTCAACAAAAATATCTATTTTGGCCACTATCGAATGCAATTTAACGGTTTTTGCATGATATCTGTATGTAAGGAGAGAATAAGACTCATTTCCTCCAAAAAAATTATAAAACTGCTTTAAAATTAATTCTGAAGAGAATTTTTCGTGGCGTCTGCACGAATGTATGTACGTACGTGCGTACCTATCTCGCATAACTCAAAAACGAGTAGCCTCAGAACGTTCAAATTTTGTATATAGGACTGCTATAACATGTACATGTGCACCTCGTATTTGGGTTGCAATCGGCCGCACCAAACGTATATAAATATATTTATATATATATTCACTCTGTTACCCGGCTCAGTGATCTCAGTTTCTTTACTCTTATATGTTTGTAAATTGCACATTTTTTGCTTTAAAAATGATTGAATTATGTTGTTTTTATATTCCGGTTAAGGTTTTTATGCCTTTAGTAAATCTGTATGCAATATGTTTAGAATTATCAACAATTCTAAAGTTGTTTAATTGCCGCTAAGCCTGTTTTTAATGGCGGCCATTGATGTTTACATTTGAAACAGGAGACTAGTGGATTTGTTGCCAATCTAGAGAAACTTAGCTTCGCAACAACAAAGATAACGCATTCATTTATTATTGCCAATTAAATCATGCTTAATTCTTTCTGGAATTTTTTCGAGGAAATAAGCGTTTGAGATTTACTTTGTAATTTTTAATATAGATATTTTGAGTTTTTATGTATTTTTGCCTTCTTGCAAAGTGAGAACTGAATTAATTAAATGAGAAATACTCAATCGTCTGTGAAAAACTGTTTCTTTTTTGTTTTGTTTGCTTAATTTCTTTTATACATAGTTCTAGCTTTAATATAGTATTTGAATAGAACATGTGGCAACGATTAGATAATTCTTTAAATGATATATACATTTTGTGCATTCTGAGTTATAATATGAATGAAATATAATACTGTTAAGTAAACCTAGCACCAGAGTGTCGCTGTGGTAAATAAAGTGAATTTTAAAGAATGCATTTATTCTATTGTGGTTTATGCGCTGTCGGCGAAGTAGGTTTAATTCAATCTAATAAGTTTAAATAAAATGCAAGAAAAAATGCATATAATTTAATATTCCCTACAAGGAATTTATGTGGTGTACACATCAGATTTTTTTGTAGGTGTTTGTTTATTCATTAATGTGTTTGTTTATATTTTTATGTGTTTTTATTTTTGTTTAACTTAAAAAGGGAAAATTCAAGCGAGTAAATTTACACAATTTAAAAATTAGAGTATGCATATATAATATTTTATCTTAAAATTCTAAAAGTTAAATGCTTAAAGTTACATAATTTGGACTTTAACTCTTTCTAGTAACGTCTTTTGCCATTTTTGTTTTTAAATATTCATTTCACTTTTTATTTATTTATTTTTGTTTGAAAAAAATCTCAATTTCAGCTTTAAAAAACTACTTAAAAATTACTAATTTATATAAGTTTTGCAATTTAAAAACCTTAGAAGTTTTGCAATTAGATAGAAAAGAATCATATACGAGGGCTATCCAGAAAGTAGATTACGTTTTGGAATAAAAAAATAAATGTTTTGGAATAAGTATAGGAAACAAATTTTATTATATACAGATGAAAGCCACACTCAAATACTACTTTTCTACATAGTCACCATACAAATTAAGGCATTTATCGTAGCGATGTACGAGCTTGGAAATTCCTTCGTCGAAAAATTCGGCCGCCTGCGCCTTCAACCACTTCGTTACCTCTTCTTGCCTTCCATCTTGCACAAAACTTGTGGTAACCAAGCTTTTCGCTGATGATTTCGTGCAACAAACTTCGCGAAATTTGTGGAAAACTCAAAGAAAGTTCCGTTATTGTGAAATTTCGATTTTCACGGACTTTAGCATCGACTTTTTCGAGAAGTTCGGCGGTCACTATGCTGGGTCTCCCACTTCGATCTTCGTCGTGAACATTGGTTCGGCCATTTTGAAATCTTATGACCCACTGACGCACTCCACCTTCAGTGATAATGTTGTCCCCATACACTTCACGAAGCTGCCGATAGATTTCTATCGGTTTACAGTTTTTTGCAGTCAGAAACCTTATTACTGAGCGCACCTCGCAGCTCGCGGGATTTTCAATTAACGCAGACATTTCAAACCGTCACAGTATCTGAACGGAGCACAGCACGAACCTCTCACTAGCATGGCTAGATGCAGACTGAGCTGCGCAACGCTCTGACCCCAAGATGGCCGCGCTAGCCCCGCCCCTAGCGGACACAGACGGAAACGTAATCTACTTCCTGGATGGCCCTCGTATTTATTACATAACAGTGAATAGTTTAAAAACAAGTAATTTAAATCAGAATCTCTCTAAATCATTTAATAGAAAAAAAGTCATATCAATCATAAAATTTGCAACTATAATACAAGTTCAAAAAATTAAGGAAAAGTCTTTTTCCAAATAATTCCTTCTCTAAAATACCGGATTTACAATCTTATTAATTCACAGTAAGGGAGGGGGGACGAGGACCATAACGAACAAAGTTTCGTTCACATCTAATACCTACAGCAAATGGTTCATTGTGTGCTGCTGCGATAATATTCACGAACAATTTTTGTAATTAAATAGTAATCATAACAATACGATATACTACGAAATCATAGTGCCACCTATTCCAACTGCGCACAGAAATACGAAAAACTAAAGCAAGTCACTATTTTTCCTTGCTGTAGTATTTCGTGAACTGAAGTGGTCCTTTCATTTATATCCATTTACAGTAAAATTTACAACATTTCCATAAATTGGTCAAACATAAACATTCAAGCATATATTACTGCAAACTGACAAAACAGCAGAGTGTGCTATGAAGGATTTCAGCAAGGGTGTGTTTCTTCGTTACATGTATACAAAAAAAAATATCTCGCTACACAAGTAATAATAACATTATTGCAAATAATATGATTTAGTATCACAAGAATAGCAGTCATTTTGGGGGGAACAATTTACTACAATATGCAAGTAAGAAACTACATTAAACAACATGGTCTCACATAACAGATCTAATTCATTAATTTTAATTAGTTTCACTAGCAAAGCTTTTGAAAATAGAACTCAAGAAGTAATAATCTCGTGTACTTTTAACTCAATTAACATCCGAGTTATAATTTATAAGTATAACATGGGCATACTATAATATATACAATCCCTTTGTTTTTAAATCATTTTCGATCTACAGCTAATGATAATTTTTGAAGCAGCTGCATGATGCCATTTTTAATAAGCAAACTATGACTCTAATGATTGCATTCTACAAAACATAGAATTTGTCATTAATAAAATAAATGTACTTTAAATAGTTTTCGACACACTTCAATCTGCTTTGCCATGAATAATTGCTTAACATTTCTTAAACAAACAATTTTTGTGTTAATATACAATAATAACAAATTTAAAATTTTGTAAAGTACTGAAGAATCATAGTAGAGGATTCATAGAATATTCCTACAAAATTCCAAGTATTCTGGAATGGTAACTTTCTCCTCTTATAGATAATACTAACAAAAGCTGTACATTGACAGCAAATTTTTCAATCAGAACTGTAATTAAAAAATGAGTTTGGACATTGTAATAAATTTTACTCTTCTCCATTTAACGCGTTTTGATTAATTCTACCCAAAAGGGCTCAAAAATTTTTCCATGGTGTCACTTCACTGGCTTTCTATGAAATATAAGCAAATTTCTGAATTATTCATACTCTATTACAAAACATACATTTTTTTACACTTCAGTTCGTGAATTTGTAATACATTTTCTGGCATTGGTCTGAAGATGTTTAACGTTTGTACACAATAAAAGAACACAAGATTGCACAGAAATAGCCTCTTCTTCTAAAATGCACATTTCACAGTTTTTTACAAAAATCTTTCTTTTTTTACTTAAACACAGTAAGTGTTTGACAGCAGTTTTTATTGCCTTATTATGTGTTCCTTTATTCTTTCTACTATGTGTTGGTCTTCAGAAAAATATGGCGACCGAAAAAAAGCTGGAATGATGGATAAGAAGCCATTGCTAAATGAACCAATGGGAGCACCCGATTTGGTAAGATCACGCCTTATCATCATTACACGATGGATCACATGTATGGCGCCATTGACAGTTTGCTCATCTGGGTGGATGATACGAGCTTGACGACCTTCCTATTCTAACAAAAGTTCACCTAAATTCAAAAGATATTTAAATACATATTTAGTCAATATTTAAATAAATATTTATTCATTCATTTAAACACATAAAACATAATATTATTGAAAGAACACTGTTAACGGAATATTGTTATTTAAATATTAGCTATCCCGAAAGCTAAACAAACATTAACAAAATTTAAATATTAGCTGTAAATTAAGATATTAGCTGAGAAGCTAAATACAGAGATATTGACTAAGTCAATATTTAAATAAGCATTTATTCATTTAAACACAAAGATCAAAATGCTATTAACAGAACACAGTTAGCGTAACATTGTTACATAACAGAACATTGTTATTTAAATATTAGTTTTCCTTATGAAAATTAAGATATTAGCTAAATTGACAGAAAACTTGGAATATCATTAGGCTTACCAGACATCCTCTTTTGACCGGAATTGACCCCATCTGATGATGTGGTACCTACGTCCCAGCCAGTCATTCAGATTTTCCCGCTTATGTGTTCAAATTTTAAAAGTCCAGAATACACATAAATGATATTAATACGAGCCCACAAGAGCTGACAACATTTTACGACACATTCTTTCTGACACTGAGGCATGGGAAAGAAGTTTTGATGAAACAGAAACTTTTATTTGGATATACAGCAGTGAATGAACAGGGTCTGAAATTGAAGCTTCGGGTGAAATTATTAATGAAGTTCTTGCAAATAATGCAGTAAGCATAGATCATCCTTTTGATGAAGTTGATGATTGTAAAGGCTTTTTGGGCTAGCTAGTTTGAAAATTTGGAACGGGATTATTTGGAAAAATAAACACTGAGAAGATGGATGGATATTTTATGGGCATTTCAAAGGAAACATTTGATGTGCACACCACATGGCTTCCTTGTAAATATTAAATTATGCACATTTTTCCTGCATTCCATTTATACTTAACCTAAAATTAAATTAAATCTACTTCATTGATAGTGCATAAAGCAAAATATAATAAATGCATTCTTTAAAATTCACTGTATTTATTTACCATAGCAAAACTCTGGCTCTAGGT
The DNA here is from genome assembly GCF_044657685.1 of Stegodyphus dumicola. Classification (NCBI taxonomy): domain Eukaryota; kingdom Metazoa; phylum Arthropoda; class Arachnida; order Araneae; family Eresidae; genus Stegodyphus; species Stegodyphus dumicola. The sequence continues at coordinate 1,650,543 of NC_140780.1, read as the reverse complement.
TTGCTTAACAGCGTTACGTCTCATTCATTTTATAACTCAGAATGCACAAAAATTATAGCATCTGAAGAACTGCATAATTTCCCTAGTGTTCATTACGCGTAACATTTTTGTATTTGGTGGAAAGTTCTTTCAACATTCTGTCGCCTCGTCCGTGTCCAGTACTCAAATGTGTTTTTATGAAGAATGGGAAATAACTCGGCGTCTGTGACATAGTACTGATGCTTTCTTTAACAGGATAAATGAATGTACTTTTGCTTTCCACAAACAACCCATTCTAGCGATTCAGGGGCCAGTAGTCCGGTGGTTCCTTCCGAGTGGTCGTATTGGCTAGTTCACATCATTTATTAACTTCTGGTAAGTAGTTTCGATTCTTTGAAACGAAAACGAAAATGTATTTCCTACTTTGCCGTTTTGTCATTTAGCATTCCATAGAATGCCTAGGAAGTGTATGAAATATGAATAGTTTCATAGTATAATATGAATAGTTCATTGCCGGCTAGCCTGGAAATATGAATAGTTCATTGCCGGCTAGCCTGGAAATATGAATAGTTCATTGCCGGCTAGCCTGGAAATATGAATAGTTCATTGCCGGCTAGACAGGAAATACAAATAGTTCATTGCCAGCTAGCCAGGAAATATGAATAGTTCATTGCTGGCTAGCCAGGAAATACGAATAGGTCATTGCCGGCTAGCCAGGAAATATGAATAGGTCACTGCTGGCTAGCCAGGAAATATGAATAGTTCATTGCCGGCTAGTCAGGAAATATGAATAGTTCATTGCTGGCTAGCCAGGAAATACGAATATAGTTCATTGCCGGCATTGCCAGCTAGCCAGAAAATATGAACAGTTCATTGCTGGCTAGTCAGGAAATATGAATAGTTCATTGCCGGCTAGCCAGGAAATATGAATAGTTCATTGCCGGCTAGTTATAGGTATTGTATACAACTGCCTAGGCATTTTACAGAATGCTGGATTTTATACTTTGCCGGTAACATGAAAATGTAAGATACGAGTTTCATTTTTGTAGAACTACGGATTGATATTTCACGAATCAGCTTCAAGAATTAGATATAAAATATGCAAACTAAAAAATATATATATTTGTAACTCAATGCACATGCATCATATTATGTGAAAAGACGTTTATTTATAAGGCAAAAATTTTATGTAAGAGGATACTAAATAATTTTTCGAACCATTTTGAAAGACGACTAATAGAAAACAAAAAAAGGGAGCTACAGAATTCATCTGACTGCTCTACATTCAAACAAGCACTATTCTGCTGCAAATAACAAGAAATATTAAACATTCAAAAATACAATTGAAATAACCATAGTGAGCAGAGTTCATGCACATTGCTTATTCAACTAATGGAATACATTGCTCACTCCTGAATGCAGCACAAAAAGATGTGAAGTGAAGGCAGGCAAATAGGCAGCCATATTACAATTAACAAAGTGAATGCAAATTACATTGCTTAGCACAATCGAAAAATATGCACGAAGTAAACTGCTCAAAAAAGAGGGGGCACAGTTCTACATCTCCCGTTCTATGGGCCGATTGAGGAAATTCAACTTGCGTTTTTCATGTATCACAAGCTCCACTAAGGATACGCATTAGATTTATATTTAGCATTGTTCTTATATAGCTATCCTGAAACAAAATCGGACTTTCTCTCAAATGACATGCCAATTTGTTTCCATATTTCGATTCAACGACTCAAATTATGCCAAACTGGCAAGTTTTCAACAATTCGAAATTTTGTTTCATTCCAAATAAAATTCGCTCATTTTTTATGATTTATTTTTAAATATTTTTTATAAATTTTTCAAAAACATTTTTAATTATAACCTATAAAATTTTTAATACCTTCATAAAGAAGATGTATTTTTAAGCATACATGCAAAAAATTAGAGTTTTTTATTCAAAATTTCCTAAAACATACGCGAATTTATATATTGGCGCGTTTTGAAATTTGGCATATTTGTTATAAGCGATAATAACGCCAAATTTGGGTTAAGACTTTGTTACAATTATTATAAAGTATGAATGATGACTTTTTTCCCCGCTCGTGTACAATGAAAAAAGGGAAAAAATAGATTACTATAAATTAAGAAGTTTGCCAAGTGAGTTACTGTTGGAGCAAACTGAAAAAAATGTGCCAAGATAAATTTTTAAATTTCTCACCAAAAATTGCAAAATTTAATATTTAGGCATAATTTGAGTCCCAGAACCGAAATATGGAAAACAATTGGCTTGTCATTTCAGAAAAAATCTGATTTTGTGTCAAAATACCTGCATTAGAACAATGCTATATATAAATATAAGAGAACCTGCATACAATCCAAGACTTTGTTGCAAAAATTCAGTCAAAATCGAAGACACATATGTGCAAATTGCATCAAATCCAGCAAAGTTCCTCTCCCGGCCTTCACTTATATAACTGTTTGTCTGTTTACTTATGTCACAGATATACAGTCTTCCACTTAAAAAAGTATTTTAAATGAAACCAAATATTCATGTGTTGTCATTTTTAAACGTGAAATATTCTAAATTTCAAAATAAATCATTTTATATATTTCTTTGCATTTTTATTTAGGAAAATTTAGCATTCCTTATTAAAAAAAAATCTGATGTGAACAAAATATGACTTTCTTGTATGGGGTACATAATACACATTTTTTGCTGCATTTCCATTTATACTTATTTCCTCGAATTTGGGATATATTTCTCATTCATTCAGTTCTCACTTCATGGCAAGGCAAAAATACATAAAAACTCATAATATCTTCATTAAAAATTTAAATATATGAAAAAACATAAAGTTAAACTAAATTTGTTTTACTGAAACGTCCCCGTCCCAGACCCTGCGATTTAGATAATGACCTTGTTATTGGCCGGCGCTGGAATAAAAATTTATAAATTAGAAATAAGCCTACTATCCTATATTATGAAGAACTTAAGACCCCAAAATTATATATTAAATAGAATCGACTATCTTTTTATTACTTTTGAAATTTATCTGCTAAAATTTCAGATTCCACATATGTCTAAAATTTCATGTATATAAAAATTATGCTAGTATATAAAATTTATGCTAAAATTTCAGATTCCACATACCAAAGGGACTTGGCCCCTGTCACTCTTCCAGCCCTACTGTCTTCAATGGATTTAAATAAATTTGCTGGTTTTCCCATCTAGCTGAGGATTTGCAGTATAATGTTAATACGAAAAAAAAAATTAAAATCTTTCTTTGGGGAATTCCTAACAGATTCTGACTCAGACACTCATAATAAGAAATATGACTAGTATGTAGTTTAGAACTAAATAAAAAATGAAAACATTTTTCAAATGGTTAATCTGAAATATACCTTTCGTACTCAAATTATTTGCAAATCATATTGAATTTGTGTACAGAATAGAATCAACATCAGTAACAGACAGTATATTAAAAATTCTTGGCTTGCACAGAAATGTTCTGTATTTGAAAAACGTTTTTAAATTTGTTCTTATCTGAAGTTCTTAAACAGACAACTGAAATTTCAAAATTAATTTATTTTTGGTAAGTATACGACACATGAAGAAACATTAAATTTCCTGATATTTAATTATTACAAATAAAAATTGCAAGTAAATGATTACAAATTATTTATAATTACATTATTTAAACATGTACACAACAAAACCATGCTCTAAGAAACAAGAGTTAACTTCAACTTGGAAATTAAGACAAAGAACTGATGTCTAATAAAAGCTCCAAAAATAAAGTCTAATAAAAATTCTAATAACCAAGTTAATTGAAATATTAAAAGAATAGTTAAATTATGAATTAAAAAACATTCAAAATCTTAACTGAAAATGATTAACAGTTCTCTTTATAATATACACGATGATGTACAAAACTTACAGGCTTCGGACGTCGTGGACGGAGCCGGCGGCGCTGCCTTCGGCTTCTCGTCGTTGATGAGGAGTCCTTTAAAAATAGTATATAGTATATAAATATACAAATAGTATATAAATAGAAACTTTCAATAGTTACAACACATATTGCAAATATTTTATATTTGCAATTACATATAAAAAATCTTAAATAGCTGTATGCATTTTTCAGCTGAGGATGGTGGTTCGGTAAAACCATCGAAACTAGTCCTGTGAAAATTTTGTAAATATAACGCTGATTTTTGTTGTTTGACTTCTGAATTAGCTATATGCCGGTTTATATAAAATATTAACATCAAGTTAAACTGAAAACAAAATGAATTACAAAAACATTATCAGCTGCTACAAATGTATCCGAGTTTTTTAATAAACTTTGTGCGCATTTTTCATGAGCTATGTCTCTTCGATTTTGAAAGGAAAATGAAAACTGGAGCTTTAATGAATGGAACATGACTCTTGATATTATTTTGTTATTCTGTATTAATTAAGCATTCAAATAGTTTTACAGATCTGTAATTCTATATGCTTAAAATTGAAAGACATTGTGTTAAAGAAGTACCAGATATATATATATCTACGAGATCAGTGCAGCAATAATGTGCCGCTAAGATATTACATAAAAAAAACCTACAAAGATCTTCTTAGTAACAATAAATAATCAAGAAAATACCTTTCATGTCTTTTGTGTTTAATCTTTCTACTCTTTAGATGTTATAGCTGTAGAGGATGAGAAAGGCAATTGCACAAACGATGCATTATGTCAGTGTTCGTGTTTAATCTTTCTACTCTTTAGATGTTATAGCTGTAGAGGATGAGAAAGGCAGTTGCACAAACGATGCATTATGTCGGTCATTACTTAAAGTCTCAGATGAGGCTTAAACTCCGTTAGGATACAGAATAAAGTAAATCATTTTCCAAGCTGCTCACAGCTTTACAACAGCGTAAGATATTTTAAGATCTTTGAACTGACTTTCTCACACAGCTTTATAGGAAAATCTTCGGCTATTATTTTATGTTTCTTTACTGCTTCATTTCGATATACTATGAAGAACTTATCCATACACACCTCAAAATTATCTTCTATTAAAAAAAAGAAAAAGAAGATTTCTTGCAATAACCATAAAGGACATTATTTTACATTATTTAAACATTAACATAAATAATGCTCTCAAAAAGCAAGACTTAACTTCAACTGGCAAGTTAAAACTGAGGACCGATGTCTAATAAAAGCTCCTACACTAAGTTGACTACTGATAAAAAAGCTAATAACCAAGTTACATAAAATTTTACATTCATACTCTTAATTGAGAGATACTTATTCTCATTATAATATATATGAAGTATAATATACAAAACTTACTTTGGGTGGTGGGGGTGGAGGTGATTTCACACTCTGTAAAAGTAACAAATATATTTAAACTTTCAATAGTTAACGCACATATTCAAATAGTTCTTAAATTTACAATCAGATGTCAAACATTTACAGCAGTGGTTCTCAACCTTTTACCTAATTGTGCCATCTAAACAAAAATTGAAAACCTTTAGTATCACCACTACAAAGTATTACTAAATTTGTTTGGAATGCCTTCATTTATTATCGTGTCTGCACCCATGTTATGACTGGATACCAGAAAGTCTCTGCTTTCCATCCTGGCATCAACCAAAGACAAAACAAATGCATATTCTTTCTCTAAAGATGTTTATCAACAAATGATATTGACTGAAGGGAAAAAGGGAATGTTAAAAAATATATATTTTAAAGTAAGAAATGCTTTAGTTTTTGGGGAGCAGACATTGTGTGGGTCACTTTTTTTAACATAAATTATATCTGTAAAGTTGGGGTGCGAGTATTACACGAGCGTATACGGTAAATTTTCTTTAAAATTTGAAAAGAGAAACTGCTTAGATAGTATTATGATGTTCAAAGAACCACTGATGATATTCCCGTTTTATAAAAATAGAAACTTTTCCGAGTTTTAAATCTCCATACTAAAAAGAATAATAAATCTGCTAGGAATTTCCTAAACACAATACTCAAGAAAAATACTAAATTCCACTGTTAAAAATACTGCTGTAACAATGAAAATATATTTTGAATGTTTAAAATAAAAATAAATCAAAATTCATGAATTTTTTTTAAAGACATGCTTTAGAGAAATGTTGAGGGGGGAAATTGTTCTTACCTCTTCTGGCCCCCAGAGACTTGCCCTAACTTAAAAAAAAAAAAAAAAAAAAAAAAAAAAAAAAAAAAAAAAAAAAGAGAGAGAGAGAGAATTGAATTGTATGTATACAGTGCATGAATAACAAAAATGCATATTCAATAAAAAATTAACATTAACATAGAATCTAACAATGAAATGGATTTGGGGGAAAAACACTTCATTTAAAAAGTAAATAAATAAATAAAAACCAAAATTGTAAACAAATCAAAGGGTAAATTTATTTTAAATTAACAGTACTTCCTCTGTATCATCAGTTCACTCTTACTTTGACACAGATTTTTCTCCTAATTCCATTCATTTCCATTTCAAACAGAAATGGTATTGAGAGACCTTCCCTTTAATAATATCTGTTGTTACTGCATTTTTAGAATATTTATAACAAAACAATACGAAAAGCATAATATAAAGGAGAAAATCAGCATTTAGTCCTTATTTCTTAAAATGCATCTAATTAATAGTTGACTATTTGGCAATGAAATCTATCGACCTTTTAATTTCTTCCAATATTGTCATCAAAATATTGTGGGGTACTTACGAGTTCGTAGATTTGGATTTCGAATAACAACATTTGATGAAGAATGGAAACACAATTTATTAGACAGTATTACTTAGGACAGCTCCAAAAACACGTTTACAGTCACTGAAAAACTACGACAAATAACGCTAAAACAATCAGCAACACAGACTTCAGGCTATAAAGGTGAAGAAAGCCTCACGGTGAAACACCGGAGAATGGCTCCCGACTCGGTTCGTTCTCGGAACTCTACGTACTATCGAGACTATCCGAGCTATGAATCGTGATGCACTCGATGCATCAACTCACAATACTCGGACTAGACACCTCGACGTTAGAATACATCAACTCGATAGACTACGAGACACTCCTACTTCGCATACCAGCAGGGTTATATAGCTTTTGGGTTGCCTTCAAGAACATTCATGTCAAACCGGTAAGAATTTGTTCTAGAATGTTCTCCGTCAGTCCACGGCATATTGCCAACATTGTCGGCATGTGGAAGATTTTGTGCCAAGGCAACTAACCTGCTTTCCCTTGCCACTTTCTGGCAACCCTAAATCCGCCTTGCCCTATCTTACTGCAGCTGAACATTTTGTAAGAATATTAAATATATTTTCAAACATTCATTTCAACAGTTATACCAAAGTTTTAACTGAAAGCAAGTTTTCTGCTTCAAATTAACCAAAAATTTAAAGAGCACAACAAAGTATTTTTATAACATTAATCCCAAAATGAAGTTTTACAACTTTCTTAATAGTATTCACAACTCACAGCACTGCTTCTTTATTACCATTCAAAAATCAGTTAAACGTGTTCATGCGTTATACCCAAAACCTATTATAAATAGGAATGTTTGAACTTATGTTATTTATTATTAAGTTTTCATGGCTTTATTTTTTCATATTTGGGATACCAACGTTAAATGAAAAAACAAAGCTTCATTATGCTACTGAATGAATAGCAGTTTTTGAAAGATTTTCTCCATGTTTAGATAATGCATATTTAAGTAACGGAAAATGCAAATGTTCGTGTGCCTGGTTTTTCGGGCGAAGGACTATGATATTCAAAATTGGATGACTCTAGGTTACTGAGAAACATGCATACATTCATGCATATTATTCATTATTTAATGTCTTTAACGCTTTGCGGCACAGTGTGTCCGGTGTGGACACACCTAAAAACTTCCTTCTGTATGCACAGAAAAATTGAATGAAAAAGGATTTATAGGTTACTCTGAACCTTCTTTATTTATAGTAGATGGCAGCTCAACACAAACCAGCCCATATATCTTAGCCATGTTTAGTTTTAAGACCCTCATTTTTCAAAGAGATCTTCCAATTTTTTTTTTTTTAGGGTATAAAAGGAATTGTTTGAAAATAAATTTCTGTTATTCTTTTGGCTGTATGGTAATCTCCTTATTCTACATTAGTTTTAATGTTTAACCTTGAAATCTGAAATAAAATCAAACGGTAAACCCTAGGTGTGCCTAGACCGAGCTCACCGATAATCTAGGACAACTGAGAGTCTGTATTCTTTGTTTCTCTGCATCTCATCGGTCAGTTCATAGACAACAATGTTCGTTTCAGAATTCTTTTTGAAACTCTATTCAATCAGTGTGCCTACTTTGGGCACACCCACAGAATTAAACGATAAGTGCTATCTTCACAACTCTCTAGGCCTAGACTGCCGATCTTTTATTTTTTTTAATCAAAACTCCAACTTTAAAAGGTAGCGTGCTGGAAAGGGTTAATGAATATGCCAAACTTCAAAATGCGCCAAAATTTCAAAAAAGTCACGTATATATTAGGAAATTTTGAATAAAAACTTTCATTTTTTGCAGGTATTCCAATTTTGTCTCAAAATATATTTATGCTAGAAGAATGCTATATATAAATCTAATACATGTCAAGTCGCACTTTTGAGACATGGAAAACATAAGTTAAATTTCGACCATCGGTCCAATAGAGCAGAAGATATAGAACTGTCCCCCCTCCCTTTTCGGGGGGGGGGCAAGGTGTACATTAGTTAATATATAATAAAAAGCGATATTAAGAAAACCGAATAAAAATTCATGATTTCATTATATTTGAGTGCAATGAAATTCATAATGCAGTACAAAGTCCGAAATCCGGAATGGTCGGGACTTCAGCGATTCCGGATTTTTCTGGACAACAGATCATCAATTTAAATCTGGTAAGATGGCATGCAAAAATTATACAATTAAAAATATGAAATCATAATTTATGAAATAAAGAATAATTATGATCTAAAGGGTATCAAAATTTACAAAAAAAGCTCAATATTTATTTGTTTGCTTTATTAAACATTTCTTTCAATGTAAGTTGTTTAAATTTATGTTTAATGGACATCAAAACATGCTTTGCTTTGTAGATCCTTTGGCAAATCCAGAATTGGAAACTCTTTTCGACATAATCGAAAGTTCAAGCTTAGTTTTTATAAAATTCCCGTAATAATAACAGTCTGCAAAAAATAATAAGCTGGATCAAATTAGAAGATCAGGGAGCAGTGCAGTCTGCTACATTAATTGAATGATTATCTTTATTAATTAGAATCAATAAAGATAATTTTAGCCTAGCTTAATAGCGTCCATTATAGATTATTGGCTATGTATCACAAGATTGGCAACGAAAGCCAAGTTGTTTCGCTAAATTTTGTCTAGCTCCTATTGCATATTGAATTAAGCCTGAATTGTATTAGTTTAGCTATTTACTACACCTATGTTTATTTCTTGCACATGTTTCAAACTAATCCGAGTCCTGAATAAATGTTAAGGCTTTATCTAGGGCTGGGGCTCGATACCACCTGGTACAGTCTCTATGGGTTCTAAATTCTGCTACAAAGCACTTTCCTAAGTTCTAAATTTTCACCATGCGTAAACTTTGGATCCCAGTGCCTTCCCTAAATCATAAAAACTTCTCATCCCTTAATTTTGCCCCTTGGTGCTTCCCCAAATTCCAAAAATTTAGTCTTCCCTAAATTCTGTCGATGCTTCTGGGCTTATGGTGAATAACACATCAGTTATTCTTAATTAAAATAGCACTAAATGTAATCTTTTGGCCTATGAGTTTCATTAATAAAATCTATTTTTAGCATATGAAAAGAAATTTTCATTGAATTTTTTCTCGTCAACATTTCTTAGAGCATTTAAAAATCTATAATCACTGCCAAGCATAATGTTAGCATAAACGTTTGCCGTACTCTTGTTATTATTCAATTATTAATACAAAAAAAAGTTTACACATCACAGCATGAGTTATTACTGAAACTGTCATTTATTGATAAACATGCAGTGATGAAAGCAAAATATAATAAATAATGACTCGCCAGGTCGGCATCAGGGATATAAAATAGGTGAATGTTTCAGTTTGAGATGTATGCCAAGCAGATACTCAGCTACGGAGCCAATTAATCAATCTCACAAATTTATGCTTACATGATTGTTTTTCCATAACGAGGTATTTTATTTATTGCCTAAGTGAAATTAAGAATCGGAATTTTTAAGTGAAAATCTCCACACCTTTTATTATGGAAGGAAAAATCAAATGCACATGTGTAAAGCATTAATAAATAATAATAATAATAATAATAAAATGTTTGTGGCTTTGAAATCTGGCTTTTAGATCATTCCGGATAACGGACGTCCAGATTTCGGACTTTGTACTGTAAATGATAAAAAAAGTTTCATTGTGCAACAATGAACATTAACAAGTGCAGGTTTTAATGTACAAAACTTAGTACCACGTATTGGTTTCAAAAACCATATGAAATAATCACAGTAATCTACCATTAAACTAAAATGTAGACTACATATTGTGGGGTTCTGTTTATTTTTACTAATACTTATTTTACATTGTGAACCTTTCCTGAATTCCCTTAGCTTTCCCCCACATTGCAAACAAAGTAGGGTGAACGAGAGTATTTAGGATAAAAGGTTAGACGGTGTTTTTGCTATTGTGAATGCATGTTTAACCTTCCAGCATGCGCACTATGCACAAAGTTTACGACAAATTCGGTTTTTAATGCATACTTCTCGCATATGGCGGCTGAGACGTCTGAATGTCATTCTTATTTCTCCTTTCAACCCTTCCCCACATCATGGAATACGCCAACAGGAAGTCATATGACATTTTTGTTTTATTACTGGGCTTTTGCGCTATGTGGCAGCTTCTTCGTAAAAGTTACGACATGCGCATGGTTGTGGCTGAAAATTAGGAAAGTATTTTTTTCTCAAATATTTTGTAATTTTGTTATTAATTGACGTGTATTATTTTAATTTGTATAAATTTGACTCTATAATTTTTATATCGGTTTTCACAGGAAAAAAAAAAAAAAAAAAAAAGTGCAACCAGCTGATTTTGCTTGCATTCTTCAAGAATTATCTGATGAAGAAAAAGAAGACAAAGAAACCTTTGGATGCGAGAATAATAGCGATAAGTGTAAGGAAAATATAGAGATAAATAATATCAGCTGTAAATCTGAACATTATATTTCAGATGATGATAGTAATAATGATATAGAAAAATGGAAGGATGATGATATATTCCACGGGTGGCCAAAGTGCGGCTCGCGAGCCTGATATGGCACTTGCAGACAATTTGTGTGGCTCATGCATATAAAACATATGTATGAAATATGGTAAACAAACTTTTAGAAAATCTAGATGTGTCCAAAAAGAAGTAATTAATTAGTTTAGACTCTTTTTACAAAGTTATCAGGGATCTCTTTCTATTTAGAACCTCCTCCACTAATTCTATAATGATGTAAATATGAATTTGTGGCTTTTAGAAAATCTAGATGCGGCTCTCGAACATTCCTGAAATCAAACGTGCGGCTCTTACTGACATAAAGCTTGGCCAACCCTGATATATTCTATGTTAGGGAGGATAAATCTTCTAAGTGGCAAAATCAGAAGTAGACAAACTGCTCAAAGACAAACAAGATGAATATTGTGAGCGTTATCTGGTCTAAAACACTATGCCAAGGAGGTTGTAATATCTTGTTATTTAATAAATAAGTATAATTATTGTTGAAGTGGCAACGACATATTTGTATCAAACCATTACTCAGCAACGAGAGATATTGTTAAAAAAAGATTAGTATTCTGAAGATTTTACAGCTAGGAGTAGGATGAAAATTTTGCCACTTAAGAATTGTATAAAATTTGTCTAGCACCGTGAACTAGAAATAAAATTTATGTTCTACTAAGAAGATTGTCTGTTTTGTAAATTACTGCAAAATACATTACAGTCTTAATAAATTGGAGGTTCCACCGAGATACTGGAAATTAGGAGTGCAATTATCAATTTCGATGGTGCTGGTCTCCTAATCCCAGAAATTTACTGAATTTTTTAGAACAAGTTTGCTAATACCAATTGCCAAGTTTTTTTTTTATTTCAAGGAGAAATGGATGTAAGAAGTCTGCCGTTATAAAGCCAGATTTTAAGCGGATCATTCAAAGGTTATCTTCTGTGCTTCTGTAACTTACGTCTGAGCAAAAACTGTCAAAAATAGGATACTGCTGATCTCTGAAGATAAGATTAACTTTTGGTTTTCTTAAAAAAAGCTTTTATTGAATTTTAATACTTTATTTCAGAATTATAGTTTATCGTGTAAGATTTTGTTTAAAATAACTGACCCACAAATTATTCAGCTTAAATTTATAATTGATATTCGTGGTAAAGAAGTATTTTGAAATTATTATTTATGCTTTACTTTTATTTGTATTGAAATTTTATGTTGATAATTGATATGTGTAAGCCATCCCGGCATTTATATATATATATATATATATATATATAAACTGCTGAGTTTTTGAATTTGTTGCCAAGCAGGCGCGTGAAAATAGGTAGTAACGTCAAACTGACGTAGAGTGAATTGATTATACTGCAGAATTGGCAAAGTCTAAGTTCTCGCCATCCAGGCGTGTGGTAGATAGTAACGTCATCCCGACGTATTACAGATTGTATATTCTAAAAGTTGTATTGCCAAACTGGCAAAAATTGTTTTTGTTATTGCCAACCAGGCGTGGAGATAGATAGTAAAATCGTCAAACTGACGTTGGTAAAATTCCATTGTATTGCCGAACTGGCAAAGGTGTTTATATAGTTATAGCTAATGAGGCTTGTGAATAGTGAGTTAAAACGTCAACCCGACATAGTATTAAATTATTTTGTGCCAACCTGGCAAAGTTGTTTAAATAATTCTCTCCAATTGGTTAGTGTGAATTTCGTATTCGAGAAATTAAATCTCGCCAGAAATTATATATTTTTAATACAAGTACGAGCTTTTAGATTGAATTTCAAAAGGAAGCCTATTAAAAGTAACTTGTGTCAACATGTCATTCTTAGCTAGGAGTAAAAAACAGGATTTAAAAGCACTAGCAGAAGAGTTAGGTTTAACCGTGAAACCTGAATTTAAGATTGCTCAGTTGCATAAACTGATTACTGAAAGTCCCGATTATGATGAGGAGTTTACTTGAGAACTACTGGCTGCAATTAGAGGAGAAAGGGAACGAAAAGAAGAATGCGAAAGAGAAGAAAGAGAAAAGGAACGCAAAAGAGAAGAAAGAGAAAGAAGAGAAGAACACGAAAGAGAAGAAAGAGAAAAGGAACGCAAAAGGGAAGAAAGAGAAAAAGAACGCGAAAGAGAAGAAAGAGAAGAACGCGAAAGAGAAGAAAGAGAAAAGGAATGCAAAAGAGAAGAAAGAGAAAGGGAACGCGAAAGAGAAAAAAGAAAAGAAGAGCGAATTAGAGCCTTTGAGCTACAGAAACTTCAGCTGGAAGCAATGGCTGCCACAGCACAGCCGGCAGAAACTACGCAGTTACCTGAGCAGCCTTTAAAAATCAGAATTCACGATGTCATGCCACGTTTCAACCCTAAAGAAGATGAAATAAGTTTATTCCTGGTGTTATTTGAGCATCAAGCTAAAATAATGAATATACCTGCTGAAAATCAAGTGACTCAACTTATTTCATTACTGCCTCCTGACATTGTTCAGCTTATTGCTAGAGAACCAGAAGAGGAAGAGAAAAAGTATGAATATGTAAAAACTTTACTGTTACAACGATTTAAATTGACTGCAAAAAAATTTCGACAACTATTTAATAAACACCAAAAATCTACTGAAAGTACTTGGTATGATTTCTACTATGAATTAAAAAATTATTTAGAAGGATGGCTTAACAGATTAAACATTAAAACTTTTGAACAGCTAAAAGATCTCATGCTGGTTGATCAAATAAAAAAGCGTACTTCTCCTGATTTCAAAGAACATTTTATGGATCAATGGACAACCATCATTTCACCTACTGAAATGGTTAAGAAAATTTTGAAGATGTGAGAAAAACAATAAAACCGAAATTTTCTACCAATCAGACTGAGAAATTTAACAAAGGATCATTTAAACCGCGTTATGATAATTTTGTGAAAAAAATAAGAGCATCCACCTCATTTTAAGCATTCTGATAGATGGGATGATTCAAAATACAAGAAAGATCATCAGCAAAGGAATCAGTTCAAAAAAAAAAAAAAAAAAGAAAGAAAATTTATATGACAAAAGATATTGACCACGATGTTTCGAGTGTGGATCATATGAACATTTTAAGCCTCAGTGTCCTCGCTTAAAACCAAATGAAAAGGTAAATTGCGTATCTTCAAATGATGGTTTGTTAGAGACATATACAATTAACGGTTTAGTGAATGAGTATGAAATGCCTATTCTTCGAGACACAGGAGCCACTGTTGATGTTATTTCTCGGAACTACATAGATAACGCAAAAATGACTGGAGAACATGTCTGGGTACAATATCTTTTAAATGACCATTTAGTGTGTCTACCGTTAGCGGAAGTTGAAATTAATTGCGAACTTGGTCATATAAAGACAAAGGCAGCTGTTGTTACAAATGATCCAGGCAGATATGTATTGGGTAACAAAATTGCCCAATTGTTCAAAAGTAAATCATTCTTAAATTTAGGAAAAATAAATGCGGTTTTGACACGATCTCAAGTAAAAGGATCTCCTGAAGATGATCGAAGCAGAGAAATTGAAATGGAGAAACTAGAAGAATTGACGTTTATTGACACTGACGAAGATATTTTACCGCAAGCTGATGAGGAAGACAAGGAAATTAAGAAAGTGATTAATGTTAATTCAAAGGAATTAATTGAATCTCAGCATCAAAGCAGAGATCTAGCGTCATTGCTTAACGAAGCTAAAAATGAAAATTCCAGCAAGACAAATGATTTCAAAGTAAAAGAAAACGGATTGTTGGTGAAAAGGAAAATAGATAAAAATGGAAATGAAAGGGAATTAATTGTTATTCCTGAAAAATATAGGGATCAAATAAAGTCATTATGTCATGATAGCACATCTGGACATTTAGGCGTTGTGAAAACTAAAGATAGATTAACAAGATACTTTTACTGGGCTAATTGCTATAAAGAAATAGAAGAGTATGTTAAAACTTGCGATACACGTCAAAGAGTGGGAAAATCTAATGATAAAGCCAAAGCACCTTTGACTTTAGTACCAATTATTGCAGAAGTATTTTCAAAAATTAACTTTGACGCATGCGGTCCTTTACCAATAACACCGAATGGCAATAGATATTTAATTACAGCTATTTGTTTAGCTTCAAAATATCCGGATGCTGTACCTGTTCCTAATATTGGCACAACGTCAGTAATTGAAGCCGTGTTACAAATATTTAGTAGAATGGGTTTCCTGAAAGAAATACAAACTGATCAAGGTACCTCCTTTATGAGCAATCTAGCCATAAAATTTGTAGAAAAATTTGGAATAAAAGAAACTAGAAGCTCAGTACACCATCCGCAGAGCAACCCTGTTGAAAGATTTCACCGAACAATCAAACAAATTTAAAAAGTTTTATGTATCAAAGCAGCCCCTGAGTGGGAGAAGCAAGTTCCCGCAGCTCTATTTGCTTTAAGAACAATAACGCACGAGAGTACGGGATTTACACCTGCAGAATTAGTATATGGTCGAAATCTTAGAACACCTGTAACATTATTATATGAACAATGGATGAATCCTAAAGACAAAGGAAATAATGTTGTTGAAAACGTTTTTCAATTGATAAATCGGTTAAAAAGATGCAAAGAGCTGGCTACAGATAAAATGCTGGAAATGCAAACCAAAAGAAAGGTGTGGTACGATCGTAAAGCTATAAAAAGAGAATTCTCTGAAGGGGATTTAGTATTAGTTGTATCAACGAATAAACCAAACAGACTAGCAGTTGAATGGAAAGGTCCTGGGAAGGTTGAGAAGAAATTATCCAAAACTAATTATGTTGTGAGTTTCGAAGAAAAAAATGACTTTAACCAAGTCTACCATGTTAACATGCTAAAACCCTATCATAGATGAGCAGAATCGGTTAACCTTATGATTACAGAAGATCAGTCTGAAATTGATGATATGGAGGAAAATTTCCCAACAATTGACTCTGAACCAACATTGTTCGATTTTGAGGACATCAAAGAAAACAGCTCCTTAAGTGATAAGCTAAATGAACAACAGATTCAAGAATTGCATGATATGCTGCTGAAGTTTTAAAAAATCTTTTCTAATAAACCTGGAAAAACTCATTTAATAACGCATGATATTCAATTGACAGAAAACACCCCAATCCACTGTAAACCATACAGAATGTCTCCTAGACAAACGGATATATTAAAAACAGAAATTGATAAAATGCTTCAGCATAAAATAATTGAAATAGGAGATTCAGATTACACTTTTCCTATGATTTTAGTAGAAGTAGCAAGGAGGGATCCAAGACCTTGTATCGACTATAGAAAATTGAATAAATTGACTAAAACACAATTCTTCCCCTTGCCTTACATCGAACAACGAGTAGAAACGGTAGCAGGCGCAAAATATATAACTCTTTTGGATTTAACAAAGGGATACTGGCAAATACCTTTAACACCCAATGTTCAAAGATTAGCCACTTTTGTTACAAGTTTTGGCACATTTAGACCTCTACAGATGCCTTTCGGACTTAAAAATGCACCATTTTCATTTAGTAAAATGATGCCGAAATCCTTCACGGTTGTGAAAACTTTGCTGTTCCACATTTAGATGACGTGGCAATCTTTTCAAACACCTGGGAAGAACATCTAAGTCACCTGAAAGCCGTTTTGTCCAAAATAAAGGACGCTGGTTTAACTATTAAACCAATAAAATGTAAATTTGCTCAAGATAGAGTAAAATATCTAGGACATATTGTAGGTCGTGGTATAAGAATGCCAAGTGAAGTGAAAGTAAAAGCTATTCTTGATTTTCCAGTGCCATCCACAAAAAGTCAAGTCAGAGCATTTTTAGGATTAGCGGGATATTCTAATCATTACATTCCCATGTTCTCATCTATCGCAGCACCTTTAACAGAAACTTTGAAAGGAAACTTAAAGAAAGGGAAAATAAATTGGACAGAAGAGTGCACAAAAGCATTTGAAGAGCTAAAGCTCAAAGGCCTGTACTACATGCACCTGATTTCAATAAGGAGTTTATTTTGCAAACTGATGCGTCAAACTCTGGTATGGGTGTCATTTTAGCTCAAAAAGATGAACGAGACAATCAACATCCAGTATTATACCTCAGTAAGAAGTTTACAGAAACTGAAAAAAAGTACTGCACCACAGAAAAGGAATGCGCCGCCATAATATTTGCTGTAAAGAAACTTCAATGTTATTTAGACGGGCATACTAAATTCCTCATCATGACCGATCATAATCCCTTAGTTTGGCTCAAAAATAATGCGAGTCTAAATCCACGACTTATGAGATGGGCACTGGTACTACAACCCTACAATTACACGATCGTTCATCGAAGTGGTAAAAACCATAAAAATGTAGACGCATTAAGTCGTACTCCCTGGCCTGATTAAATAATTTGTTTCTCTATGTAGATAAAAAAAAATATTTTGTTCCTTCCTCTCTTCCTTAGTGTATCTTATTATGTTACATCTTGTATTTCAATTCTGTATTGTGCTGATATTGTTGTTTTGAAAAAAAAAAAAAAAAAAGTAAGGAGGGGGGAGAGGTTGTAATATCTTGTTATTTAATAAATAAGTATAATTATTGTTGAAGTGGCAACGACATATTTGTATCAAACCGTTACTCAACAACGAGAGATATTGTTAAAAAAAGATTAGTATTCTGAAGAAGGAGTAGGATGAAAATTTTGCCACTTAAGAATTGTATAAAATTTGTCTATCACTGTGAACTAGAAATAAAATTTATGTTCTATTAAGAAGATTGTCTGTTTTGTAAATTACTGCAAAATACATTACAATGTAAAGGATGAAATAGAAACATTTTTTTAAAATAGTTGATATAAATATGCTTGATGAAATTTTAGAATGTACAAATAAATATATAAGTTTGCTAAAAGATAAAATACTCGAAAGACAGAGATTGTTACATATGATGGAAATAAAAAAAGGATACCATGTAAATGCGAAAGAATTGTTCTCAAGTGATGGCACTGGAATTGAAATAGCTAACTGAGATGTACTACAAGAGATTTATTCTTTCTGAGAAGTTATCTTCGATCCGACGATAAATCAACAGGACAGACGAATATTAAAACTAGCTTGGATTTTAAAATACAGTTATTAAATAATACCTTTTAAAATTTCTATAGTAAAATACATCATTGCTTTTCCACCTGACTAATATAAGTGTTTAAAAAGAATTTACTATCATTTAAATGTGACATCATTTGTATTCTGCAATAATAAGGTTAATATTTTATGTTTTAACAAACTTATTACCAATATTCACTCATTTCTGTCCTTTTTCGTGTCAAAAATGGTATAATAACAGATGTCATAAAAAATATGGCACACACGTGCTCATGTAAAATTGCCAAGTGCATGTGCTGGAAGGTTAATGGTTTCTACCTGTAGTTAAACTTAAAAGTGGCTACGCATTCTTGCGGTTGAGTTAGTATTCTGCCTGTGTAGATTTCTGAGTCTACCTGTTAGCTTAAATTGAATCGTGTAATCTGGCACTTCTCTTTACTTTAAATTTATTGTTACTTCCTGTTTTAAGTTCTCACTGCAAGTGGCCAATATTTCTTGTAATCACGCAATTCCGAGCCAAATGTTAAATATTTTGTGAACAATAAATGGGTCTTTTATACCCTTCCCTGGTTGTGTTCATCTTCAATCACGTGAGAGAATTCGCAGGTAACAACATTTGGGTAGATCTAGTCACATTTTAAGACTTCAGCACTACTACTAAATATCCGTAATCCACAATAATTGCATTTTGATTGTTTAATATTTAAAAAAAAAAAAAAAAAAAGATAGATTTTTATTAATTGCCAACTACAGTTCTATTGCTTTTCTTTTGGTATTTATACTTCCAAACACTACATAATTCAAGTTTTATAAATATTACAGTCATATATGTTATTTGTTAGATCATTATCTCATTTTAAATAAGAATGTTGGAACTTAGGTTTTTCCACTATGAAATGCAAATAAATTAAGCACTTAGTTAAATACTGATTATAATCATTGCTATCTTTAGAACCAGTTATAGCAGTTTCGTGCTATGTCTTCTAAGTGTCGAGGTACACGAAGGTCACGAGAGAGCCCAAGGACCACTCTCATCTCGTGTCTGTCTCCGATGCAAGCACTGTGATAAGCCAACATTACGAAAATGGGCCTTTTAACCTTATATGAAATTTTCCCGTGGAGGTATTGAGAGGATTTTATTTTTATTGCTGACAATGAAGACACATCAAATGAACCATGATTTCCTAGAGGAAGAAAATGCTTGGTGTATTGAGAATACGAAAAAGCACACTAGGGCTATCTGCCTAAGGCGAGGGATAACTTCATTGAGGACTTTCTAAGGGAAACTGGCTCTTATACACGCTAAACATCGGGGAAAACCCCGAAAACGCCCATGCAGCCAGACCGTTTGCGGGATTTGAACCTCGGACCGAACTACCAAAGTTCAGCGATTTTTAACGCTCGGCTGCCGGTGGGCCTAGAAAATATTTGCTATGGCTAGTGATGGCACTGTAATACAGAACATGTTAGAGATATTCAGAATATACGTTTAGTAAGACTCGCTTCATGACATCAACATTCTCTCAAGACCCTTAAGGTATCAAAATCGTCACTTTCAGAACAATGGAATTTGATTGGAAATATGAAGTGTCATTGTTTCAGTCATTTTTAGTTTTATTTTCACGGAATAAAGCATTTACTGCCATTGTTTATTTTCTTATATTATGATTAACTTTTTCATACTATCTGTGGGATTTGACATTACATGTAATTTGTATTTTATAAGTAATTTCACTTACTTTTATTAACTCCATGTTTCTTGGCCATTAATAATTATTAATTTGGAAGTGGAAACAAGAGAGCTTATTTTACACAAACTTTTATAACCATTACAATATTAACAAAAGTCGAACAGAAAATACTGCACTAACCATTGAGTTAAAAACAGATGGAAATGACACTAAATATATATGTGGGTTCTTTAGTTTCGAAATCACAATTCATATTCAAACAAAACACATTTAATAAAACATTAATACATCTATAATATAGTTCATCTATTAATACAAAATATATAACATCGTTTATCTATTACCACGATATCTATAACATCTTATATCTATTAACATGGCAGCTATAACGTCTTACATCTCTTAATACCCCATCTATATCATCTTGCATATCCTCTCATAAAACAAAGGGGCGAGAGTTCTATCAATTTCACTCGTGCAGTCAACAGCTAAAATTTAGACAGCGCACGAGGAAAAATAATAAGCTATGGATTTAAAATCCCACATATATAAAACATTAAACTACTGTATATGCTAAAAAGAAAAAAAAATGCTATCAATTACCTGAGTTAAGAACAACTTCCGCAGAAGCCTTCACTGCTGTCACACTTTTTAGTGCCTGTCACAATTAGAATGCTGTATAAATTATTTTTGCATTGAAATAAAAACAGTTTAAGAGCAGTTTATTGCACTTCGTATAATCTCTAACATAAATATTCTTCTCTTTATCACAGTTCACACCAGTGTGCTTTTATGAGAAATCTGCACTTGTATTGATGTTTGCTTACCGGAAAAAATTCTCTCTTAACACCAGAGCTTCTGTACAGCTTTACACAATGCAAGTAACAGCCTATGGGCCACAAAAGTGGAAACATGTATAGTATAGATGCTGGTCAAGAGAAGAGAGTCTTTAAGTGCTTGATGTTCTGAGCAGAGCAAGCTACTCTATGCTGTTTTCAAGCTCTTTTTATGGCTGTGCTATCTCAGTGTTCTCAGTCTCCCGTGGATTAAACCGAATGAGTGTGCACTTAATTTTGTGCTGTGTGTGCTAATTTTCAGCTGTGACTTTGGTTATTAACATATGTGATGGAGGAGAATGAATTCCCTCCGCTCAACAAAATGGATGCTGCTGCTGCTGTTCGTAATCACGTGGTAGGGCTACCTGATGAAATACATAAATATGCAAATGCATTGCTTGATGATAACTGGATTGAATTACTAAATGAAATACTCAATCTTTAAATGATTATGTCACTGTTGCTCAACAAATTAGCATACTACAAAATGCCATTAGTCAGAGGAATTGGGATATTGATGAGATACTGGCTAGTGCTAAGACTGAAGATGAAAAACAAATGAAACTTAGTTGTTTTCATAAGAAAAAGGAATCCCCAAGGACTCGTACAACTGTTCAAAGGTAAGCATGAATCTTTTGGTGTGCTCAATTCTGAGGAATTTTTTTTTTACTAATATTGCTAATAATGTTATTTCTCTATGTGCTAAAAGTGCTAAATCAGATAAATGCAATGTTAAAACTGATGTAAATTGTGTATCTAATACTCATTGTGTTGGGAATGTTGAGAACCCTGAGCCAAAAAGGCCTTCCAAAAAATCTAAGCGCAGTGGTAATGACATACAAGAAGCTGATTTGTCAAAGATGCTGATTTGTCAATCTGCCCAGGTCTCTTGAAATGATCTTGCACTATCAATGTTGAATTTTTCCTTTTATGCTAGATTCATTTGCGAGGGTTTCAAGACATGGAGTAGAGAAAAGCACAAAATTTTAAAATGATGCATTAAATATAAATTGATCATATACTAAAATGAGGCAACATTATTAACCAATAGCAAGGAATTGGATTTTCACGAATCAACAATCTATGGCTACCAAATGGGAACAGAGGATAGCAGTAACCATTAACCCAGACATCTCTTTGCTAAACTTCTAACTTTAGACCTCATGTGCTCCTTTTCGGCTTTATCGGGCTTATTCTGGCTCATCGCATGTGAATAAGCTTGGCTTCTCTACTAAGCTTTCGTGTTTTGTTATATTATCAGATCGCATGTTTTTCCGTTATATTTGTGTATTCTGTTTATATATTACACTAGAATTATTCATAACAGGATGCTGAGATGTGAAAAGTGGAATCTATTTAACAATGAAAGTATTAAAACTCACTGGCAGTCTGCAATAAATTTGAATTCATTTAGCAAACATTAGCTGCTTCAACTTTGGCATATTCTTTGCTGTGTAACGAGTAATATGACTGGCCCAAACAATTGAAATGTCATAAATTGGGTCAATAGATATGTATATCATTTCTGTGGCGATAAATGAAAAGCTTATATATAGGCTTCGGCCCTGTGTCAGTGGCATTATGCGATCAGTTAGTAAGTGAAACGTTCAAGACTAAATACTTATTTAAACTAACTAAACAAACTAAAATACTCATTTAAATTACATAGTATCATTTTATTGTGGTTATTGATTAAGGAAGTAATATTTTAGTCGCATGCCGGCTGATGAGGTTCTGCATGCTGACTGTGGCACGCATGCTACAGGTTCGCCATCACTGGTCTATAGACATAGCCCAGGTAGAAAAGCAAAACTTTTTATAGGAAATTAGATGAATATTCATTTAGACTGACATGAGAAATATTATGTATTTTCTGTACATTTAAAAAGTGAAAAAATATGTTATATAATTGTACAAAAATATTTAATGTTCCAATCTGATTAATTTTAATAAAATTCAAAATGAAGTATATTGACAAAAAAGAAAACTTTTCTACAGCAGTTGTCTCAAACTGGTGACCTGCAGGCTGCATGTAGAAGCAGTTTCACACGGCTTGCAGAAGTATTTCCAGCAATTTAATTACCATTACTTTGAAGACAAAGTTCAATATTTAAATTTTTCAGCGTGCAGTTTTACATTATTTTACTTATCATTAAAAATAAGTACAAGAATCGGAAAAAAATTCACAATGGAACTAATTTATTTTTAGCTTATGTAAGTTAATCACTGATTCAACATACTACAATTATTTGGAATAAGAAAGATGTTTGTGTTTGTTTGATGCTATGTTTGAGGCCACTGCTCTCAGATGACAACATCAACAAAAAATCAAATGGATAATATTTAGAAAAGTTTCATGAAAATTATACATACTCCTTTTATCTGTTTTTGGAGGGCTTGGTCCCAGTAAGCTTAAAAAAAAAAAAAAAAAAAAAAATATTATTTGACATTTTAAAGGAAGATGTACTGATTTTGAGCGAAAAAAAAGCTCTTTTTGCTACTGAAATTATTTGTTTATTTGTATACATATATTTTCAGGCAAGAGCAATTGGTGACATAATAAAATTCAAAGCTGCAGAAACAACAATAAACACTCTTTTCTTTAAAGGAATGACAACTGCTGCGTTAAAGAATTAGTTATCAATATGATTTTAAGTTTTATTTTTGGGAGACTAACTGAAAAAATATATCATTATATTAATATTACTGCGACTTAAAACCAATTACAAACATCTTAAATTTTTTTTTGGGGGGGGGGGTAGAGAAACAAGCCTAATATTGTGGAAAGCCAGATAACAGCTGTTTTCTATGTTAGAAGTATATACCTTACATTATGTAAAATTCTGATAAATAGAAACACAATTTTGATAGCAAATTCTAATCTCTAAAGCAGTGGTTCCCAATCTATGTTATGTACTTCCCAGAGGCTCCTTAATCAATCCAGGAAAATAATGCTCGGCTGTTCCTCGGAATCACACCATACCAGAAATTTCTCGCTCCGATACTCAGGCCTTCCGGAATTCCCAAAATCTACTTGAAGCTTCTCAAAACTTAGTCTCAAATAAATAGATTTTTGCTGTGAGTTTTGCTGCCTGTGCTTAAATAAATACTGTATATTCTTGTGAATGTTATAAATATGGTGTATCCACCACTATCTGTTAAAAAATTTACTTTTTATTATTGCAGCCTATGGAGTATAAAATCAGGAGGGGTACAAAATAAGAATGCATGTGAAGAACACCTCTGACATAGAACATCTTTATTAATAGGAGGATGGATCCCTCTTTTTGACACACTGTATGCAACATAGAGCAGAAGCATTTGATGGAATATCAAGCCCTCTTGTGAAGCAGTACCTAATTTCGAAAGCATAACTGTAGGCAAATTTCAAGCACAAAGCTTGAACACCCAATAGCCTCTCAAATCTTTATTAAATGCTCATGCCAGAGGATGAAGGAGGGCAGATACAATATTCTATTTCATAATTATATACTTCAAAGGCCTGCTTGAAAAACCAAACCTAAAAAAGGGGACAGTGATCTTGCTACGTAGTTGATCTTCAGAGAATAACGTATAAAGGAAAGCATGGATGTGATCGGTCTGGATATTTTGAATTTCCCGTGTAAAATGACAGGTGGGCAAAACTGCAGTGGAAATCATACATAGAAGCCATCACTTTCATAACTCATAGTCAGCAAGACATAAATGATTTTCTGGGCATTCTCAAAACATAAATGCTAAATGGAATAGAAAATAGAAGATTTGGAAGGTAAAGAAGCTGCATGATTTTAACTGCACCACCCCCCCCAAAAAAAAAAAAAATCTGCTTATTCTTTACAAATTGGTGTTTAATAATAATCTAGAAATGATTAATTTGAAGAAAATGAATTAATGAAGCTGTTAATTTTAAATCTCAAAAACAACTGACAGCTGATGCTGCATCAGATGGTGAGATATCTCCAGATATTGCAACCAAAATTACAGTTTTATAAAATTTACATGTATTTATATACTTACTTAAAATAGGATTCTCTCTTTGAGGATGTTTTAAAACAGGTTTTGGATACGGATATCCATGAAATACACACGTAATCAAAACTAAAGATTCTCCAGTAGCTGCTAAGTTTAGAAGCCTTAGTGCCTTATAAATTCGCTGCTCCAAAACCAGATTTCACTTTAGTACAAAAAGGCATTTTAGTCCTTCTAAAAGCTGCTGGAGTAGCTCTCAGCATATGGTAAAACAAATCGGATGGGTCTTTGGTGACCTTGCGACAACTACCATTAAATTAAATTCTGTCACTATTCCAGACAACTATCCAATTAGGCATCAATATGATTTTACGCTCAAATTTAAACAATAAAGAAAATTTTCTGGCTTTATGCCTCAAGCGTATGACCAGATGCCAATGAATAAAGACGGCATACCCAAACTGGCAATAGTTATTTTAACTCCATGGCATTTGCTTTAGGTAATGCTGCGCAAACTATGCAAATTTTGTCAGATTTCAGTTACTATTTTCTATATATATGTATAGGATATTTTGACTGCTTCCTCATCTCTCAACGAATATGTCATTCATAAAGAGTTTTTCAAGAGATTAAAAAAGCCTAATTTGACTAGCAACCTTCCTAAATGCGCATTTGCTTCAGAACGTGCTGGCTGTATGGTCGATTTCGTGGTTTTCCCCATGTGTAATGGTATACGAGCCAGTTTCCCTTAGAAAGTCTTCCATGAAGGCATTTCTCCCTTTTGGCAGATAGCCCTTGTGTGATTTGCCATAATTAAATAATTCAATCCAATCCAAAAAATTTTTAAATATGTACA
Source organism: Stegodyphus dumicola (assembly GCF_044657685.1). Lineage (NCBI taxonomy): Eukaryota > Metazoa > Arthropoda > Arachnida > Araneae > Eresidae > Stegodyphus > Stegodyphus dumicola. The sequence continues at coordinate 1,624,890 of NC_140780.1, read as the reverse complement.
AAGTTTTTAAAGAATTTCATTCTAATCCTTCAAATACTGATTCAATTCAGAATCTGCCAATAAATCCAGAAATTCTTTTTCAGTCATTAGTGAATCATCATAAATTTCATCTCACGATTTATCACAGCATTATCTTTACTTTGATAGACTACATCAAATCTTCTCATATGGGTAACGTTTTTTGGTTGAAAATAATCAGGGGGGGGGGAAGGCAACTTATTGCTGAAATGCCTTTATAATATACTTCAAACTTCTCTTTTTAAATAGTAGATGGCAGCATATCACAAGGAGACCCAGAATTTTCATTTATGATGTGTTATTAAAATCCACTTATTTTCTATATTTTTTGGCAACGCAAAAAAAAAAAAAAAAAAAAAAAAAAATTGTTTGAAAAAAAATTCTGTATAATTTTGATGGCTGTACTCTATATCACTTGTTATATATTTTTTTACATTTTTCATACAAAAAGCATGTGCAGAATCATTAAATATAATGGGGTGTTCCATTAGTGGCAACACTGCGCCTTTAGCGATCTCATGCTATTACGCATCAGAACATCCATCTTAGGAGAAAACATCTGTTGTATATGTTTTCTATTTACATTGTTTTGGGGGAAAATTTTGTGAGTAGTTTTCAGGTGGGAATTTTATCAGCAGCTTGAGTCATCTTTACTTAGGGAAGCTGCACGAATTATTTTGCTATCGCTTTTTAGTCTCATTCCCGTTTATTTATAATAATTGTGTAGATATTTTTTGTGTGTGTATAATTTTTAGCTTATTTTTTTATTGTTAATATTAATTGCAGTTAATTTTTTTTTATTATTAATTTTCCATAAATGGCAGGAAAACTCTTTCCGAAGAGGAAAGAATTTCTTTTTCTCTTTCTTTTTACTTGGAATTCTAAACATATTGTTGCACGGAACAGAAGCCACACAAAACAAGTTTATTGTTCAAAACCTGCAAAGTTGGTTTTGTACTTTTATCAAAAAGATGCGACATGTTTTGAAAATTTCATGAAGCTACGAAATCGAAAAATGTGTAAATATTTTTGCATATACATATATTTATGTATATGCAAAAATATTTACACATTTTTCGTGAATATACATATATTTATCTCATTTATCCATATATATTCAAGAAAGTTGTGTATATCCAGAAAACCATGTATACAGCTATAATACAGTGTTTTTTTTTTTATTACTATACATAAGCTTCTACTAATTTCCGTGCTTCACTGCAATTCTCGCTTAGTCGCTCTTTTAAGAGCTCTGGTGGCGCAGTGTTCCACCTCATGGAACACCCACAGAATTGAAACGGTAAGTACAATTTTTACAAAATTTTATCTGTATACTCCTTTAGGCGTAGATAGACTGCATACAAATTTTCTTGTTGAAATACCGATTTTAAAGTGTAGTGCACCACAAAGAACTATGAATTTATTTTGCTAGCCTAATTTATTTCACATTGCTAGTCTTCAGTATTACATGAACTTAAATCAAAAGATAAAATTTCTGCTGATAGCCAAGAAGCCACAGAATTTTAAAACACGAACACCAGACATGCCTTTTGTTCACAGAAATTAGAATTTTTTAGAAAAATAAGTTTGCTTAAATTTTCTTGAACCTCAGTTCTTATTTCATAAATGAGGCAATAACTTGCTTGTCTCTAGGACAAATACATCCTCAGAAGAGGGAAATAATCAAAAATTGTATAAATTCATTAACAGATGGTTTCAGTGCATTTCAAACATCATTATATTCAAACATTTATAATCATTACAAGATTAACAAAAGCCAAACAGAAAATAATGCACCTTGATTGTGATAAAAAAGAAGAAAAACTAAATATATATAAAACATTAAATTACTACATATGCCAAAAAAATTACTATTAATTACCTAGGGAGGCTGCACATTGGAGCATGCCCTCCGCCTCTTTACAGAGAGTTTTAATCTTTTCAAGATTCTGAAAAGGATTAAAATCAGAATTAGAGCGCTGCATATACATACTATATATTTACATTTAAATAAACATATACATTTAAATAAATTTTTTTTTACATTTAAATAAAAACTTCAGTGAATTTGAAAGCATTTTATTATACTTCATATGATTTCTAACACATATATTCTTTGCTTTGTAATAGTTTACACCACTGCACTTTTATGGAAAACCTGTACATGTATTTGTGTTTGCTTACCAAAAAGCAATCCTAAAAAGAGTTTTGCTCATACCAGGGCTTCTGTACAGCATTAGACAATGCTAGTAATAGCTTGCAGGCCAAAGAAACTGGAAACTTATATAGTACAGATTCTGATCAACAGAAGATAATTTTTCAAAACAAACTGCATTTCAAACCAATTCATTAAAGCGTTGTTTCCTGAGCAGTTCTGAAATAAAATTCATTACTCCAGATAATGGAAAGACAGGCATAGGAAGCTGATTAAAATACAAATTATCTCATAAAATGAATGATTCTTACAAAAACCTGCACACTTCTATTATTTATTGTAGTAACAGCAGATTTTTTAGTCTTTCATCGCAGAATCCAGGGTCAAAAGTATTTTGCATTAAAACCTCATATGATGAGCCATACCAAGATGGAAGGCTCACCAGCAGCCGAGCGGTAAAATCGCTGAACACTGGTAGTTCGATCCGAGGTCCGAATCCCGCGAACGAGCTGGCTGCATGGGCATTTTCGTGGTTTTCCCCATGTGTAACGTGTATATGAGCCAGTTCCCCTTAGAAAGTCCTCCACGAAGGCATCCCTCCCCTTAGGCAGATAACCCTAGTGTGCTTTGCCGTATTCTCAACACACCACACCACCAAGATGGAAAGCCAGTATCAACTGATAATACCATCCAACATTCAAGTAAACTAAAGAGGTAGCCTCCGAATTTGGCTGAATTGGTTCCAAGAGATAGAACGCATTTATAGACATATTGATCAACATCATTAACAAGTTCAAACTTCAAAAGAATGACCCTTATTTGCTAATAATGGTACCTCTGAACAGGTAATAAACTGCCACATTGCAAAGAAAGCTTCCAATGGCTATAACAAGAAGCTTATGCAAAGAATTTACATAGGTCTTTTCCATGTGTGGAGTAGGATTGAAGATACTGGACTTAAAAACTCTGAGACTGGACAAATGCACAGTCAAGCTTTCTTCCCCAAGAAATCCAGATTTAGCCCAGAGACAGCTAATCCATGACTGCTGACATGGAGAGAAGGCAACACTCAAACACAATCTAAAAAACAACTTGTTTAGCTGAAAGTAGCATGTTTGTTTCAGGATATACGGATGTACTGATTTCTACTTCATTCAGAATGAATCTCCTCCCTGATGGTCCAAATGTGCAAAACAGAAATTCTTAAAACTTTGATAATGCCCTGCACTGCTGCCAACAGTGATTCCATCTTTTTTATACATGAAACTGGCCAAGTTCATGAACTTCAATACATACGGAGCAAATAACAGGACATATGTAATGGTGCTCAGATCAGAATCCATCAGAAAATTAAAGAATAATATTCTTACGAACTGCATCTACTGCTTTTATATAGCTTATTTTGTTAACCCTTTGCACTCACCAGCAACTCGAGCATGATTTAGCTTTGCCAAATTGAATTTGCAGATAGCGTCTTCCCTTCCAATTTTCTTTTTGCATATGTATTGGTTTCACAATTTCACAAGTTTCACAATTCATTAGTGAAAAACAGTTTAAAAAAATCTATTGGTTGTTTTATGTTAGAAACTATTCATGTTTCTGTGGCCATGAATTTGGTATAAATAAGCATAAATTGTACGCTTTGGCCAGGTATAAATTGTACGCTTGGAGGCACTTCGTCGTAGTCTCCACAAAGTACTCATGTTGAACTACTTGCACCTTCCACAGGTTCACTTTCAACTTCTCTTTTAACATCACTCTCAACTTCCCTGTCACTCTCTATAATTCTAATTTTCCGTCCTCTCACACCTCTTACTGCATCACTGTCTTCTCCACTGGATTCGTTCGTTTCGCGGCGGACTCTGTCGGAAATCGCTGCAAGTTGGTCATCCAAAGCAGCAAAATCGAATTTGTCCGAACTCGAGCTGATCTGATCTTCCTCCATATTTTTAGGGTAAAACACTATTTAATTACTATATTTACTACCAAGACTGTTTCAAGCGAATGCTATGCTGAGACTAACTAAACTGAGCTAAGATTTGGCAACAATGTCAGTGGAGCCTAGTCCATGAAAAGACTTCCAAGAAAAATATCTTATCTCACATCGTAAGTAAGGAGATTGCGTTACAAAAGACCATAGTGTCGTAGCAGCGTCGTTCGATTTATGACTTCAAATCACTTGGGTGCCGCAGCAGCGCCGCTCGAGCTACTAACCAAGTTAAATTAAATTTTAAGAAAATCTTTAGTTGAATTATGAATTTAAAAATCAGGAAAACTCAGATAAGCGGCACTTGGCGCAATTTTTTCCGCCATCTTGAATCGTTATATCCTTGGGAGGAATTTTTTGACGCCTAGAGGGAAATGACATCAAAAGGCACCTTTCTGAAAATTTCCTCTCAACCCAGAATAAATATTGTGGAAAAATACTTTCTTCTTAATATCTGCATATACTTGCAGAACCTTACTACATATTAACATACTGTAGAAATGCACTTATTTTGGATAAAATAAGATGCTGTATGGATTCTATAGAAAAAAATTTTCATTTAGCATTTTAGACTCAAAACACACAGATTTGTAGAAATCCCCATTAGTGATGCTGAAGGTTTATAAACAATTTACAGTTACAATTCTACTTTTGCGGTCACCCAGAGAGATATTTATACAAAAAATGGAATAGTGTTGAAGATTAATGCAGTTTTAGTGTTAAAAATTCCAATTCACACTGGTGTGTTTAATATATTTTGTCAAACAATTTTTGGCATTAAGAGTGTGTTGTGAAATATGTAAAAAAATATTGTTATCATTAAATACAAGGTGTCTAAAATGCTATCAGATTAGAACCATCATTTACTTCCAATTCTGTTGCAAAAAATAACTTACTTGGAGCACTGAGGCAGGAGACTCTGCCCTTTTTCTCTTTTTCCTGTTGCCCTATAAAAGTAACAAATATATTTAGAAACAACTATTACAATAGTTAGTGCATAAATTACAAATAATTCTTATATTTACAATCACATATCAAAACCTTGAGATTACAACATGACATTTATGTTTATGCTGCTATATTGAGATCACACATTCATAAAATCACACAATTGTATTGCCATTTCAAAAACTGAGTTTCTCTTACTAATAGAATGGCATGCAAAACACATCTCTAAATCACAAAACTAAATAAAACAAAGGAATTCATAATTTTAAATAAATATCAGTAAACTATTTAAATATATAAAAGCAACATTTTAAAAACTCTCACCACATAGAATCCTGCAGTTTTTCATTGCAGTTACAGAAAACCTAACTGCAGTTAAAAACATCATTGCATAATCTTCGAGATATGTATAAACAAGATATGATGGAAATTCTGAAGATTTAGTTTCATATAATCAACATTAGTCTTCAAAATATGTTGTGTCCCATATATAGAACCTTTTACAATGTAAGAAATACGAGGGCCATCCAGGAAGTAGATTACGTTTCCGTCTGTGTCCGCTAGGGGCGGGGCTAGCGCGGCCATCTTGGGGTCAGAGCGTTGCGCAGCTCAGTCTGCATCTAGCCATGCTAGTGAGAGGTTCGTGCTGTGCTCCGTTCAGATACTGTGACGGTTTGAAATGTCTGCGTTAATTGAAAATCCCGCGAGCTGCGAGGTGCGCTCAGTAATAAGGTTTCTGACTGCAAAAAACTGTAAACCGATAGAAATCTATCGGCAGCTTCGTGAAGTGTATGGGGACAACATTATCACTGAAGATGGAGTGCGTCAGTGGGTCATAAGATTTCAAAATGGCCGAACCAATGTTCACGACGAAGATCGAAGTGGGAGACCCAGCATAGTGACCGCCGAACTTCTCGAAAAAGTCGATGCTAAAGTCCGTGAAAATCGAAATTTCACAATAACGGAACTTTCTTTGAGTTTTCCACAAATTTCGCGAAGTTTGTTGCACGAAATCATCAGCGAAAAGCTTGGTTACCACAAGTTTTGTGCAAGATGGATTCCAAAAATCTTGACAGAGGACCACAAAAATCAGCGAATGGCTGCAGCGTTGAACTTTTTGGACGCTTACCATAAGGATGGTGACTCTTTACTCGATCGCATCGTTACTGGTGACGAAACATGAGTGAAACATGTGAACTGTGAAACGAAATTGCAATCAATGCAGTGGGGGCACACAAGTTCTCCCCAAAAACCCAAGAAATGCATGCAAACAATGTCGGCAAGGAAGATGATGGCAACTGTTTTTTGGGACAGAAAAGGTGTAATTTTGGTGGACTTCCTGGAAAGAGGCACTACAATAAACTCTCAAAGGTATTGCCAAACTCTCCAAAAACTCAGAAGAGCAATTCAAAACAAGCGCAGAGGAATGTTGAGCTCTAAGATCTTGTTGATTCACGACAACGCCCGGCCCCACACGGCAAATGTCACTCGTAAAGTTCTTGAATCTTTTAAGTGGGAGTTGTTTCCTCATCCGCCGTACAGTCCCGACCTGGCACCGAGCGACTTCCACCTATTCCCAGCAATGAAGAAGTGGCTGGCTATGCAGCGTTTTGATGACGACGCACAGCTGCAAGAAGAGGTAACGAAGTGGTTGAAGGCGCAGGCGTCCGAATTTTTCGACGAAGGAATTTCCAAGCTCGTACATCGCTACGATAAATGCCTTAATTTGTATGGTGACTATGTAGAAAAGTAGTATTTGAGTGTAGCTTTCATCTGTATATAATAAAATTTGTTTCCTATACTTTGTTTATTTTTTTATTCCAAAACGTAATCTACTTTCTGGATAGCCCTCGTATGAGCAGAATAAATACTGTGGAAACATATTTTGGATAAAATGAGATGCTGTATGGATTCTATAGAAAAAATTTATCATTTAGCATTTTAGAGTCAAAGCACACAGATTTGTAGAAATTCCCATTAATGATGCTTCAAGTTTATAAATAACATTTACAGTTACAACTCTACTTTTGTGGTCACCCAGAGAGATATTTATACAAAAAATGGAATAGTATTGAAGATTAATGTAGTTTTAGTGTTATAAATTCCAATTCCCATTGGTGTGTTTAATGTATTTTGTCAAACAATTTTTGGCATTAATAGTGTGTTGTGAAATATGTAAAAAAAATATCGTTATCATTAAATACAAGATGTCTAAAATGCTACCAGATTAGAACCATTATTTACTTCTAGTTCTGTTGCAAAAAAATAACTTACTTGAGGCAATGGAGCAGCAGCTTCTGTTCTCTTCCTTTTCATGCTGCCATATAAAAGTAACAAACGTATTTAGAAACAACTAACAGAATAGTTAGTGTGCATATTACAAACATTTCCTATATTTACAATCACATATCAAAACCTAGAGAATGCTGCATGCAAGTTTTAAGAGTGCACTGACATCAAGTAAAACTAATATAAACTATGAAAAAATTATGAGTTGCTGGAAATGAATTTTTCGAGTTCAACAGTTTCGTGCACATTTATGGTGAGCCATGTATGTCAGATTTTGTTATACTATCCTACATTACGAAGAACTTAAGACCCCAGAATTATGAATTAAAGAGAATTTACTATAAATACATTTAATATTTCCAAAATTTATCCCCTAAAATTTCAAATTTCATACGAAATTGATACCCTATGTATCATTCATTTGCATATTCCAATATTGAGATTCTATTCAAAAGAACATGAAATTCTTATACATTATTATACTAGATATGTGCAATATATTGCACTTCATATAACTTCTTATACACATATTGTTTGCTTTGAAATAGTTTACACCAGTTTGCTTTTACCAAAAGCTTCACTTTTATTTGACTTTGCTTACTAGAAGAAATCCGAAAAAGAGCTTCACTTACACCAGGGCTTCTGCACAGCATCACACGATGCAAGTAGAGCCTATGGGCCACAAAAACTGGACACTTACATACTGGAGATGTTGGTCAACAGAAGAGAATTTTTCAAATTATATTTTATTTCAAACCAGTTCACTAAAGCGTTGTTTACTAAACTGCCTTGAAATAAAATTAATTATTCTGGATAACAAAAAGGCAGGCACAGAAGGCTGTTTCAAATGCAGATTAACAATGAAGACACTTTTTTTAATGTGAGATGAAAGTCTCCTAAAATGAGTGTTTCTTTTAAACCTGTATACATGTACCATTTATTGTAGTGACAGCAGACTTTACTAAAAGACTCTCTTACTAAAAGAATGGCATGCAAAATACATCTCTAAATCCCAAAACTAAATAAAATAAAGAAATTCACAATTTTAAATAAATATCAGTAATTAATCCGTACTCGTCGGGACTTGAGCGATTCTGGATTATCGATTTTTCCGGATTATAGATCATCAGTTTAAATCTGGTAAGATGGCATGCAGAAATTATAAAATTAAAAATACGAAACCGTAATTTATGAAATAAAGAACAATTATGATCTAAAAGGTATCAAAATTTACATAAAAAAAAAAAAAAAAAAAAAAAAAAAAAAAAAAAAAAAAAAAAGCTTATTATTTATTTGTTTACTTTATTAAACATTTCTTTCAATGTAAGTCGTTTAAGTTGCTTCTTTTTTTATGTGATAATACATTCTCTTTAATTCTATAAACAGACATAATTTCTTGTTCACTTACAAAGTTCTGCTGTATAAGTCCTATAATTGCTGTGTCGAGAATACCGACTAATTTGTCAATCGAAATTTTTTTGTTTTCAATTTTTTCGGCGTTAAAGATAAACAAAGGATATGCATTTATCCATTTTTTGCAGCAATTCCACTTTTTGTTTAATGGACTTCGAAACATACTTTCGCTTTGTAGATCCTTTACATATTAGTAAATATATATCAGAAATTCTATTTGACATAATCGAAAATTCAAGCTTACTTTTATAAAATTGCTCTAATAGTCTGCAAAAAATAATAAGCCGAATCCAATTCAAAGATTAAGGAACAACGTAATCTGCAACATTAACTGAATTAGATAATTTTAGCTTAGCTTATACCGTCCGTTATACATTAAACGCGCATTCGTAAACGTATTTTGTGCACGCGCGTATTCGCCGCCGTAAAGGTCTTACACGCATGCGTCACTAAGACGCATGCGCAAAAAGTTTGTAGCTTTGAGGTCCGGATTATAGATCATTCCGGATTATGGGTGTCCGAATTAACGACTTTTGACTGTACTTTCTTTTTAATTCTGTAGACAGACATAATCTCTTGTTCAGTTACATTGTTGAAGTCCTGTAACTGCTGTTTTGAGACTTCCAACTAACTTGTCAATCGAAATTTTCTCGTTTTCAGTAACTTATCTGTCCCTTTCTTCACTATCGGTAGCGGTAATTTCTGGATCTAGAACCATACTACAGATTTCGCTATTCATTAATTGATTGATGATTGAGAAGCATTGTCATCACAATAAGAAACTTCTTTTATATCATCTTCATTTATTACCGCTTCTCCACATTTCTTTACAAAATCTGTTAATTCGAAAATTTCACCTTTGCTTTGCTATATCTGAAAACCTTTAAAATTCGCGGCTATTATCATTAAATTTAGCTATCCTTCACTATACATATTTGGCTATGCATCATGAGCTTGGCGACTAATGACACGTCGTTCCATTAAATTTTATCTTGCTTCTATCATGCACTGAGACAATTAAGCCTGCATTGTATTAGTTTAGTTATCTATTATACTTATGTCTATTTCTTGCACATGCACATTATCAGAGTTCTGAATAAATATGTCCTAAATTCTGCAACCCAGTGTGACCATACGAGTCCTGCGCTGGTTCCGGGTTTATGTGAATACCAAATCAGTTATTCTTAATTCAAAGAGCCCTAAATGTAATCTTTGGGTTAACAAAATCTATTTTTAGCATATGGAAAGAAATTTTTGGTAAATTTTTCCTCATCAACAATTTTTAGCACAACTGAAATCAAGCGTAATGTCAACATATAAGGTCACCACACTCTTTTATTATTCAAATACTAAAAAAAATATTTTTTTTAGGTATTGCTATGAGTCATTACTCAAGTAGATAACGAGTACTGCGAGTCATTAGTCAAGTAGATGTTTAGATAAACATGTGGTAATGAAAGGAAAGTATAATAAATAATGATTTGCCAGGTGTGCATCAGATCTATGATGTACCTATGCAGAATGTTTCGGTTTGAGATGTGTGCCAAGCAAATACGCAGCAACGGAGCCAAATTACTGATCATACAAATTTATGCTAAATTGATTGTTTCTTCAGTAACAAGGTATTTTATTTGGTGTGGAAGTGAAATTAAGAATTGGGACTCTCCAGATGTTTTATTATACACGGAGGGGGAAATCAAATGCGCATGCGTAAAGCCTACGAGAAAAATTTTATTGATGGTTGATGGTTTTGATTTTCTTGATGGTTTGTGGCTTTGAGGTCCGGATTTTAGCTCATTCCAGATAATGGACGTCCAGATTTTGAACTTTGTACGATACCACTCAGGTGTGGCAGAAACTCCATTAGGATTTACTTATTTGCACATCTTCAGGGAAAAGGGGGCCCATTGTTATACTAAGCTAAGAGGGATGCGGTTTCCCTTGCATGTACTACTGGACCCAAAACACCCAGTTCAGTTTGGGGGAAAAAATACAGTTTATGCTTTTGCATGATAATTTAATACTTGCATACAAATATTTTAATAAAAATGTGTAAAGTTAGCCATAATTAAATACATTAGTGTGATGGTTGAGACTGAATTTTATATGAAAATTTTTGATATATTTGGTTAAAGTTAGTTGTTGATATTCATAACACAGATTGCAAGTGTTGATCTGTCACTTTATTTCTTAATTTTGACTTCATTAGATTCATAAGAGAAAATGTTTGTTCACACATATATATATGCTACCAAACATGATAGCACATCTGCTTGCATTATTTTTTAAGTGCAAAAATTCGGCAGGTGGAGTTCTACAAAAGTCCAGAATATCTAAATCATGGAATCTGGATTTGCATAAGTCAGAAGTTTGTACATCGATAAGTTCTGATTGAACATCTTCTGGAGCTTCTTCGACTACAATGGAGCCCTGAACAGTTTAAATTTAATCTTATGCAATTCAAAGTCTGTAAATCACTTTACAAAAAAAATAAGCAGCCTTTCCAGTTGTTTATCAGGAAAATTTTCTTTTAGCTTCTTCAGGTACAGAAAATTGACAAAATTTTGACAGCCAAGCTGCTTTGAGAACAGCTGGAGTTTTAGTTTGAAAGCAGATACTGCTTGTTAGGTGATTGATGAACTAGTTTTTTTCCCATCAATTTTGTGTTTAGGTCATTCAGATGGGCTCTCGCATCAACTAAAAATGCTAAGTCGCACTTGAAAGATGGTTCCTTTACAGTGGCGTAGCTAGGGTGGTGCAAGGGGAGACATCTGTCCCCGGGCGCAACATCCAAAGGGCGCCAAATTGATGCTATGAAATTTTCTAATGAAATGTTTTCCATTCTTGGCACACAGAAAGGGGCGCAAATTCTTCAATTTTCCCCAGGCGCTGGAAACCCTAGCTACGCCCCTGTTCCTTTAAAAACCTAGTTTGTTTCCCATTTTCATCAAGGGATAGTATTATTTCATCAATCAAATCAGCAACCCTTTTCAAAGCCTCTCTACGGCTCAACCATCATACTTTAGAGTTCCCCGGGCGCTGGAAACCCTAGCTACGCCCTTTTCCTTTAAAAACCTAGTTTGTTTCCCATTTTCATCAAGGGATAGTATTATTTCATCAATCAAATCAGCAATCCTTTTCAAAGCTCTCTACGGCTCAACCATCATACTTCAGAGTAATATATGAGATCACTATGTGGTGCATCTGTATGTTCTAGGATTTCCTTAAATTGCTTGTGGTTTAAAGCATGCCAGTGAATAAAATTTATTGTATCGCTCACTACTTTCATTAGGCGGTCAAATCCTAGTTCTTTCGCGCATAGCTCTTCTTGGTGTATGATAGAATAATATGAAAGCAAATCTTTTCCTCTATCATCCTCTCAGTAGACTCCCCTAACTTTATTCCCTAGTTTATCCCCTAAGATTTCAGATTCAAAACAAAAATGATACCTTATGTGCCATTTACGTGCATATTGCTATATTGAGCTTCTATTCAAAAGTAAATAAAATTTATTTCAAAGTCTTTATTATTTTCTCTCAAATTAAAAAAAAGCATTTTGATGTCATAATGGTAACTATCCACCGATCATCAAATCACACATCTGTATTGTTATTTCCCAAAACTGAGTTTCTTTTTCTAAAAGAATGGCATGGAAAACATGTCTCTAAATCGCAAAACTAATTAAACAAATGAACTCATAATTTTAAATACATATAGGTAAAATATTAGAGTCTACAATAATACAAGAAATGAACTTGCGAAATACTGTATGAAATAAAGATTAACCGATGTATGAAATATTTACTAGATTAAAAACCATTCTACATCTATTTTCTTGCTTGGACAATGTTCTTTCTTTATTACTTGTTCCGCATACCTGTCAGTTTCTATTGATAGTATTTCCCAAAAGTTCACATTCAATACTTCTTCAAAAACCTCTAATGGTTTGGATTAGCACCTAGTTTTGCATAATCAGAGGGTTTACACCAGGTATTCCTGTAAATTTTTTTATTTCAGGCACATTATCTATTTCCTTCCAACACCATTCTTCCGATGATTTGTCTGCGATTCCAGAAGGTTCACAATCATCATCACTTATTAGTCGCCTAACACGTTTTCGCTTTCTTGGTAATATTTCACTATTATTATCTTCATTATCAGTATCAGGTAAGTGTACACTTATTTCTTCTGATTCTTCATAATCGCTCCAATCACCTTTACCTTCATAGTCTGCAAAACTCTTATCTATTATGGTATTTACTATACAACACATTTTTGCGTTATTTTTCCGTTTCACCGGCGCAAACCTCGCCAAGCAGACTTTATTGCTTTATTGGCAACAACACACAGTATACACATAAAAAATGTCAGCAAATGTTAGTTCTAAGATGTTTTTTTTATCTTGAATGCATAAATAAAAAATATTTAAATATTGAATTTTGGAACAATATTGAAAGAACTTTTCATACCATTTAACTGAAGTTAATTCTTCACACCAACCATAAATAAATCTTACACACTTCATGAAACTCAACACTCCGCGACTTTATCGCTTGTGCCAGCGAAATGGAAATTTGCGCCAGCCAAACGGAAAAGTACCATTTTTCCTTTACAGAAATATATATTGACCGATGCTCACACTAAATTTTTACAAGAATGAAATCTTACAGACTAACAACAATTTGGGCGTGACTTGTACCAAGAAATTCTATGTAACAACATGTGATAGGATCTGTGATATTTCCACAAGTAAAAAAGGTGTTGCCAAATTCAGTACACTAGAAATTTTAAACTAAATTAATTATCATATTCAACAGTATGCATGACGAGTGTAGCTCGTCATTGTGCGATATGGCATGAAAAACCAATGACGAGCTTGACTCGTCATTTTACCGGAAGGGGTTAAGCTTTTCATGTAGGCACAAAGGCTCAACAGCGGCCAAGTGGTAAAAAGGCTAAACACCGTTAGCTCGGTCCGGGGTTCACATTCCGATGGAAAGGCTGACAGCATGGGCACTTTCGTGGTTTTCCCCTTGCTTTCTAAATGCTGTTTAAATTTGCTTCATTCAAAGTTTTTGTATATAAATAATTACGGTAAATTAAAATGAACTGTTTTTTAAGTGTTTACAGTTGCTTTTGTAACAGACAGCACCACTACTTTTTCCAGTCACACAGTTGGACGTGCCGTCCGCCAACGTAACAGCTAATTAAAAATATTCAGAACTACCTTTCAAATCTGCATGATCTGATTTATTCTTATTTAATGTTAATATTTTATTTATTTATTTATTTTTTATTTTTTTTTTTTTACGTTTTGCAAAATATTTATTTCTTGTGCTGTGTTTTATATTACGGATAAGAAAATTTTCAGTGTGTGGATATACAAGTGTGAATTTCTTTTATTAAATTAGCTGGTTTAAGTATTTCACTGAATTACTTGGTATTAATATAACTGAAAGTGAGCTCCTAAATGTCATGGATATAGATTATATCAAGAACTTCGTGCATATAGTGAATGAAACACACCCGATTTTGTCCTGCTATATTTAGTTGTCAAAATCTATTTTAAACAATTGTTGTAGGCACAGCATTAAAAAGTCTGATGTGTAGACCACATGACTTCCCTTGCACGGAATATTAAATTATGAGCACTTTTTTGGCTGCATTTCATTGAAACTTATTTCCTCGAATCTTTTTAAATTAAATAGATTTCTCTTTAAATTAATTCAGTTCTCACTTCGCAACAAGACAAAAATACAGAAAACCTCAAAATAGCTTTATTAAAAATTGCAAAATATAGAGAAACTTAAAACACCAAATACAATTAAAACAAAAAAAACAATTTTTACAATTAAAATTATTGTTTCTATGCAAAAACAAGTAGTTACACCAGCAAGCAAGAAGGCAGATTTTTCGGTGCACAAAACTGAGTTTACTTTGGGTCCCACTCGGCAAAAAGACACTAAAGGTGCAGAAACGGACTTAACTCACTATTTTGCTAAGTTTCAAATGCAAACAAATATGGCAGCTATAGTAAAAAAAAATTAGGTTTAACCGCACTTAAAAAACTTTTATATAGCTAATAATTCTACAACTATTGCATGCAGATTAACTAAAGGCATAAGAACTTTAACTGGAAGATAAGAACAACATAATTCAACCATTTTTAAAGCAAAATATGCACAATTTACCAACATATAAAAATAATTTTTTAAAAAATGAGCTCACGCAGCTGAGTAACAAAGTGGGTATATTTGCATATTTATATATGTTTGGTGCAGCCGAATTCAACCAAAAAGGTAGGTGCACAACTACATGTTATATCATATACAAAATTTCAACGTTTTGAGTCTACTCATTTTTGATTTATGCGAGTTACATACATACATACGTACGTACGTCCAGACATCGCAAAAAAATCTGTCCTGAATCCATTTTAAATCCTTTTTGCAACCCGTTTTGGAAAAAAGAGTCCTTTATTCTGTTCTTACCTACAGATGTCACGCAAAAACATCCTTCATTGTATCCGATAGCAGTTAATATTTGGGTATTTTCATTGAAATATCATACTCGAAAATTTTTATGATTGCGACACTTCTTACAAAAGTGCAACTTACTTCGTACAACAACTTCGTTCATTGACCGTCTCATTATTTACAACTTACTTCGTACAAGGAAGTAAAAAAGTGAGTTCCCAAATATCCTAATTTTCTCAAATAATCAGCAAATAATTAATTTTAGTCCTTTTGTTCTTTCATATTATAATAGTTTATCATTTATCAGTACAAAAACTGAGGTAATTAAAAATTTAACTTTTTAGATATTTTTAGTATTTTTTCATTAATGTTATAAGGTATTTTCTCCCTCCTTTCTGCATGCCTTCATAATGTAACCATAGCTCACTCGGCGTGTATTCGAGAGGTGTAGGTTCGAGTCCCGGCGACGCCTTTGCACATTCTTCACACCTCCTGCCTTAAAATAACCTAATGACTCTACAGTGGTGCCCGAACTAAAACGTGGTGAGCGTTGATTCTTCACAACCAGGATTTAACGATCGGGTTCCCTAATCTCCATTCGCCCTTTATAAGGGATAATGTATTTTCTCTTTCCTTCCAGCATGTCTTTGTGGTGTGATGGTCAGCATACTCGGCGCGTATTCGAAAGGTTCAGGTTCGAGTCCTGGCAAAAGACATCGCTCATTTTCAAAAATATCTCTCGGCGTATTATAAAAAAGTAACCTAATAGGTTCTAAAATGTAATTAATGAAAATCATTTCAACCCAAAATAGAATTTGCATTAGTGAATTTTAGTTAATAATAGTGCCCCCCTCTATTCTGAATATTATTGGAAAAATTTAAAGATCAAATTTGATAGTATCTTAAGATGGTTTTGCAGTCGGAAAACAAACTCATATTGATTCATCCTTTTTTTTCTTTACAAATGCCGAATATCTGTTTGCAAGTTCAATCTGTTTTCAAATCAAATGCCGAATATCTGTTTTCTATTTGAACTTGATCAAATAGTGTGTTAGTGTTTAATTCAAAAGATAATATTATGCACTGATTAACATTTCCTCTAACTTTTAATTAAGGTTGCCTATGAGCAACCCCTTTAATTCTGACTCGCAGCTTTTATTTTTAGGCCAGAATATGAATGTCGGAGGGTTAAGGATATTAAATTTAAACAACGGGATTTCTTTTGAAGCACTGCGACATGACAATGTTTAATAATCTTAGCATCGTTAAGAATAATTTTCTGGGTTCTCATATTGAAATTTTCCCAGAGTATTAAAAGTTGTAAATGAAAACGTAAGCGTATTATTATAAAGGAAAATGTAGCCGAAAACTGCTGCGACTGCTATTTAACTCTAAGGAGGGGTTATCAGAGAGAAAATGAGAATTAATATAGATTAAAATTGCATTTTAGGTAGTTATTACTGATTATAATAGATTGCAATATTTGAATATGAATTCTTTGAATATTTAAGAAAAAAATTATGACTGCGAAAATAGAAAAATATTTTCTTGGATTGTTTCCTTTCTCATAGAATGCGGATGAATTCTGTTTTACTTAATGAAAACTAAAATTTATTTGCTAATTAATCTGTCCTCTGTGAAGACTTTACTTCAGTGATCTCTATTAATTTGCCATTTGTTTTTCTTAATTTAAATGCTTCAAGAATAATTAGAAAAGGACCTAATTCTCTTCTTGCCCTTAAATTCTTCATTTGTAAAACTGCATTTTCAGCTATAATCATGTGAAATAATTCTCTAAATATAATTCAGTGCAGACAAAATAAGACATATAAACAGCTTGGAAATGGGATCACCACTGAGATTCTGTTTTAGAAATATGATGAAGCTTACGAAAAATCTAGGAAGCGAAGTAATTCCATACCATATTTTATAATTTTTTATCAATGATCAACCTGTAAATATAATTTAATAATTTAACGTGTATGTATATGTTACCGTGAAAGACCGAAATTGGAGAATATCGACTTTCACCGGAGAATGACAACATTTACCAAATACATCGGTGAAAGATCGAATATTGCATTACATTCTTGTACATTCGGACCCTCATCGGTGTATGTCGACAATCACAGATATGCTCTGGTGTAGGTCGAAAAGAGAGTTAAAAAAAAAGTCATAAAAGTTTAAGTTGTTGCAATAAATAAGATTTGAGTCACATAATTTAGTAAGTTTTTTATTACTATTATTTTATTTTCTCATTCAGAACGCACTGTATAATCAAGTAAGTTTTTGACTTCTATTATTTTCCTTTCTCATTTTGAATGTATTGTGTGTTTTAAATTCTTATGTTCTTATTTTAAGTCTCAAGTGCGTTTTTTCGCGACTGAATTACGGTAAAGAAAATATCATATTCTTATATGTTCAACATTCACCGGTGAAAGTCGACATTCTCCAGATTTCAGTGTTTCACCGTAACGTATGTTCTACATGTAAATATTATAATATATATATGCATGTATATGTGAGGAGAAGGTTCATTAGCGGCTGAGCGGTAAAGCTGCTGAACATTGATAGTTTGGTCCGGAGTTCACATTCCGGTGAACAGATTGGCTGTATGGGCGTTTACATGGTTTTCCCCATGTGTGACGCATATACGATCCAGTTTTGCTTAGAAAGTGCTCCACAGAGGCATCCTTACCCTTAGGCAGATAGCCGTCGAGTGCTTTGCTATATTTAAATAAACCACAACAAACCATATAAGTAATTTAAAAATCGCTATATTTTATATATGCTTACAAAATGGTATATATATGTAATTAAAAATTTTCTAATTGCTTCAGAACCTAACATTTATATAGATATTATATACATATATATACATTAATGAACATTGTATATTTAAAATTTTTTTCTTTGATATTTTATACCTTGTAGAGACATTAGGTATTTTTTTCTGGAAGCAGGCAAGATGAAAAATTAACAACGCCTTTGCCGGGAATCGAACCACGGACCTCTGACAATACCGGCTCAGCGTGCAGAACCACTACACTACGAAGGCAGGAGAAATACCTTATAACCTTGTTCCATATTTTGTTGCATTTATTTATGCCTATATACATACATATAAAAAAAATAACAATAGGCTAAAAATTAAAAACAAAATTTTTAAACCCGTCCTGTGCTATAGCTGCAGGATTGAAGTAAAATAAACTTAAAGCATCTAAAGTTAGAATTAAATTGGAATCAAAGCAAGGCAATTCCTCGCCAATATTAATAATTGCAACTGCATATAAGAGGTTTAACTTAATATCTAAACATTTGAAAATTAAAATAAGAATTTATTAGTAGAACAAACTCAAAAAATAAAAATGCGAAAAGGAAAAATATAAAAATTAATTAGATGCTATAAGTTCATATATATATAATTAAGAATTCCACATTAACTAACACGAATATAACCAAAAACTGCATCAATAATGCACAGTTCAGTAAGATTAACTGCACTCTTAAGAATTTTCTGCAGTCTAGTTTGCGTTACTTTATTCATAAGTCCCTAATCAAAATCAATTAAGTGTTTACGCAGCGTTAGAAAATTAACTAAAAGTGCAGTGACCGCAATGTATTTGCAATTTGGTAAACGATCCTTAGACGTGAAAAGGTCGAAAGCCACTTGTGTTTAGACTTTTCAGATACTTCGTACACATGTAACATAGCATTCGAAATGCAAATCTGGGTATTTACACTATAGATTTATTGATGTAACAAATATGCACCTTTCTACTCCCATGCCTTTAAAAAAAAAAGAAAAAAAAAAAAAAAGATGCTATTTGCCTTACAGTTTATCATTGAATAATCCATTCCTATTGTACAAAATTGCATTCATACATAGAATTAAACTTGTTTTCCTCTCCATAAAATTGAATGCGGAGAAGTTAGATGTTTTAAACGACACCTACATTTTCCCATGCCTCCAAAGCGAGCTGTGTCACGTCCTTTTTCGGCACTTTCCATCTTTAAGTTTGTTTGTAATTTATGACTATGTTTGTAATTAAGACCCCTGCGATATAAATGGCCAGTTCAACCCCCTATCAGATATTCTCAAACTGCCTCTTCGGAACAGAAAAAGCAAATAAACGAGAGTCCACTTTCAAAACTACTTGAGGAAAGAAATATTATATCTTATGATGGGCCCCAGACCCAGGATGCTACATTGCCCCCCCTTTTCACTTCTCTGGAGATCCACTCACTGCGCCCACTGCAAGAAGATATGCTAGCTGCTGGCCTTATCCATTAGTAAAAATAGAGGGCTGAATCATGACAGGTAATGATTTTTGAAATCGAGGCCTGACCCCAAGGAAAAAGATTTCGATTCACCATTGTAGATGCAATTTAAAGTCAGGGTTTGCGATTATTATTCAATTAGAATATTACTCAATTTTTAGCTAATTACATGTCGCATAATTTTTTTTCCTCATTTGATTTCAATTAAAGGTATCGGTATTTGCACAGGAAACAATTGTTTAATTTTGTATTTAACTCTGAATAGGAAAACACAAAAATTATAACTAGTAAAAATTAAGAGGTTTACTTAAAAATTATATTAAATTAAAAAAATCTAATGGATCCTATAGCCACGTGATTTGGATTTAAACATTTAATATACAATGAACCTTCTTGCGGCAGCTTCTTTCAAAAATCAGCAGCATTTCCCAGAAATAAACACTTGTCATGTAGTCACAACTCAAACTTGGAATTTTCTGTAGCAATTTTAGTCACATCTTAAGAAGCATAAAATTAACTTTAGACCCAAACTCAGTCACATCATCATAATAGTGGATTTGAGTTCTGAATTATTCATGGGGAACAGGACAACCATTTAAATCTCAAGAACCCTCAAAAAAATATTAAAAAGTTCAAGTCAAGAATTTGTATGCTAAATTAAATACTGTTAAATAAAACAAGTTCAAAAACATCATTAACCAACATATAGACGGAAAAGAATTATATCAGACTTATTGTGTTAACATGTGGTAGTTCTAATTTATGGTTAAGACAAGATAAGCATCATCATTTACATACTTAACACACTCTTAGGATTACTGATTCTGACTCTGCCAGTCAATTATGAAAAATGAAGATACAAATATTTCAAACTAAATGATCCTGCTTACATTTACAATTACAGAAGTGATCTTAATGGATAAAGCTTGTACAGCCATTATGTCCTACATTATATAAAGTGCAGAACCAAAACATTTTAAAGAGTACCCTATCACCTAAAGGGGAATAAAATGTTATGGTTTTGAACGTGACGTGTCTACACAAGCCTGATTTCATCATCTACTACAACGTTTTAAAAAGGTGAGTAATGTTCTGTATGCTAAGCTTGTACTGTGTGCATTAAATGATGCCTAAACAATATATTTTATAACCTTTAAAACATAAACCAACTGCAGTAACACATTATTAAATAATATGACAAAGGTAGGTTAGGTTATTTTAAGTTATTAAAATCTTAAAAAAAACCCACAATTTTCCCAAAGGCTAGTTTCGCCAACATTAGGGCTTTTAGATTTCAGAAACAACCAATACTACTTGCCGATTTTTTTCAAGCAGAAACCAAGAGTTACCCTACAGTTAAGATCAGCCTGATGTCTGATTATACTTACATAATGTAATGATCAGTGTAATGTTAAAATTTACAGTTTTTCTGAATTAAGATATCTTTTGTCATCCACAGAAAAAATAATGAAAGTTTTATAAAATGTGTTCAACTGTAGCTTACTCATTAAACAACATATCGATATAGAGTACGAACTGATGGTAAAAATAGAATCGAAATAGAGTATGAATTGAGAAATTTTTAAGTAGTGAATAAAAGCTTTTACTGATCAAAGTACTTTAAATCCGGATAAACTCGGTAATGTACCGTAGATCGAAATAAAATTAAATTAGACGTAAATATTAATTGATTAAACACAGCTTGAACCCTGATGTAAACATCTACAAATATCTCCATTAGATTAAGATAATTCAGATCAGATGGTGTTTAATAAAATTAATAAAAAATACAATTCAGGTGTAATAAAACTTAATAAGAAAAATTATTCTGAAAATCACTAAAGGTGAAAAGATGGAATTAGCACAATTTAAGTTTAATTCACTCAATGAAATTTATTTATTTCTGGGAAACATTTTCCTTAATAAAGGCTAAAAATTGAAAACTGGAAGATTTGATCTACCAAGAGACAAGAAGAAAAACCAGAGTTGGCAGCTGTGGTTTATGAATATAAAAAACTATTTTTATTCGAATCCTGGTATATACCAACATTTCTGTACTCTTTTTTTTTTTTTTGTTTAATTTATAAAGTAAGTTAAAAAGCAATCTAAATAAAAATATATATGCATTTTTCCAAGTACCAAGGAAGGGCATGATTGGAATGATCTTCTAGCAATGGTGAAAGGCGTGGAATAGGGCAAAATAGGTTGAGAACCACAATGTTAGATCTTTTAAGTACTAGTAAAAAAAAAAAAAAAAGAAGTTTGAAGCTTTCCAGGGCATTCAATTATTATTAAATTAAATTTGTTTACATCTAATTAGAATTTCGATACACTTCCGCAAAGAACCCGGCAAATGCAAACATCCCCAACTTTGCCGATAATAGTTCAAACCTGGTAATCCGGCAGATTCAACCTATTCGCTTGTACGAAGGTTGCAATCATTACTCTAACGTTCATTTTGTTGAATTATCCCCATCGTTGTTCGCATTTGCCGATTTAAATTATTCTTCACTTATTTATTATTTTTTTTTTGTATTTTCCCGTTATTATTTATGAACTTTTAATAAATACATAGAAATATTTTCATATAATTAAGGAAGTTTTCAGTGACAGATGCTAGTTCGTGGAAGAAAATATGGTGGAAGGGGGTTAATGGTAATTGGTAACATGGCTGTTAACGTAGCGTTAAGCACGCAGAATCATGAGGTTTCCAAACGATAAAATATTTTGACTTCATGGGCCACCAAAATATGCATTTAAAATAATTAATTAAGTAATGTTTTTATTATTGGTTATGGTCATAATGAGAAAAACAATAT
Source organism: Stegodyphus dumicola (assembly GCF_044657685.1). Lineage (NCBI taxonomy): Eukaryota > Metazoa > Arthropoda > Arachnida > Araneae > Eresidae > Stegodyphus > Stegodyphus dumicola. The sequence continues at coordinate 1,602,504 of NC_140780.1, read as the reverse complement.
TTATGGCTTAAAACTTCAACCAGATAATATATTGTTAATGCACAATTAGATGATTCAACTGAAATAAAAAAGTATTATTTATTCTCTAAAATGACGGAATAGTTTTATGGATACCCAAAGTCATCAAAATTAGCAAACCACTACTTGTGTAATGAATCCTAGTGCAAATGACTCTTCAAAAGTAATAAAATGTACAATTTTCTAGTTTTATTAACAATGCTACTGAACAGAATTTCAGTACTGAAAATTATTGGTACTGTCAAATATACTATGAAAGACAGGCAGTTGTTTCAACATAAAATGCTTTAAACTGTTTACAAGTACATTAAAAAAATAACACTGAAAAACTGTTTATGTAAAATGGATGTATTAAAAGTCAAGCATTCATTAATTTATTACAGGCACATGGCTCTTACTGAACTAAGACTGTCACTGAATGATTGTTTGGAATCGACATTTCTTGCTGTCTGAAACCTACTTCACCTATTTTAGAATGATGTAAACATGCAGTTGTGGCTCTCACTGACCTAAAGTTTGGCCACTCCCGATCGATTATATACGTCTACTGTATTTATACCTATTATACTAAAAAATGAAAAAAAAAAAAAAAAAAAAAAAAGACATTTGTAGTAGAAATATTAGTATTCTATATGAATTATGGAAAGTACATGTAATGAATAATACCGTGACCAAACACTTAAAAAAAAGAATAGATTAAGTGTTTCCTACCTCGATACTTGAGAAAGCAATCCTGCCACACAACACATAGTTAACTTTTGATTACATGATAGTCAAAAGTCGTTAATCCGGACACCCATAATCCGGACCTCAAAGCTACAAAATTTCTGCGCAGGCGTCAATGCGTAATGGGTTCACACATGCGCATAGGTGTTTACGCATGCGCGTAATACCTTTACGCGTACGCACATGCATGTGCGCATGCGCGTTTAATGTATAATGGAGGGTATAAGCTAAAATTATCTATTTCAGTTAATGTTGCAGATTGCGTTGTTCCTTAATCATCTAATTGGATCCGGCTTACTATTTTTTGCAGACTGTTAAAACAATTTTATAAAAGTAAGCTTGAACTTTCGATTATGTCAAAAGGAATTTCCGATTCTGGAGCTGGTGAAGTATCTACAAAGCGAAAGCATGTTTTGTTTTGGCAATGTATCATAAGACTGCGAAAGTATTTTCAAACAAAAAGTGGAATCGCCGCAAAAAAAAAAAAAAAAAAAAAAAAAAAAATGGATAAAAACATATCCTTTGTTTCCCTAACCATTCTGAAATCTGTTTATCAATTTCACGCTGCCCTGCGCACGTGGGGGGGGGACGACGCGGCGTGCAATGAACTGGAAGTTGATCTGTCAGCACTATACTTATCTTCAGAGCAGATGTTTTTATTTTATTCGGCTTATAATTCCTTACTAAATGTAGTATTTCATCTCGATGTACTCCGTCTTTGATATGATATAAATCAAATTCCTCGTCATTATAAATATCACGAATACACATCAAATAGTTTTCTGGTTGCAATTTTCTAATTTCGACTATGTGTAATGTATGCTTTACGCATGCGCGAGTTTAAAGAAATGTTTAATAAAGTAAACAAATAAGTATAAAGCTATTTTTGTTTATATTTTGATACCCATTAGATCATAATTGCTCTTTATTTCATAAATTACGGTTTCATATTTTTAATTTTATAATTTCTGCATGCCCTCTTACCAGATTTAAGTTGATGATCTATAATCCGGAAAAACCGATAATCCGGAATCGCCGAAGTCCCGACGAGTCCGGATTAGACTTTTGACTGTATTACATATTTAGTCCTACCAGTGGTTAAGAGGGCTGAATAGTGGTAGTTCAATCTCGTCTCAAATCCTGAAAAACGAGCTGGCTGGGCAGGTTATTATTTTTTTTTTTGCACGTATTTTGTGACATTTTCGTGGTTTTCCTCAAGTGGTGTAAATATGAGCCTATTTACCCTAGAAAAAATTCACAAAAGCATGCCTTTTTCAGCTAGCCCTCGCATGCTTTGCACATTGAATTAAATAAACACACAAACCCTTCTTATTTTTAAAATGATAAAGTTATTAAGTTCACATTACATGCAACGAAGCTTTTTAAAAGCTAGGATACTTTCTTTAACAATTACAGTGCTAATTAGTGCTGTACTTCTCAGTTATATGTGAAATAACATCTCAGTGTCACTGCTTGTGACACATTTATTTCACGTAAGTCTTCTTATGCAATCATATGCATGAAATAAACAAAACAGATGGCATGAAAAACCTAATCCATACATCCTTGGTGACTGATATTTAACATAGTTTTTATGCTGCATCTGTGAATTACACAGTTAAATTTGACTGAGTGAAATTGTGACTAAATTTCAGAAGACTTTGATAAAATTATGGTGTGAAAATTTAAAAGTGAAATTAAAATCAGATACATTGAACAGAACAATCAGAAAAGAAATGTTGTCCATAAATATATTAATAATAATTAATGATAAAATAGACATTCAAAATATTCATATAATAAATATATACAATTAGTGTAATTAATATGCATTTACAAATGATCTTAACTTGGACCATATTTGCAAGTTTTATAATGTTGTTAAATGTGGACTTTAAATAAAATTTTTAGCAGCATACATCATTTGGGTTTGTTTAAATTATGGAAAAACATGGGAGAGATATCTGCCTAAGAGGAAAGATGCCTTCAAGGAGGTCTTTCTGAAGGGAACTGGTTTGAATCCACGTTACATATTGAGAATACCATGAAAACAATCATACAACTTGCCCATTAGTTGGTTAACCAAACTACCAGACACTTTACTGTTTGGCTGCTGATGAGGTGTATATCAGTTGCAAAGCAGCGAACAAAAAATAATATATTCTTTGGTTCCTGTTACGAGTTACATGCAAAAAAGCAAGTCTTAATAAAAATGAATATGCCAAATTTAAAGTGAATATGTTGGGTGTTTTTTTTTTTTTTTTTTTTTTTTTTTTTGTGCAATACATGAGCATATGCATAAAATTTTAAAAATGAGTCAGAGCAGAATATAATTTATTACTAAAAAACCTTTTATGTAATCAGTTGCAATTAAGTTTCTATTTAAATGAGAATACGTATTGATTTCATTTATGTGATAATAATGGAATTTCAATCATAGTTTTGGAAGTACTTTAAAATTATGCAATGAAGATATTAATCGTAAATTCACAATTTCTTTAGAAACTGCACTGTTAAAAACATAAATATTTTGGAATTTTATAATACTGAAAGATATTCAAAGACAGGTATCAAGTTTCCCAAGAAATTGCCAAGAAAAAGGGTCATTATTACAAAGCTCAATATTACATGATTATTCTACTTCCGTTAGGCTTTATATATTGTTTTCTGTGCTAACTTGAATTCAATACAAATTTATTTTCGTATATTGTGTTTAACCGGTTAATTTTGAATTTTCACTTCCATATGCTTAATATATTGTTTTCTCGGCTAACGTGAATTTATGTTACTTATTCTTTAATTAGTTTGATTATATTCATTAAATATCACATTTACGCGGCTTACTTCCATGTGTTTTAATATCTCATAACTGACGCCGATCAACCATAGGTGAACTTGGCGAGTAAAACAGCAAACGGCGCCAACGGGTTCTCTGCGGATGAAAACCCAAAATTTCTAAATAAATCAAACACATTCATGAAAACAAGCAATTTCAAAAGTCATTATAATAACAGTAGTCAAGAAAGCATAAAGTTACGAGTAAGAAATCTCTAACAAAGTTAAAGATCATCCATATAATCCAATTGCTATATTAATCAAAATAAATAAGAAATTCAGTACAAAGTCAGAAATCTGGACGTCCATTATCCGAAATTATCTAAAATCCGGACCTCAAAACCACCAATAGCCTTTTTCTCCTAGGTTTTACGCATGCACATTTGATTCCACCCCCCTTCCGCACATAATAAAATATCTGGAGAGTGTCAATTCTTAACTTCACTTTGACACTAAATGAAATACCTTGTTATTGAAGAAACAAACCTTTTAGCATAAATATGTACGATCAGGATCAGTAATTTGGTTTCATTGCTGCGTATCTGCTTTTTGGTACACATCTCAAACCAAAACATTCCACATAGATACATCGTTGATCTGACGCCAACCTGAGGAATCATTATTTATTATACTTTCCTCTCATCACCGCATGTTTATCAAAACATGACAACTTCAGTAATGACTCATGTAGGGATGCCTAAACAATTTTTTTTGTTAGTAATTGAATAATAAAGGAGTATGGTAACCTTATATGTTGACATTACGCTTGACGATGATTACAGATTTAAGTTAAATGTGCTAAAAAACGTTTACGAGGAAACATTTACCAAACATTTCTTTCCATTAGATTTCGTTGATGATACTCATAGACCCAAAGATTAAATTTATGGCTATTTGAATTAAGAATAACTGATTTGGGTACTTTTCCGTTTTGCCGGCGCAAGTGATAAAGTCGCCAATAATGGTACAACCGATGCCAAACGGAACATTCTTGCTGGTAACCTTTTAAGCCTCATTTTCAAAACAAGTCGCAGCTTTTTCTTATCAGATTGATTGTTTCTTTCAATACTGGCATATAATTACATAGAATTTTTATCAGATAGTTCAGTTTTATGTCTAAGGCCATTTTCGGTAATAAAGTTAATTAGGATGCAATCACAGTGCTTACCCGAAGCCGAAAATATAGAAAAGGTAAAGTCAAGGGTTAAATTCATCAATTCTAACGAGAATGCATTAGCAAAGTAAAGCACTGCAGTTTTACATAATTTCTGAGTAAGCTATTCGCACGAATTGAAATATTTCTTGCATTTAAACTTGTGTTCCAAATTAAGATTTAACTTGAAATTAATGTAGATAATTACTGAGAGCATTAGATTTTTGTAGAGTAGTTTACGTGAGATGAGATCGCTTGGGGTCACGTGATATAAACCGGCGGATCAGAATGTTGAACCGTGAAAGCATAGTAAATTCTTAAATTAATGTGTTTTTACAAATTTATTGTCTTTATTTATTGGCTTTTTATAAAATTTTAAGCGATATTAAAATGTTTATGTCTTCAAAAAAAGAATTCTTAGAACTAACATTTTTTTAACATTTTTTATGTGTATACTGTATGTTGTCGCCAATAAAGACTACTTGGCGAGATTTGCGCCGGCGAAACGGAAAAGTACCCTGATTTGTTATTCACATAAACCCAAAACCAGCGCCAGGGGTCGGATGGCCACACAGACTTGGAGAATTTAGGACCCACAGAGACTGCATCAAGGCAGTAAGATATCCGGCGCCGGCCCTCAGTAAGGCTTAAATGCATGTGGGAATTTATTTATTCAGAACTATAATAAGCCTTAAGGACGTGCAAGAAATAGACATAAGTATAATATATAACAAAACTAATATAATTCAGGCATAATTGTCTCAGCGCGCAATAGAAGAAAGATAAAATTTAACGGAACAATTTGTCGTTAGTCGCCAAGCTCATGATGCATAGCCAAATATGTACAGTGAAGGATAGCTAAATTTGATGATGATAGCCACTAATTTTCAAGGTTTTCAGATATAGCAAAACGGTAAAAGTTTACAATTGGGTGCCCCTTGTTTATTGGCGATTCTTTCTTGACGCCAAGATCAACGCCAGGAAGACACAATTTCAAGATGGCCGCTACAAAAACCATGATAAGGTTAGGTTTGGTTAAGTAATTTAATTATGGCAAAGTCTCGAGGGCTATCTGCCTAAGGGGAGGGATGCCTTCATGGAGGACTTTCTAAGGAAAACTGGCTCGTATACACGTTACACATGGGGAAAACGACGAAAACACACATGCAGCCAGCCCGTTCGTGGGATTTGAACCTCGGATCGAACTACCAGTGTTCAGCGACTCTACCGCTCGGCCGCTGGTTGGCCAAAACCAAAATAAGAAGTCAAAGAGCTGCACAAGATCTGTGTCCATGTACACATCGATCTGTTTTTACTTGAAAAAACATCCTAAAATTGCACAAACTAAACATTGCGCACTGCCTTAAATATGTCCATGTACACATCAATCTATTTTCATTTAAATAAAATCGGGAAGTTAAAACAAAGTTTAAACTATCGTGGTAACCAGAAGTGAGGTTTCACGGCCAAAATTTTAAAAAAATTGTCGCCAATCGAAGGGGCACCCAATTCTACACTAGAGCCAGGAAAACAAAGGTAAAATTTTCCAATTAACGGATTTTATAAAGAAATGTGGATAAGGTGTAAAAAATGAGGATGATATAAAAGAAGTTTTTCAGGTTGATCTTTGGATTATGGTAACTTGGCGAAAATTTGGTGACCAACTCTGCTACAGCAACCCTCTATTTTTTTTTTTTCCCGCCGCCATTTTGTCTTCACGAAGTAAAGACATGTTTCTTTTCTTATTATTTACTCAACACTTTTTCCAACAATCTATTAGCCGAATTACACTTATGCTAGAAATTTTATGTAACAAAACTGCTTAATCATGACAAATATTAACTGCAAAATTGGGAAAACGTGCACAATCGCAAACTCCTTGCGCGTTTTTCAGAATAGCACATACATATAAACCATTTACACGTCGACTTATTTTTACTTAAAAAAACATCCCAGAATTGCACAAAAATGGCATTGCGCACACTCTTCACTATATCCATGTACACTGCTTTTTTGTCATAAATTAGAAAATTTCACGAAAATGCATTAAAATTTTGTGAATCTTTAAATCCGGTAAAAAGCACATATATGAAATTACCTGATCGTGAAAAAGTATATACCCTTTCCAAGAATGAACATTTCCACGTATAAAATAAATAAAATATCCAAAAGCTTTTACCTCTAAATTATCTATTATATTATGAACGTCACCAACGAATTTATACGCAAACATTAAAAATAGTTACAAATACTTAGTGTCAAATATTTAAATTATTTTCATACACGTTTACTTCAACTGAAACGTATACCAAATTCCTACAAACATAAAAGTCACAAAATAACTATCATTTAATTAAAATATAACTAAACCATGTACACGTCGACTTATTTTTACTTAAAAAAAATCCCAGAATTGCACAAAAATGGCATTGCGCACACCCTTCACTATATCCACGTACACTGCTTTTTTCTCATAAATTAGAAAAATTTCACGAAAATGCATGAAAATTTTGTGAATCTTTAAATTTGGTAAAAAGGACATATATGAAATTACCTGATCGCGAAAAAGTATATACCAAGGATAGACATTTGCACGTATAAAATAAATAAAATATCCAAAAACTTTTACCTCTAAATTATCTATTATAAACATCACCAATGAATTTATAACAAAACATTAAAAATGATTACAAATAGTTAGTGTCAAATACTTAAATTCTTTCCATGCACATTTACTTCTACTCAAACATATTCCAAAATACTACAAACATATAACTCTCAAAATCACGATCATTAAATTAAAAAACACTACTTGAAATATAAATAAGCACATACATTAAATTAATAAAAATTAGCTTACAATCCTAATTACTTTAAACTAAATCAGTGCTAATAACAATTTTCCAATAATACCATATTAATTTATTTACTCCTTACAGTTAGAACAATGCATAAAAATAATAACTTCAAATAATTAAAAATACTAACTTACCTAATCTTCTACAGAATCTTGAGTGCATGGCGGATCACAAAATGTCCATTTTCACCAGGTTTCTTGCACCGCCATTCAAACTATCTGTAATATCCTTCCTTTCACACAATCTCATTTCATTCCCACATATTGGACATTCATACTTATCCGCAATTAAGCAATTCTTTTCAATTACACATAAACGTAATAAAAATTTCGGATTTACTTTATATACGGCCATGGAATCCAAATATTAAACAACACTGTTTCACAGAACATAGAATGAAACTACTCCTATAAAGTACAGCAGATATTTTTACAATATACCCCCTTCTCCGATTAAAGACACAGTCATTCGTCCATTAATGTCACATGACATATCTCATGATCTCTCATTTCTCTCACACAAAATAATGCGTAATCGGAACTGAAAACTTTTCACATTATTCCCAAAGTCCTAGGTAGTAACCTTTATCGCCTCCAAAATGTCGCCAAACTACCTGTTACCATATTTCAAAGATCAGCTGTTTTTCATTGTGATGACAATGCAGTAAAAGTATAGTTTAGGGTACCCCTTGGCGAAACTTGGTGGTACATGGATACCCATGTTTCTTTTCTTTTTATCTACTGAACAGTTCTTCCAACAATCTAATAGCCAAATTACACTTATGCTAGAAATTTTATCTAACAAAACTGCTTAATCATGACAAATATTCACTGCAAAATTGGGAAAAAGTGCACAATACCATACTCCTTACGCGTTTTTCAAAATAACACATACACATAAACCATGTACACGTCGACTTATTTTTACTTAAAAAAACATCCCAGAATTACACAAAAATGGCATTGTGCACACTCTTAACTATATCCATGTACACTACTTTTTTCTCATAAATTAGAAAAATTTCACAAAAATACATGACAATTTTCTGAATCTTTAAACCCGGTAAAAAGAACATATATGAAATTACCTGATAGCGAAAAAGTATATACCCTTTCCAAACATGAACATTTCCACGTATAAAATAAATAAAATATCCAAAAACTTTTACCTCTAAATTAAGGAACACTGTTTAACACAACACAGAATAAAGCCAAATACAAAATTTCCAGATTTTTTCCCCCCTTTTCCGATTAAAGAACCGTAATTCGTCCATTAATATCACATGACATATCCCACGATCTCTCATTTCCCTCAGACAAAATAATGCGTAATCGGAACTGAGTACTGCTCACATTATTACCAAAGTCCCAGGTAGTAACCTTTATCACCTGCAAAATGTCGCTAAACTACCAGTTACCATACTCTAAAGATCAGCCGAATAATGGTCAACTTAACTGTGATATGAAGAAAATACGATCAGCCTATTTTTGAACTTATACTTTACATCTGGATTTATTATAAAATGAAGACTAAGAAAACGCATAATTCAAGGAAACTAACATTTTATACTTTTAGTTTCGCACATTTAAATATTCTGGCACTTTTTTAGGAAACTACACATATTAGATTACATTTGGATATCAAACATTTTACTTTACTTGTATACTGAATTTCTATGTACAAATGGATCACGAATATAAATATTTTCGCTCTAGTGTAGAATTGAGTGCCCCTTCGCTTCGCGACAATTTTTTAAAAATTTTGGCGATGAAACCTCATTTCTGGTTACCATGATAGTTTTAACTTTGTTTTAGCTTCCTGATTTTATTTAAATGTATGAAAAAAATATATATAAGTGAATACATACAAAGCAAGCCTTTTGAAGCGTTCTTCTTCATCAACCGCTTCCATATCCATTCAAGTCTCGGAACTTTTAAAAACCAAAGCACACAGTAAACTACGCATTTGTTCTTTGGCGCTACCAGAACCAGCGAATCAGCTTTACGTTGCAACGCAGTGTTGCCAAATCGCGCAATTTTTGACAAAACTGTGCTGCCAAAATTCATGTTCTTGGGTTTTTGGGAAATTTTCGCTGCTCTTTCTTAAACCCACATATGTTAAAATAACTTTTCTATTAAAATTAATTTATAATAAAAAGATTTTGCCCCCCCAGATGGTATAGTGTTTAGGAGCCACTCGAATTTTTCATTATTTAATTTCTTCAAATATAATGCAAGACTCTAACATTTGGTGGCAACAGTTTGAAAAGTGAAACGGACATTTATAGTGATTCAACGCAAAATCGCAAAACGAAAACAATTGTCCTTAAGCCCCTTTGGATTAATAATTTAATAAGTTCATTATAAGGTAGAATTTTTATGGCAACAGTGATGTTTTGTTTACATATGCTTTTCTGTCTCAGCGTGATAACGCACGGCTATTCCTTTATATATATATATATATATATATATATATATATATGTTTAGAATTCTAAATAAAGAGGTTTGTTGTTAATTAAAAAGGTTTTCTTTGCGAAATATATTTCCATTCGTCCGAAGTTATTAAAATAAGTTCAGAAATTGATTAATTTGAAACAGGAACAAAGGCGGGAGCCCACTTATTTGTTGCCTCCATAATAAATTAACCACCGCTTCTGGTTTTAGCAGTGGTCAACGTCTAATGACGGATTGGACCCGACATTGGAGTAACATAACAACTATTTTAGCAACTTAACAACTTAAACCCTACATACAGCAGGTCCTAAGGTCATACAGTAGCTACGACGGAAATGAGCACCTCTATTTGGTGTTGTTCTGTTATCAGGACCGAATTCAGATATAGCTGAAAGCTGACGATATAATGAAAAACTGAGAGCGTAGACAGACAGACGTGTTGTTTGGCACCCACTATAAGTCTTTCTGGCCACAGGAGGAAAAATCAAGTTTAGGTGCGAACACGGAGGTTAGATAGATGGAGTAAGGCAAAAAGAGCATATATTCAGAATTTCCAATATACAATCTTGTACGCTGGAGATCAAAATGTCCCCCCCCCCGTATAGAGTATTGCCATTGCTTTCTTTGAAATCATTGAGTTTGTGAATCAAAAATCCGTTAAAGTTTTACAAAATATGAAGTAGATAATAAAAAAATTCCAAATTTGGGCCTCCAGATGTCCATATTCGAGTGGAGGACTACGCTATTCAAAATTTGATGTCTGTAGGTACCATTCTTTTTTCACAGTACGAGAAACATGCAGATTCCTCATTATTTAATTTCTTTGAATGTAATACAAGGCCTTGGGCAAATTTTGGGGCAAAAATTCGAAAAGTGAAACACCGTTTATAGTGAACCAACGCAAAATGCCAAAATGAAATTAATAGCCCTTCTGGGCAAATTGCCCCTTTGGTCTAAAATATATATATGTGTAAGAATATTTGGCAGTTTTCGGATATTTGGAATATTTGGCAGTTTTCGCTCTTGGCGACCTGGCTACGGCGGCCGGTGGGGGAGATCACCGCCAAACCCGGCTACCGACCCCGACAACTTTCTGCTGACGTTTAGGTTACTGTAAGGCTCTATAGGAGCCTTAGGTTACTGTAGAATCCGGAGTAACGGGAGGGATTTAGGGAAAACTTCTGAGGGCTCATATTGAAGGTCACGTGACCATTTTACTTCGCTTCTGCTGCGTGGATAACGTGACCATTTTACCATATGCGCAATAGGCATATTTTCAGCATGGTAACCTTCGTCGCTTGGCCGAACGAAGAACATCTATGTATGTTTGGCTTGGCGATGATTTGAGATTTCTATGATTCGTAAGTCAAGTCAAAGAATTGAGTGAAGTGTTGTGGAATGCGTGAAATTCCGTCACTTTGTGCCCAATTATGCGAGCATTTCTTTGCTAGGTGCTTAAAAAAACATACGGGGTGCGCATTGTGCACAAATATATGAGAATTTATTTACTGGGGACTTAAAAACCGTATAGGGAAATAGACGTTATCTTTTTTTCGCTTGTGTTGATGATGTTTTCGAGTTGCCTAAATTAATGTTGTAGCAATTACATGTGTTTTTGTATCATGCAATAATCAGTTAACCGTATTTTACATTTATTTCCAAATGTATTTTTGTTTTATATTTCATCTTATATTATTTGTTTTATATTTCATCTTATATTATACCGTTATCAACATTTTTTTTTTTAAATTCATGCTTTCCTTAAAGGCATGTCTCATCCTAAGCAAATAACTCTCCAGTCCTTTGACATAATCAATTAATTTAACCTCATTTTACAATTTTTTTATTTCATATTTACAGGTATCATAAAAGATCTTGGCAAATAATTCTTGAGAGCTTAACATAATTAATTTAATCTCATTTATCATAAAAGTTCATCTTTTAACAGGCATTCAGCAAAATAACATACTGTGGTCCTTTCTTTTCATATTGATTACATTATCTTACCTTAGTAGTAATTCAAAAAGTATAGGTATTACTTTCAGGTAAAGAAGTTGTTAACAAAAAATTAGCAATGAGTTAAAATAAATTTCTGGTGATTCAACATACCTCATTCAGTCGTGTTTTTCACTAGTGTGAAATTTCTTTAAAAATTCTTTGTTATTTTTAATGGCATCGAAAAATGCACTGCAGTTTTTGTTCACTATTAATGTTGCAGCTTACTACAACCTTTGGTTCAGCCATTTTACTTCTTTCTGCAAACCATATCACGTTCATTAATGAGAATACTCTTTGGACTGGTGTGGATGTGTTTGGCATCCTTGGAAATGTATTCTATTATTTGAATGGAACTGAGCAATGAAGTGTATTTTTCAATGAAACGACTGAAAACATGTATCCATAAATATGCATTTTATAATTGGCTCACCAAAAAGCTTTTGAAATCATTAATTCTTCGAAAAATAGATCCGTGTTAATTGTATAATGTGCGACATTTTCATTAATTTTTTTTAATCTGAAGCTTCAGTTTGATATCGTGTTAATTCACTGTTGTTTATATAAATAAAAGAGTCAGCTCCGCCAAAACTGTTGTCTCATAGCTCAGTGTAAGCAAAACATCTATCATAAAATGTAAACTTTTGTACGATTAATAATTCATCATTTTGTAGTATTCTAAAATTCTACATTTCAATTTCATTGGCAATATCAGTTGCAGTTGCTTTTGTACTTTCCTTAATAGATAATTTTGTTAAATAATTTAAGTTGCCTTTGCACAAACCACAAATAGTACATTTCACTACAATCATTGTCATCTCTGCAAGGTGTTCTTGTGAAATAAAATAAGATTTCAGTCCTTTGTAGATTTCAAGAATTTTGCAATAGTTGGAAGTAGTAAAAGAAAACGGTTGTTGTTATGTTGAAGATCCTTTTTCACATTCTACATCTACAAATTCGCAGAACTCTTTAGTTATAGTGACTCAAACCATACAAATGTGGAAATACATTTGTTTACTTTATTAAACATTTCTTTCAATGTAAGTTGTTTAAGTTGCTTCGTTTCATGTGACTATACTTTCTCTTTAATTCTATTAAACAGACATAATTTCTTGTTTAGTTACAAAGTTCCGCTGTTCAAGTCCTATAATTGCTGTCAATAATTGCTGTCTATAATTTTCGTTTTCAATAAACTCTGCGTCACTTTCTTCACTATCGGAAACGAATTATAATGACGTCGAACTTTATTTAAATCATATCAAAGACGGAGTACATCGAGATGAAATACTACATTTAGTAGGGAATTATAAGCCAAATAAAATGAAAACATCTGCCCTGAAGATAAGGATAGTGCTGACAGATCAACTTCCAATTCATTGCGCGTCGCGTCGTTTCCCTCCCACAGCAGAGTAGAGTGAAATTGATAAACATATTTCGGAATGATTAGATAATCAAAGGATATGCCTTTATCCATTTTTTGCAGCAATTCCACTTTCTGTTCCACTTCTGTTAATGGATTTCGAAACGTACTTTCGCTTTGTAGATTCTTTACATATTAGTAAATATATATCGGAAATTCTATTTGACATAATCGAAAGTTCAAGCTTACTTTTATAAAATTGCTCTAACAGTCTGCAAAAAATAATAAGCCGGATCCAATTCGAAGATTAAGGAACAACGCAATCTGCAACATTAACTGAATTAGATAATTTATACCGTCCGTTATACATTAAACGCGCATGCGCACACTCATATTCGTAGCCGTAAAGGTCTTACGCGCACGCGTAAACGCAATTCTGCCTTTGTAGATGTTACCTTCCATACTAATGACGCTAAATATAAAAAAATCAGTAACACCATAACTAACTTCAAACTTCTTATTCAGGCTTAACTTCTGCAACGTGGAATTTAGTGGAATAACATGTCTTCAGCTGATCTGATGATGCATCGCCAATCCTGTATAACGGACAGCAGCCAATAACGCCACCGAAGCTTGTCACTGCGCATGCGTGAAGCAAGTTCACTGCTAGGGCGAGACGCTACTAATAAATAATAATGTTAAATGCGAATTAAAACGGATAATTAAATAAATGCTAAATTATTAATGCAAATAGACGAATTCTAATACATACATTGTTCGGAATTGGAGTTTCAATAAAAGAAGATAAAAACGGATAATTAAATATAATAACAAGATTAATTATTCTTACATATATTGTTCGGAATTGGAGTTTCAATAAAAGAAGATTAAAACGGATAGTTAAATATAATAATAAGATTATTTTTATATGTTTTTCTCTTTTGCTTTTCAATTTTATTTTTAGAATTAAAACGGATAATTAAATAAATGATAAATAAATTATTAATGTAAATGTAAAAAAATTACCCCAACTGAGTGCAAAAAAATTGCTCCACCTAGAGTGCAAAAAAAATTGCTGGGGTGGGAAAAAATTGTCCAAACTAGGGTGCAAAAAAGGGTGCAAAAAATTGCCCCAAGTAAGGTGGAAAAAATTGCCCGAACTGGGGTGGAAAAAAATTGCCCCAACTGGGGTGGAAAAAAAATTGTCCAACTGGGGGTGGGAAAAAAATTGCCCCAACTAGGGTGGGAAAAAATTTCCCCAACTGGGGGTGGGAAAAATTGCCCCAACTGGGGTGGGAAAAAATTGCCCCAACTGGGGTGGGAAAAAATTGCCCCAACTAGGGTGGGAAAAAATTGCCCCAACTGGGGTGGGAAAAAATTGCCCCAACTAGTTATCTAGACCCGAAGACATACATAAAACCGCGTTTATAACAAAATCGGGCACTTATGCATTTTTACGCATGTCCTTTGGGTTGTGTAGGGCCCCATCAACATTCCAGAGAGCTATGGACATTGTTCTAAAGCTTGTCCTAGGAAAATCGACTTTAATCTATCTAGATGATATAATTATAAAGAGTAGTATCTTGGAACAACATATTAAAGATCTAGAAGAAGTTTTTAAATTATTAAAAGAGGCCGGTCTTACAATTAACGCCTTAAAATGCAAGTTCGCAACTAAAGACTTAAATATCTGTGTTAAAAATTTCGCAAAAGAGTATAGAAACTCAAGATTCAAAAATAAAAGCAATCAAGAATTTCCCACCTCCCAACACCGCCAAGAAAATTTCTTCTTTCCTTGGGTTATGTTCTTATTATCGGCCATTCATAAAAGATTTTGCTAATATTGTTGAACCCTTGTTAGTAATTAAAAGAAAGAAAAGTAAATTCATGTGGACAGCAGAAGCAAATACCGCATTCGAAAGGTTAAAAGAAGCGCTTATCAATGCCCCTGTTTTGAAATTCCCGGAGGGGGACGAAAACCTGGAAATTGCAGCAGATGCGTCGGACTATGGTGTGGGTGTGGTTCTTATGCAAAATGGCCATCCTTTGGCAATTTTTAGTAAAACGTTGAATCATACACAAAGGAATTATACAGCTACAGAGAGAGAAACATTAGCCGTATTAATGGCTGTACACAAATTTCGAGTTTATTTCGGCAAAGCGCCTGTAACAGTCTTTTCGAATCATGCGGCTGTTGGTAGACTTTACTCGGGGAAAAACCTAACGCCCAGGTTAATAAGATGGGCGTTAAAACTCCAAGAATATAATCTCATAATCAAATATAAACCGGGTAAGGAAAACAATGTAGCTGACGCACTTTCTCGTATAAAACTGGACGATGAAGGCAATGAACTTAAATGCGCTGTGTTGACTTCAAAAAATTTTAGATTCTAGAGATACAATTATTGCTGAATTGAAAGCTGATCCTGAATTTGGAAGTATCTATGCGTATTTGAAAGACCCCGAAAGCTTTGAACACACAGATATCGATGAGATAAGAAATAGAGCAGAAAACTATGAAATAATAGATAATTTATTATTTTATACGAAAACAACAAACGAAAATCTGGAATACAAACCAGTCATCCCAGCCTCGCTTCGTATAAGCATTTTGATGGAATTACACGACGCGAAAACAGCGGGTCATTTAGGGGTCAGAAAGGCTTTAAAAAGGGTACGCGAAGCGGTATATTTCCCGCAAATATACAAAATAGTAACTGCGTATGTCAGGTCCTGCAATAAATGTCAGTTAATAAATGATATTAATTACAGCCCGGCCGGTACATTCGCGCTACATTTCCGAATGAAATTTTAGGCAAAGATCTTCTTGGTCCTTTCCTCCAGTGAGTTAAATAAAAATCGTTTTCTTTTAGTAATTGTAGATCATTTTTCAAAATGGCCAGAAATTCTTCCACTTAAACGCGCGTCAGCCAAAACAGTCGCAGATGCATTCTTACACAGATACATTACACAGATACATAAATACGGTGCACCGAAAAAAGTACATAGCGATAACGGTAAACAATTCGTTAGCCAAATATTTGAAAACATATGCACTGGACTTGGCATACGCCATATCAAAATGGTTCCGTATAGACCACAGGCAAACATAGCAGAAGGAGTTAATAAAAACATTGTAAAAATAAATCCAAGTTATGTTAGCACACATCACAAGCGCTGGGATGGCTACATAAATATGTTAGCTTATGCTTTAAGAACGGCAAATCACGATACTACGGGAAAACCCCAGCAGAATTATTTTTAGGACGAAAGTTAATTACGCCATTAGATAAATTATTCTTTGTGCAACAAAGAGACCAAGAATTTAAACAGAAAGATGTGCAAACACTTATTGACCAGGCGGTTAAAAGATCGGATACGGCAAGAAATAGGCAAAAGTTATACTATGATAGAAAACGCCGTGAAGCAGATTTTAAAGTTCGAGATAAAGTGTTGAAGCGGAAATTTTCTTTATCAAGTGCCCCAGACAATTTTACTGCAAAGTTAGCTCCAAAATTTGAAGGCCCTATGTAATTCAGGAAATCAAGGGAGTCGTATTGTACCTTAACAACGAGAGAGGGGAAATCTGTAAAGCAAGTCCCGACCAGGTGAAAAATATTATAATCAAAATGATTTTGAAATCCTTGAAAGTTTCTTGCAGGACTCAAGCGTAAAAGAAGTAGAAGGTCCAGAAATAACGTCACCCGTTCCACAACCCAAGAAGCAGAGAACAAGAAGAGAAACCTAGCCGTTCTATAAGTCATGCGACGGTACCGAAAAGAAGAAATGAAAACGTCAGACTCCAGCATTTAAGAAATACAAGAAAGCAAAGCCGCCGCGTAAAGACACTTTGGTAAAGAGGAAAACACCACTTACAACTTATCGCAGTAGAAATTCTGCATCGAGGAGAATGCTTCCATGGCCAGAGAGTCAGGTGCAAACAAGGCCGCCGTTCCCGAGGACGAAAAGACGGCAGGAGGAACGAAAAGACCACCACCAACAGAAGAAATCCAAGCACGATTCCAGACCGGAGGACGCCAAGACCAGCCGTCCAGGGGCAAAACGGAAAAGACAGCAACCCGACGACTACCACTCCAAGAGGCCAGCATGCAGAGGGCGAAAAAGAAGAAGCAACGTGGACGACACTCGAAGGACCCTAAGGAGACGACTGACGTCGATGAAATCTATAACATGGGAGCAGTTCTGCCAGAAGAGGATGTCGGAGTTACAATCATCGAAAACTCAAAGATAAGTTAAAATCTTCTATAACATTTTTTTTCTTTTGTTCCGAAATGTTATGCGTAAATACAAAGTTCTATGTTTTGACGGAAGTCAATGTGTCTCGGTTGAGATTTAGTTTTATTTTACTTTATTTAGCTAAGGCAAAAGTATTATTTTCTTTAAGTATAAAATCTAGGAAGAAGCAGTTTCTGTTGGTCGAAAGACTAATTTTTTTATGTTAAAGCCAAAATTTGGCCGAAGATAAAAATAACTTCGTATTCTTGTATTAATAACAACTTTAGTTTCAGTGCCTCCAGCTTGGCGAAGAATGAGTAAAGTAAAAATTTATTTTTCTCTTATTCATTTTATGGTAAATTGTAAAAATCATATGTATTAGAATTTTGTAAATATACGTAACTGCTTGAAAGTTATGTAAAAGTAGAATTTAGTCTAGAAGCATAAAATTTTAGATGCTAAAAGTAAATGCACAAAAGCAATGAATTCAAATTTAAGTATTAAACTGTAGATAAAATCATGCTTTAGAGCGAAAGCCTGCATGTCTAAAGATAAATGAGGGGGAATTTAGAATGAATGTGTTTTGTAGGGTTCTCCACCTACACTTGAATTTTAAGAATGTTAAAGTAGCTCATCGAGTTGTATAATGTCGAGTAAGGTGTGTCTATTTGGTCGTTGAATTCTAACAAATCATTGTGGTTAGGAGAAGAAGTTTGCAATACTAAAACACGAATATTCCCGTTTGACACCACACATGGTGGAGAGCCAGGGTAAAGTTAAATTCATGTTTGAATACTTGAATGAATGTGAATTAAGCAGTAACTAAGGAAAATAAATCGTTCAAAAACAAAAACTTATTCAGTGTCAAGAAAGTGTAAATTATAATGTATTTAGAAAGATACTGATACTTATTCCTTCCAGATACTGGAAGGAAGAGAACAGATTGATTGCTGAAGTCCGGGAAAGGTTGCTGTAAGAAGAGAGAATTAAATAAGTATCTACAGAAATTTGTTCTACCTTTTGTGAGATAACAGATTTTTTTTATGTCAACGAGGCTCTTAAAATTTAGATCAGAATTGTGGAAACTTTCCAATAGGTCGTTTCTAGGACCTGCTTCCAAGTTTTCCAAATTCTGGCAGCGGCAAATGTAGGGTTTATATTTATTTTAACTAATATTTATTTTAAGTTTAAACTATCTTTCCTGTTAAGCCTTACTTTCCCCTGGAATTGCCAATGCCAGAGTATGTAAATTTTAGTAGAACGCGCAAAGGATTCAAATTGTCAGCGGAAGTAATCTGAGTTAAATAGAAGGGAAACGAGTTCGAAAGTGTGTTTCTTGCTGCACGAGCGTGGAGGTGGCTAGTTAGAAATTGAAGAACCACGCGTTTAGGTTCTTGTTGTTAATTTTTCAACGTAATATTCAGAAGTTTGCTGAATTATCAGCGGTATCTTAGAACGCGGTGAGGTTAGTTACGTATAGAGAGCCTCGTAGTTAGTCACTTGTTATTATTCTTTTTTTAGTTTTTTATTTTTATTTTACCGCCGGGTCGGCGTAGTTTGCGAGCGTCAAGAGCACGCATTTGTAATTTCTAAAGTTGAATAAAAAGGGATTTAAACCCTTCTCAAGAATTTGTCTACTTTCCAGTTGTTAGCAGTCACCACTATTGTTGCGTGCAGGTTGGAAGCGCGCAACATTACAAGGGATATCATTAATTATACTTTGCATTATCATTAATTATACTTTGCTTTCCAGAATTTTTTTGTTTTTTGTTTTCTTTTGTGTTCTTTGTTGCTCATTTCACTGATTTTAAGATACTGAAAAGTTTTGAGTGATTTTTTTAGGAAACAAAGTTCTTAACCTCCTTTATACCATTTGAGTTCTTAAGATTTTGCAAAGGGAAGTTGGTTAATTTATTTATTAAGATCATTAATATTTGTATTAAGGGATATTGCTTATTTCATGGTAATTTTGTTATACGTAATAACTTTTTTTTATGAAGTTGTTCTGCAGAGTAAAATTCTACGCTGTTTTAAAGTTTCAAGTTTGGTGTTTCTTTCAGCCATTTTCCCGGTACATTTAAAAGCCAGACGAAGGCTGGCAGCTAAGCTGCTAGTATTCTGTACAAGCTTGATATAAAACTTGTTTTATTAGATTTCCCTCCTTTTCCAACAGCACAAAGTTTCGAGATCTGGACTCATCCATTGGGCTAATAACTGATTTAGCCACTACAATATTATTACTACTTTCTAATGAACCTTTTTCTAGATTTCTTCATTTCTTCTATAACCCGTTCTCCCTTTTTGTCCTCCTCACTTAAAAACTAACTTCTAAATCTCTCTTTAAAGAACTACCAGTAGGATTCTTATTCTTCTGGCCTTCCCTCCGTGCTGTATTCGGTTAGTTATTGGGATGTATACCTGTGCAATCTTTAATGAAGCTCCAACACTTTTACCTGTACATGTCTGTACCTAAATGAAACTGGTTCGTTTTGATGTTATACTAGCGAAACACCAAAAAAAAAAAATCTTGATTTAAATGATGATGATTTAAATAATTTAGCTGGTATTTTAAGGATGAGGATTTATACTAACTGCTGATGATTTTTTATTTACGTTATCGTGATTATATGTTATAGTGATGAAGAATGTGATTAAATGAGTATGATGGTAATAAAACTTTAGGTGATAGTACTTTGTATTCAGGTGATTTTATTATTTGACGACTTCAATGATGATGGTGTATATGATATATAGTTTCGATTGATTAGTATGGAATGATGATGTGATTTGTGTGATGGTGATTTATTTTATTCTGACGATGGTGATAGAGATACGATGGTTTAAAATCATGATGTGTTTTGTGTGGTGAGGAATATTTAGATGATTTTGATGATGATATAGATTTGGCTAATGACGATTTTATAGCGGATATGATAGTGATTTATACTAACAGAACTGCAAGTGCCTCTCTCTCGGTCGCGGAATAGTTTCTTTGTGTTTGATTTAAAATTCGGCTAAAAATGCCACGGGCTGCTGATTTCGCAAAAGTAGCGCTCCTACCGCATAATCCGAAGCATCCGCTGAAATTTCTAAATTCTCATCCTTTTCAGGAAATTTCAACACAGGGGCTTCCGTTAATGCTTGTTTTAATTTTTCGAAAGCACTATTGACTTCGGCCGTCCATTAGAATCTCGCCTTTTTCCTTTTTAATTTTAACAATGGTTCAGCAATAGCTGCAAAATCTTTTATAAAGGACCTATAATATGAACAATGTCCTAGAAAAGAAGAGAGCTTCTTCGCCGTGTTTGGAGTCAGATACTTTTGTACAGCGATTATTTTTGATTCGTCTGTCTCTATTCCTTTCTGAGATATTTTGTAACCTAAATATTTTAATTCAGGGGCTGCAAATTTGCACTTTTTGACATTAACTTTTAGACCGGCTTCATTTAATAAAGAAAACACCTGTCTTAAATCCTGTACATGTTGGTCGAGATTATCACTAGTAATAATGATATCCTCTAAATAGATAAATGTGGACTTTCCATGAACAGGCCTTAACACAATACATCGCTGAAATGTTGCCGGTGCCCCTGAAAGGCCAAACGGCATACGCAGAAATGCATAAGTGCCAGACTTGGTTATAAAAGCAGTCTTAGGCACGTCCTCAGGCCTAACCCCTATTTGAAAATAACCAGTCGTTAAGTCTAAAGTCGTCATATATTTGGTGGATGTTATGTTCCTTAGAATTTCTTCAATAATAGGTAACGGATATACCAGATATTTAGTTATGGAGTTTAATTTACGGTAGTCAATTGCGAATCTCCACCTTTTTGGATGTGTCAATGGATAGTCATTATTTTTCTTACATAAAACCACCGGGCTAGCAAAACTACTTGAGATGGGCGTTATGATCTTTTTACGTAGCATATCCGTGATATGCCATTCTATAATTTTTTCCTTATTCTTATCATACCGGTATGCTTTGTGGCGAACTGGCATTGAATCTCCGGTGTCAACACTATGGTTAGTAACCTGAGTAAATCCTGGAATATCACTAAATAACGAAGCAAATTCACTTACCACATGTCGGATTCTTCGTTGCTCTTCATTAGGCAGGTGGTCAAGGTTTAACATCGGCGGTTCAGCCTTTTCTTCACGAACTAGTTTCATTGTCAGCTTAAGGGACGCTTCATTAAAATCTAGCGTTGCTTGTGCCTCTGAAAGAAAATCTATTCCTAAGATAATATGTGCTTGCAGATTCTTTACTATGAAAAACATAACCTTTACTTGTTCGTCCTTGATACGGACATACAGCGGTAATTTACCTATACACTTACATCTTTCTCCTTGTGCAGCTAACACTGTCGTATTATCCGAATTATATATACGATATTTACGAAAATACTTCCTAAAAAAATCTTCTGCCACACAGGAACACTGCGCGCCTGTATCCAGGAGTGCGGTGGCTGGGATATTATTCACCAACACTTCAATCTTCGGAAGAGTCAAATTTTTCACCATTACTGTATTTAACTTGAAGGAAGAGGGGTTTTCGTGGCCTTCGGATTTCCGCACCCTCCCGTCAGCAGAAATCCGTTTTAGTTTAAATTATTTTTCATTTCCGTGCTTTCCTTCTTTTTCCACTGGCCTTGAGACTTTTTTCCTGGATTGCTATTGAACTGTCGACGTTCCCCGGCTGTTTTTGAATGCTCGGGTTTCCTTGCCCACTGATTCGCTTTGCTTCCGTAGCCGTGTGCTTGAGTTTGCTGTAGTCTTGGCGCACCAAATTGGTTTCGCTGTTGATAATGGCGTCTTCTTTCAATGTCCGCCGTTCTTCTACTTTCAAACTGGATTGCTAGCTCAAATAACTTTTCCAGTGTAGTCGGATTTCTTAATTCAATAAAGTCTTGCACTTGGGGCAGTAACCTCGGCAAAATCACTTGAATTATCTCAGGATACGGACGGTTTCCATACAAGATTTTGAAGACGTGAATTTTTCTTAAAATACAGCTTGAGAGATTTTCGATTCTTTGCTGATATATGCTGAAAAGTTCCGTTTCTAATTTCGCACGATCCCTTACGACAGGGAAGGCTTTTACTAGGGCAGTCTTGAAATTCTCGTAAGTACAGGTGGGACTTCCTGCTTGACCCAAGAGACTTCTGCCTATACATATCAACCAATTAAGCGCTTGGCCCCTCAAAGCGCTGGTAGCTAAGGTATCTTTTTGAAATTCGTGCACGGGGTAGAGCATGAAGTGGTCATCCAATTTTTCCAAAAAACTGGTTACCGGTGAGTTTCCATTAAATGTTGCTTCTGGTTTCATCGAAGCGCGCATGGTCTGGACGATGTAACCAAATCTTTCCAGGGCGGCAGCTGGCATTTCTGGATTTTGAGCCGCTTCTGCAGGCAGCACAGGTTCTTCTTGAAACTCGGCCATGGTTATTCTTCTTCGTTGGGCGCCACTCTCAGGTTCAATGTTCCGTCTTACTTTCTTCGGGAATATGCAAGGACCTGACTCGGAACAGAGAGCTTACTAAAGCTATGTTCAATAACTGTGGGAAGTAGACAGGATACACAAGAAAGGTATACAAAACCCTTTATTTTTCTCTCTTTACAATAATTTCCGTACTTCGGAATACAAAGACCCACTACTTGTGGTCTAAACGTAAGAATATAAAAATATTTAACTAAACTCTAACTTAACTTTGGAATAATAAACGTGGAAGATTGGCCTTATATTAACAGGAAGCCGTATGTAGTACTGATAACTGTTAACACTACAATACGTTTAAAAATTATCACGAGGATTAAACCTCTGGCCTGGAAGGCAACCAGCAACTGAGTAAAACTTCTAAGGTAAGCGGCCTGCTTCGACTAACTCCATCCTCTCTCTCGCTTGGCAAAAAGCCACATCTTAAGTACTTGGCGTTCGCCACACAAATTTTGCATAAATAAGTTAACGCTTTTAATTCTGGCCGGAAGTAGAAAATAAGAAGTGATAGTAAAGATTTAAAATAAAATAAACGTTAGTAAAACTTAAGATCCTTACATAGGTGATGCAAAACCATTTGCAGGTATAACTGACGCCAAACCATATGGTTCATTAAATATAGAAAAAATTGAGTGTGTTGGACATATTCAAAAACGAATGGGAATATGGCTACGCAAATTAAAACTTGAAAGAAAAAAAGTAAAATTAAATGACGGTAAAATCTGTCTGGGAAAGGGAGACTAACAGATAAGTTAATAAATGAAATAACTTCGTATTATGGTAATGCGATTAGAGAATATAATGAGTCTGTTAGTGATATCAGAAATGCCATTTGGGCAATTTACTACCACAAAATATCGAGTGATGAAAAGCCGATTCATGACGTTTGTCCTGCAAATGAAACCACATGGTGCAAATACAATATAGCTAAGCAAAATAAAGCTGATTATAAGCATATAAATTCTGAACCAGTCGCTGTAATGGAGGCAATAAAGCCAGTTTTTATAGATTTGTCACAACCTTCGTTATTGAGACGTTGCCTTGGCGGCAAAACACAAAATACTAATGAATCATTTAATTCCTTAATTTGGAAATTTTGTACAAAGACATGTCGTGCTGGTAGTAGGATAGTTCAAATTGCTGGAAATGAAGCAGTAATTGCTTTTAACGAAAGGTCTGTTGGTAGACATTCTGTAATGAATGAGCTACAGCTTTTTAGAAGTAAGTTTTCTATTGAAGGATTTTTACAAATTGATAACAAGAGAATAGATAACGCAGAAAAGAAAGTGGTTATGTAAAAATAAATTTTTGTGCAAATATGCTACATGTATTTTAATATACGGCTATCATTCTGTCATGGTAATGTATATAGCAAGGTAAATTTAACGTGTTTCATACTAACAAAAGCTTCTGCAATTTATTAGGATTTATACTTTTTAAATGTATTTTCAAAATAAATATACTATGCACTTTATTATTAGAAAGTTATATACTGAAGTATTGGCATTAAAACTCAAATTTCTTAAAATACGGTTTTTCGCAGTTGTATACATAGCATTTAAAGTATGCTAAAGTTACATTGTGGAAGAACTATTAAATGTTTTATAAGTTTGATATACAGTAATATATTACAGAGAACTTGAGCTAAGACATTTGGCTATAAGTAAATTCTTATTTGTAAGGAAGTTTTAGTTTTATCATTCTTAGTCGATATGTTATACTTCGATGAATGTAGCAGTTTAGCATACAATTTCAAATAAGTCGTAAAGGATTTTTTCCCACCTATGTTTAAATAATATTGCATAATATGATACATATCATATGCTTAAATGCTTGAAAGTACTTAACTGATGTGGTTATGTAAAAATAAATTATTTGTTCAAATATGCTACACGTATTTTAATACACGGCTATCATTCTGTCATGGTATTTTATATAGTATGGTAATTTTAATGTGTTTCATATTGACAAAAGCTTATGCAATTTATTAGGATTTATACATTTTAAATATATCATTTCGAAAATAAATATACTATGCACTTTATTATTAGAAAGTTGTATACTGAAATATTTGCATCAAAACTCGATTTTCTTAAAATGCATTTTTTCCCAGTTGTATACATATCATTTAGAGTATGCTAAAGTTACTCTGTGGAAGAACTATTAAATGATTTATATGTTTGATATACAATAATACATTACAGAGAACTTTACCTGAAACATTTGCCTATAAGTAAGTTCCAATTTGTAAGAAAAATTTTAGTTGTATCATTGATAGCGTAGAAGTTTCAAATCATTTTTAGTTGATATGTTATACTTTGATGATGGCAGCTTATTTTACATTAATTATGCTTATACCAACTATTCGAAATTGTATAATATTAAAATATCTCTCAGAAAATAAGCATTTTATATATTTTATAACAAGAGAAGTATTTAAAAAAATATTTACATTAAAACTTGATTATCTCAAAACATAAATTTTCACTGCTGCGCGCATGATATTTTAAAAACGGTTCTTGGTACACACTTTAAATTTAATGGACTTCTTTATATGAGTATTATCATCTAACTGAACCAAAAAATATATTGAATATTTTAATAGTCAGAAGTTTTACGCATGGAAATATTAAAAATTCTTTATTAAAATGCATTGTATAAATTTAGTTCTAAATAAAATGAGAATTTAACATGAAATTCTTAAGATTTTTGGTTCACAGTAGTCTTTAGATGCTATACAAGCTGTATATTAGCTATGAAGTTAAAATATATAACAGAATGTTTTAAATTGTGCACGCAAAGTGGGAATATTGCGTGAACATATAAAAAATTACCTCACAAAGAAGATTAAATTATAAAAACATTTGTGGCAACACAAAATATTTGCTTACTAATTCAGCTGTGCTATGTAGTCAGCTGTAAAAAACTGGAAGTAATAGCTTTAAAAATAAATATGCTATCCCAATTCTTACAACAGGATCATATTCAGAGATTTTGAGGGTTTTAAGGTGTACGAGACCCCTTAACGTAGTTCAATGGAGAACGTGATGCAACCACTTCTCATTCCCCAATGACTTTAGCTTTGGCACTTACGTTTCAACCGTCACCGGAATGACGGCCTTGATAATTCAACGAAAGAACATATTATTAGTACTCATTTCGTGCTCTTAACGTTCTTAGCATATTTCATAATGCCTTACCGGAAATTTCTGTTTTCAGCTATAATCCTGGAAGGAAAAGTTCTGTTCATGCTGGTTCTATCATCTCGACTTGAGGTTTTGGATGATGGTAAATTTCTCATGTATCGATTGTTATACAAAGGGAACTCTATTTGTATGCCTCATGATTGAAAAGTCCATTATTGCCACCAACCATAACCGAAATCTGAAAGGATTTTATGTGGGACTTCTCAATATCTGGCAATCTCTGGCAAATTCCGCTCAACATCCACGATTTGTTTTCGTGACTTCTTGCTGATTAGCAGCATTATCTTCTGTGTCCTAATGTGTTCTGCAGTTCTTTCGTAAGTGTTCATCACCACTGCAGTTCTAGCATACTAAGGTCGCTTTCGTCTGACGTCTGTTCCGCTTTACTTAAGTGGGTAGACTGCCTGGACGAGCTGTCACTTGTCCACTAGCTTCTGGGTTGGAGTAGTTCCGATTGGGCAATGGTGTGTGCAAGTTTCTGAAAGGACTGCTACGTGTTTCATGGCGTACACTCTAGGCATTTTTTAAATCCTTGAGATCCACTATTCGCAGTTGTTTCTATACCTCAGGTTCCCGTATGCCACCGAGGAAGTATTTCATGGATTGTACTTCACGTATTTCTGTTGAGCAGTCAAAAAAGGAGAGATGGGAGAGCATTTCGATATCAGTGGCGAGCTTCTGGATTATTTTGGTGAGCTTCTGCTATCGAGATATTAACTGCAGCCTTCTGTAGCCTTTTAAACACTTCTTAGTAGAGCTTTCGCGTACCGGGTACAGCATCAAAATCTAGCCTCTGGGTTTCTAGAAGAGTGGGACCGATATCGTCTTCTTCTATTCTCAGAGAAGCTGCGAAATTACAGGTTTGTCTTCGGAATCCTACCCATTTCCATTTGGAGCTATACAGAACTGAGCCTTGTACATATGCCAAATGTTTTTTCCATCACACGTGGAAAGCATGAGAAATGGGTCGGAAAACATAGGTACCAATTTAAAGGTATCAGAATCGTTTCCAGTTGTCATTGTGAATGTGTTAAAGCTGTCAGATTCTTTGGCGACAACAGCAGAAACTCTGTCATCGATTTGTTGTTCGACATCAGAAACTCTTCCTTTGATTTGTAGTTTGACAGCATTAACTCTTTCTTTGATTTGCTGTTTGACAGCAGAAACACGTTCTCCAGTTTCTCTAACTCTCCTTTCGACCATGTTATTTCTGCTTTCAAAATCCTCGAAAATCTTCTACTGTTGTCTTTTATTTCTTCTTGAGAGGCTTAAGTATCAATTTTGGATAGATTCCATCTTTCCTTGAACTGGTATTATTTCCCCTTTCCCTCTTTTGTTGGACGCATTTATCTCTTCTGTAAAGGAATCAACCTCTCCTTTTATATCTTCTTGGAACGCAGCAAAGACTGTCACAAGCTGCCTCAGATGCTCCTCAATTGTTCTTGTCTCTAGCATCTGTCCTACTTCTAACACCCAAAATTGTTCCTGGCATAAAGGTTCGTAAAGCATGCGGAAGAGCTGGTAGCTTGTTAGAAATTATTTGTCTCGAAAAAACACTGAACAATTCTGGAGTTTTTCGAAAAGTACGAGTAAAAAAATATAATTCCAAAAATATACGAAATATAAAAGAACACTGCTAGTAGTTATCACTTTAAAGTGCTGAGAATGATGAAGAAAATACGATGAAAAGCGCACGTAAAGAGCGAACATAAATCTGTCAATACTCCTTACTCTATGCTGAACTGCAAAGTTCAGAACTGAAGTTCATTCTGGTCTTATCTCATTTTCTAACTCTCCATACCAAAAGCCCGAAACTGACAAAACTGTTGGACGTTCGAAATTTTGGAAGAGAAAACAAATGAAGCCACAAGGAAAAATCTACATGGCTTATAATGATTGTCACATTAAAAAAACTATAAACTGTATTTACAGTGGTACCTCGATATACAAATGCCCCAACATACGAGTGTTTTGAGACAGGAGCTACCGAGAGAGCGATGTTTTTGCTTTGAGACGAGAGCAAGATTTGAGATACGAGGAATCGCACACTACACCGCTGTACACGACCGCAACATGCGCGCGCATGTAGGTGTCGTGTGCAGCGTCTAACAGTTTCTCCCACCTCAGACTAGTCCTCAGTCTGGTGCTTGTTTCTCTCGTTTTGGAAGCATTTTTGATAAGTTGGGTTCGCGTTTTTTGCTTTTTGTACATTTAGAAAACATTATCATATTTATTTTTATAACCCTGGGTCCAAAGAAGATGATGATGTCTATTGAATTAAAGCGTTAAATAATAGAAAACCATGAGCAAGGTGTGCGAGTAATTGACTTGGGGAGGATGTACGGGCGTAACACATCAATGATATTTACTGTGCTTAAACAAAAGGAGTTGATAAAGAATAACGCCAACTAAGGGCGTTACAATAATTTTTAAGCTCCGACCTCTCTCCGTCAAGACATGGAGAAACTACTGATGGTGTGAGTGAGAGAGAAGCAGCTTCAAGGAGGAACCTTAACACAAAGCATCATATGTGAGAAGGCACTATTACGAGTTATTTACGAGCGATTTACGGTTATTTTCTACAGAAGATCCCACACACTTCTACAAACGTGGAATCGGAAGACCCGTTTAAAGCCAGTCGGGGCTGGTTTGACAACTTTAGGGAAAGGACCGACCTTCACTCCGTCGTCAGGCATGGTGAGGCAGCAAATCCGGATGTAAAGGCAGCTGATGTTTACATCAAAATGATTTCCGAACAGATAGTAGCCAAAGGATACATCCCCCCCCAGCAAGTCCTCAACTGTGACGAGACAGGGCTTTCTGGAAAAGGATGCCGAATAGAACTTACATAACGGCAGAGGAGAAGATGCCAGGTCACAAACCCATTAAAAATAGATTAAATCTAGCAATTTGCGTCAATGCGAGTGGCGACTGTAAAATCAAGCCTCCGCTAGTATACCATTCGGAAAACCCCAGAGGCTTTAAGTCATATAATATTTTAAAAGAAAACCTGCCAGTTATAATTTTAAGAAGATATGTGGAGGGCAAATCCGAAGTCGTGGGACAGAATGAACTTCTTTGTGGAGTGGATAATTCTAGTGTTCTGTTCTGGTGTTGGCCTCGACAATGCCCCTACTCACCCATCAAATCTCGAAGATGATTTACTCGAAGAGTTCAAGTATATAAAATTTCCCTACCTACCACCCAACACCACTCCTATCCTGCAGCCCATGGATCAGCAGGAGATTTCTAATTTTAAGAATTTGTACACCAAGCACATTTTTCGCCGCTGCTTTGAGGTGACAGAGAACACAAACCTTACCATTCGAGAGTTCTGGAAAAACCACTTTAACATCGTGATGTGCCTAAGAATTATTGTTCAGGCCTGGCTGGGTGTTACAACGTCTGCATGGAAGAAGCTGTGGCCTGAGGCTGTAGCTGAAAGAGAATTCGAAGGATTGGAAACCAAAGTGTCAGTGGTAGAGGAGCTTGTTTCTCTCGGAAAATCCATGAGTCTGGAGGTGAAGGAGAGAGACGTGAACGAACTCGTAGAGGAAAAGTCTCAGGAGCTGACAACCGAGGAGTTACACGATCTGCATT
This sequence comes from Stegodyphus dumicola, assembly GCF_044657685.1. Lineage (NCBI taxonomy): Eukaryota > Metazoa > Arthropoda > Arachnida > Araneae > Eresidae > Stegodyphus > Stegodyphus dumicola. Next base: position 1,572,571 of record NC_140780.1, on the reverse strand, counting down.
TGCAGGAGCATACGGTGGTTCAACGAAAAATAATTTTCCAAGAGGAGCCAGAGATGGAGGAGGTTATCCCTACAAGAGATATAAAAGAGATCTTGAGAATGTGGGATAAAGTTGTAGAGTTCGTGGATAAAAGTCACCGCGAAAAAGTTGCAACTAGTCCTAAATCGGAGTTGTTCAACGAAACTTGCCTAACTCGATTCCGCAATACCTTGACAGGTAGGAAGAAACAAACCTCCTTGGACAGTTTTTTTAAACGATCTGCGGGTGAAAATGAGCAGATCATGACAAAAAGAGCGAAGACCAGTGACAAAAATTAAGCGCTTCCGTAGGCACTTTTTCTTTTAATTAATTTTTTATAGAATATGTATTTGTTATTTATAAATAAATGTTTCTTCTTGTTTTTGAATAAGAAACTACATTTTTCTTATTCAAAAACACTTAAAAAAACAGCTGAGGTCGTGTTTTGGGAGCTGGAACGGATTAATGGCATTTCGATTACTTTCAATGCGGAAAATTGCTTTGAGATACGAGCAAGGTTACGAAGCATATTAAACTCGTTTGTCGAGGTACCACTGTACTTAATTATATAATCGTTAGCAAGCAGATAGTAATAAATAATTTTAAAACTGTGCTGCTATCAATATACAAATTATGTTGACTAGTATAATTAATTTAGAATTATGCGAATACATATAATATAAGATGATGTATGTTACTATAGATACGTGTTAATATAATACATATATAAGTCTGTGCATATATATGAAATCCTAATTCTTTTTATACCAGTTAACAGTTAGAATTACTGAACAACCATGAAAGGTTCCCCAAGAATGAAATATGGTGTAACAATGAACACTTAGTTTAGAAATTCGATTCTATTATATATTGTTGTAAAAGTCATTGTAAGAGTGAAAATTCTTCATTCTGCCTTAATGCGATTTTTTGCGTTTAATGCGTTGTTTGGTGATTTTATGATCCCGAATTATATTGATGTGATATATTAATACTGCATTTGTAGATATACGTTTTTTGAGAAACGAGTCAAGGCGATTGATTTTTTGTAAAAATTTGGATTTATCCTTATTTTATTGACGTGCACCAGCACTGAATTGAGAATGGCTTGTGCTATGCTTCGATGGATGAAGAAGCGTTTGTAAGTAATGAATATTATGAACGTTTGAACATATTTAAATGAACAGTATTAAAAGTATATATTTACTTATACCATATACTAATAGTTTATGGTAAATTTTTCATTATAAATCTCATGACAGTTTCATTTCTCATTCTATTGCATTTCTATAGCAGTACATAAATTTTGTGGTTTACATATTGTAGATTGCATCAGTTTTACAGCGCAATTTATTCCTCGGTATGTTACTTGTAGTGTTATTAGAAATTCCATTATTTTTGTATTTTTTCTGCAATTGGTAGTATCTGATTAGGAAATTTATGTTTTATTTCAAGATATATATGAAGTTGGTAATATCAAGTGTTAAATAAACGTTGTTATTCGGGCAATAGCGTTAGCTTTATCGATATAGATAAATGCAATTCCTATTTCTTAAATACTCAAGATATAAAGACACACTCGAATAGTAGATTCACTCACTTTACGTTTTTTAAGGGTTATATATATACATTAAGGGCGTGTTCAAAACAACCATTGACGAGTAGTCTTGGCGTAATTCGTATTCATACCAAGATTATCCATTTCTCAAGGCAATAATTTTTGTTATTTTTGCTAAACCGTTTACGAAAATATAATTTTCCGAATCCTGAACTCTTATGCCTGGAAAGGCAGATTTTAAGATATTTGTTTTGCAAAATTCAAAATTCGTATTTTTAAAAATTTATTTTACGCAAAATTCGTATTTTTAAAACACTGATGTATATGTTCTTTTTTTAAAATTCTGCCAGTATATAACATTATATAAAATTCTTGTGTTATCACCATTTATAGTTGTCGCTTGCTGTACAGCCTGCTGAATACATTTTACTTTCTAGGTATCTACAATTACATCATGTTGTTTCGGTACGAACAGGGGCGAAGTATTCATCACTTAGATACATTTAAAGATAATTAATTAATTTTTTCTGATTTTGATATCTATAATATATAGACAGGATTACTGATAAGAAATTTAAGAAATTAGTAAATGAAGAAGTAAATAGAAAAATTTCTTTCAGGTATTGTGAGATGTCAATATAAACTTCATACATTTTACTAGGGGACTGTTGACAAAGCAAAATCTTTACTATATAAGTCTACGAGCTCTACATATACAGTGTGTTGCTCAAAGTAAACTTCCTGCATTGGGAAGAGTACTACGTGTATGTCGTGATGCGTTCATGCGAAGCTTGTTTCCTCGTATGAGCTCTGCCTCTTCGAACCGAAATTGTCCGTAATCTGCAGCGTCTTGAGTTGTTTATGCAGCTTCTTGAGCTGTTCTGGTATTTCCTGTCGAATCTGACGATGACGCGGACAGTCTTACATCCTTCGTTTACTTGCGACTTCTTCCCGTCATCGCGCATATTCTTTTGACGTTCCGCTTGCCTAATGGGCCTCCGTTTCGCTTCTGCTTACCTTTCCGGAGCACGCAGTGATTCTTGGTTTTCTGAATGTCTTTTGCGTCTGCTACTAGTTTCTGATACAGTTTGAGCAAGCGAAGTTTCTTGAGTTGTTGCTTGTCTGCTGGAACTCCTATTCGTTTCTTCTTCAGTTTCTTGAATGCGTAACCTTTCTTGTCACTATGCTTGCCTTCTGAGTTTCTAGTTGTATCTTCATTCATTTTTGAAGCATGCAAGTTTTCTTCTACTTGCCTGCTGAGTCTCCTAGTGCTTTTTACTTCATTTTTTCTGTAGCTCGCTGTAACATTTGTGCTGTCTTCTTGCGTTCAGACATTTTAGTAAATTGAAAAAAAAAATTATGTAACTGTAGTAAAGTAACATTGCATCTAAAATATGTTAAATACCTACAGAAGTTTAAACTTCTACTCAGAAAGGAAGTATACAATAAAAGAAATTAAATTTTTATAAATAAAATTAGAATAGCATAAAATGCATAGAAACATTTCATTATGAAGAAAATGTATTCATTCTTTCCAAGCAACCAGCGATTCGTAAATAAATTTTTCTTGCCCAGTCAGGAAACAAAGAACTTTGACACTTGGGGTAATACATTTGAAATTATGATTTAAATTTATTTTAATATAACAAATTTGCAAAATCTCAATAGAAGAATTAACGTAGCGATAGCATATCGTGTCACGTATCTAAAGGTGAACCATAAAAGTTGCCAAAAGCAGCTATTCATTTAAAATACTGAAATTAACGAAATATTTTTCGACATACAGTGACGTTATATGGAATCACGTGCTTTCCTCAACTTAGAATATAACCGTAAATAATAACAATAAGTTTCGAGTTTGGCAATACTATTTATTACATATTTTTTTAACTTAAAAATTTCTCTTAAACAATACGATTTGAGAGTGAGAAGAGCCATCATTTTTCTAAATAAAGCAATTTGATCTCCAGCGCTTTCCGAAATTTTATATGACATCTCGAGTGACAGTCGTAGGAAGATAACAATAGTCGAAAAGTTTTACCAAGAATTTTTGAAATCCGAGGGTACCTCCTTCTAAACTCAAATCTCCCCCCCCCGTTCCGGAGGATATGATGTTATGAAGAAAAAAAAACAAAGACGCAAAATCCCACATATATTTAAACTGCTGATTCCTGTTTACAATATTCAATTTCCTTTAAAAACATTAAGCTTCATTTAAATAAAAGGAAAATAAATTCACACATTTTCCCTAGCTTTCAAGCTTTTATTGTATTTTTAAATATTCTTTTTGTCACTGTTGCGCAAGTTTTCCGCGACGTCATTAGGAGCCGTAGGTCGAAAACATATAAGAATCATTGCTGTAAATAATGATCATATGATAAATTGCATACATATGCGATTCTTTTGATTACAATTTGAGTACAATTCTTTATACATCAGCTAGTATGCCCCTTTATGTAACGACAAGAATTATTTTCAATGATTATCCGATGAGAATGATTCTTTACAATGATTATTTGATGACAATGATCATTTGCAAAGAATATTAAAAGCCGATGACTACGATTACTTAAATAGAATATGCATGTCTTCGATCACGTCACTATTGTATATCGCTATACTTCTGGGGTTGGGGGGGTGTTGTGTATTGTACTACGGCCCTGTAATTAAGCGTTTTAAATGACATCAAAAACGTTAGTAAAACTTAGGATCCTTACATACTACCCGCCAGAGTTAATTAGTTTGAAACTGAGGTCTAAAACGACCTTGTTGAAAACTTTTAGCTCTAGAATCTAACGCGAGGCCAATCTTTTACAAACATTTCTCTCTAGGGACTAGATATTAAAAAGTCGTTTTTACATTATCATCTCTATGGACAAGTATTTTCATCTGTACTGCATCTATAAACAGGAGTTTCTTAGTTGAAATATGGTTCCTTATGGAAGGAAAACTAGTTTAATGAAATGTTACACAATCAAAAGGCAAGTAACATGAATATTTATATTTCTCCTTTAAAATTCTTATTTCATTCATGACGTTATTTAATTATCTCCCCGTGCTCTCTGACTTGTGTTGTAAAGAAAAACACCAAACACGAGCGTGTCTATGTACAAGTGTTCAACACTACCGCCTGCAATCAAAACACTAACGTCTTAAAATTCAACATAACAAAACCTCAGAACACACCTTATATTCATCTCTAAACCCTGAGGTACTATTCTGAAAAGTGGCTAACTCTGAAGTGTAGCGTCAGAGAGCCTAACTACATTCATTCAACCTTTATCACATATTCACAATAATTTGCTCATTTTACAGTCACACGAATAAGTTAAAATTTTTGGCATTACTCTAATATTTTTACTTTTAACATATCACAATATTTCTTAACTTTTAAGATAACAGTTCACATTGTATATAAGGACATATTAACATGCCGTTAATTTTACGCATTTTAAAACATACATTAGTAGTACATTGTTAACTTCTATTCTTTTCCAAGCAAGTGCCAATTCTTCTGCATTGAAATTCTACATTTCAAAAGTCTTTCAGATTAAAACTTCTTTCTTGCCAGAATATTTTAAATAAAATTTTATATAATAATTTTTACAATTTTCTTAAGGTACCTTTCTCAAAGATTATCAATGCTTTTTCAATATTCAAGTATTTACACATTCCTATTATACATTAATTTTAGTTTTACTCGCGAGTAATTGAAAAACAATACTAAAATAGGTAACAACTCCTTTCTCGCCTTTTTGGCGATAAAGGTAGGACTCACATGAGGTAAAAATTCTTGAATTCTGCCACTTGCAGTAAGATTGAAAAATTAACTTATGGTTTCAAAGTAACATAAAGTTTTACTTATCTTTGTGATATTCAGACATTCTTTTTTCTGCCCAGTCCTGGAAGGTGGCGAAGACTACGGTCTGGTTGATCTTCCTTCTTGTGCGGGTTCGCCCTTCGGTTCCTTCCTCCATGAGCTTTCTTTTTCTTCCAGTTCGGTCACCCTTGAAGACCGTTTTTTTAGCATCTGCCTGTGGTCTCGGCCGTTTGATGGCAGCTGGTCTTGGCGGAACCCTGACAACTGTCTCTCGTTGTTGCCTGGATCTCGTTGCTGGCTGTTCAAATTTTTCCTGCGTCTTTGCATCTGCAGCTGGTCTTCCTTCATCAATTCTTCGACATTTGCTGCGTAGACTCCTATCCGATGGGTAGATCTTCTGTTTTGGAGCCGTGTTATAGTTGCTGTCATTTCTCCTGGCTTTCTTTGCATTAGTCGTACTTCTCCATTCTTCATTCTGGGGGTGGTTGTGCCCTCTCTTCTCTGGTCGGTGGAACGACTTCTTTTTCTTGTTACCTTCAGTTTTCCAACGGGGGAACATTCTTTTCAATTGCTCCTGTCTACTAATGGCTTGCCCTTGGGATTGTCGTTGTTCCACCTCCGGAGCTTGTGCCTGCCGTGTCGGATCCTGCAAAAGATCTTGAAATATTGGCATTTTATTACGGTTATAAAATGGTTTTATCTGGTCTACGTTTGCGGTGCAGGTTTCATCATTCCTGGCTTTTAACACCACTAAGCCTGAGTTACTTTTTCTATGACATATGGTCCTTCAAATCGTGGATAAAATTTGGCAGTTTTATCTTCTGGTGCTAAAGAAAGTTAATGCTTAATTTTTAACACTTCATCTCCTACTTTATAAGTTACTCCCCGTCGTTTCATATCATAATAAAGCTTCTGTTTTCTCTGTGCTCCTTCAGTGTTCTTTTTTGCTTCTTTAATTTATTTTTCTATATTGCCCATTTTAAATTCTGGGGGTCTTTGTTGAACATAAAATAATTTATCTAACGGCGTTATAATCTTTCTGCCTAAAAATAACTCAGCAGGAGTTTTGCCCGTCGTATCATGTTTTGCGGTCCTAAGGGCGAAACCTAATTCATTGACATAGTTAACTCAGCTTTTATGAAAATTTTTAACATAACTACGGACAATTTCCATTATATTTCTATTGACTCGTTCCGCTATATTTGATTGCGGCCGATACGGGACCATTTTTAAATGACGTATGCCCAGTTTTTGGCACATGTCTTCAAATATATTACTTACAAATTGAGGACCATTATCCGATATTACTTTTAGGGGCGCCCCGTATTTTAAAATATATTTATTTAAAATAGAATCAGTAACTAATTTCGAGGAGGCTCGTTTTAAGGGAACAATTTCGATTCACTTACTAAAATGATCAACCATAACAAGGAGATAGCCACTTTTATTTAACTGACTTTTTGGGAAAGGGCCCAATAAATCGATGTCAATTATTTCATTTGGAAATTCCGATTTAATACTATTTAGAAACCCGGCCGGGCGTAAATTAATATAATTAACTGCTTGACATGTTGGGCAGGACTGGACATACGCCCTTGTTAACTTTTGCAGCTCAGGAAAATAAACTGCTTCGCGTACGCGTTGGATGGTTTTTTGAATACCAGCATGAGAAGCTAAAGGGGAGTCGTGTAACTCCTGCAGTATATTTAATCTAAGACTAGCTGGGATAACAGGTCGAAATTCGTTGTTGGAATTCGTAGTTTTTGTATAAAATAATAGACCATCTATTAGTTCGTAATGGGCCGCCCTATTTCTTATCGCCACAATATATTGGTGGCTAAAATTTTCAGGATCCTTTAAATAATCATAAATATTTTTAAATTCAGGATCCTTACTCAGTTCGGTTATCACAGTTTCTCGGGAATGTAACTTACATGCTGTGAGCATTGCCACCTTTACAGTATTACCTTCTTCATCTATTTTTATTCTGGATAGGGCATCTGCTACGATATTTTCCTTTCCGGGGCGTGTGTTTAATTACCAGATTATACTCTTGTAACTTTAGTGCCCATTTTATTAACCTTGGGGATAAGTTTTTCCCTGAGTACAATCTAGTTCCCGCCGCATGATCAGAATACACTGTTATTGGACCTTTCCAAAATAGACTCGGAACTTTTGCACTGTTAACAGAACTGCAAGTGCCTCTCTCTCAGTCGCGGAATAATTTCTTTGTGTTTGATTTAAAGTTCTACTAAAAAATGCCACGGGCGGCTGATTTTGCGAAAGTACCGCTCCTAGCGCATAATCCGAAGCATCCACTGAAATTTCTAAATTCTCATCGTTTTCAGGAAATTTCAAAACAGGGGCTTGCGTTAATGCTTGCTTTAATTTTTCGAAAGCACTATTGGCTTCGGCCGTCCACGAGAATCTTACCTTTTTCCTTTTTAATTTTAACAATGGTTCAACAATAGCTGCAAAATCTTTTATAAAACTCTAACTTCAATCTTTGGAAGAGTCAAATTTTTCACAATAACTGTATTTAACTTGAAGAAAGAGGGCTTTTCTTGGCCTTCGGATTTCCGCACCCTCCCGTCAGCAGAAATCCGTTTTAGTTTAAATTTTCTTTCTTCCTTTCCATGCCTTCCTTGTTTTTCCGCTGGCCTTCAGACTTTTTTTCTGGCTTACTTTTGAACTGTCGACGTTCGCCGGTTGTTTTTGGATACTCAGGTTTCCTTGCCCTCTGATTCGATTTGCTTCCGTAGCCGTGTTCTTGCCTTTGCTGTGGTCTTGGCGCGCCAAATTGGCTTCGTTGCTCATACAGGCGTCTTCATTCGATGTCCGCCGTTCTTCTACTTTCAAACTGGATTGTTAGCTCAAATAACTTTTCCAGTGTAGTCGGATTCCCTAATTAAATAAAGTCTTGTACTTGGGGAACTAAACTCGGCAAAATCACTTGGATTATCTCAGGATCCGGACGGTTTCCATACAAGAGTTTAAAGACGTGAATTTTTCTTAAAATAAAGGTGGAAAGATTTTCGATTCGTTGCTGGTATATGCTGAAGAGTTCCGTTTCTAAACTTGTACGATCTCTTACGACAGGGAAGGCTTTTACTAAGGCAGTCTTAAAATTTTCGTAAGTATAGGTGGGACTTCCCGCTTGACCCAAGAGGCTTCTGCCTATACATTTGAACCAATTAAGCGCTTGGCCCCTCAAAGCGCTGGTAGCTAAGGTGACTTTACGGAACTCATGAACTGGATACAGCATGAAGTGGTCATCCAATTTTCCCAAAAAACTGGTTACCGGTGAGTTTCCATTAAATGTTGCTTCTGGTTTCATCGATGCGCGCATTGTCTGTACGATGTACCCAAATCCTTCCAGGGCGGCAGCTGGCATTTCTGGATTCTGAGCCGCTTCTGCAGGCACCACAGGTTCTTCTTGAAACTCGGCCATGGTTATTCTTCTTCGTCGGGCGCCAATATCAGGACTTGTATTCCTCTTTACTTGCTTTGGAAACATGAACTATCCTGACTCGGAACAGGGAGCTTACTCAAGCTATGTTTACTAAATTACGTGATTCAAATCTTATTTATTGCAACAACTTAAACTGTTATGACACTTTCAATTGCACAAGAGGCCCTTGCTTTTACAACTGCATTTATTTGTGGAACACTTCCTTTTGCAATAATAGTGTGTACATATACTCCGCTCTTTTCAATCTACACCAGAGCATATCTGTGATTATCGACATACACCGGTGAGGGTCCGAATGTAGAAGAATGTAATGCAATATTTGATCTTTCACCGACGTATTTGGTGAATGTTGACATTCTCCGGTGAATGTCGATATTCTCCAATTTCGGTCTTTCACGGTAATATATGTTTATAAGATTATATATATATATATATTGTTTATATATATATATATATTGTTTATATATATATATATAATCGTTTATTGCAATGCATTGTCGGAAACGCTTTCCTGGCCCATAGTGACGAGAGACAACACAAGAAAAATAGGGTACGAACATTGTAAAGATATTTGTTTATTTTCCTTAGCGCAGCAGAAACCAAGGAATAAGAACAAAAGCAGGGGATCGCCATCAAAGAAAGTATTCGAAAGTTCCTTCGGAACGTATCCTAAACATGGGTTTGGTAGGGATAGTCCAGTGCATTGTTCAGCAAGATCACGAGACCTAACTTGCATTATCAGTTCGTCTCGGGGTACTTCAACACATAAGTGCACGAAACCCCAGTTAGAAGTCCAACAGGAACTTGTGGCACATATTGTGGCAGGTGCTGGGAAAGTCCTGGGGATGCACGGTATTTTCCAGAACATCTCATGTTCGATGTGCGAGAGATGGAATACCTGTAACAGGGTGCAGGTCGTAATTTCGAACACCTTTTTTGAGGTCCATAAGTATCTAATTTTGTTCCTACTTTTTAATTTATCTTGTGCTAAGCATAACTGGTGTCCGATCTTTCGTGTGTTTTGTGTTGTTTGCACCGGCCAGGAAAGTGTTTTCGGCCATGTTTTGCCATTTAATTTTTCGTCATCGTAGTCTCTCTCATATATGTGTATAATTACTTATGACTCAAGTGTTGCTACTATATGATGACATTTACAAACACGGTGTTTAAAATGCTACATATTCCCATCCGAAAATATCTTTTTCTTTATCTCTTGCCCTTCAAATAAGATATATGTGTCCTTCATTGCAAAATTACCTGGAACTTTAATTTTTCTTTTTTCGAGGACAATGGAGAACATATTTCATTATAGGCAGCTGTCAATATTCAAACATCAAATTGTAAAAGCCATTAAAGTGTGGCCGAGATGATCAGAAGGGCTAAATTCGCATAAGGATTTAGGAAATAAATTTTGAAAGATTTTGTAAATTTTCCTTCAATAAATTTAATGCAACAGGCAAAAGAAATTACAGGGAACAATAAATATAGGAGAAAACAGGTATATCTTTTCCTAATTTACTTTGATTTGATTGATTTCTTTCTTTCTTCCTGTATAAATAAATAAACTTTAAGAATGCAACTGAAGAATGAGAATAAAAGTTTCAATTGAAAACAAATGGTGGCAAAAATCCTAGTGCGGCTCTGCTGGACTACGAAAAAGACCAGTAATATGATCCGAATTTGGAATAACGAGAGAAAATTTGAAATCTGTGCAGAGACGACTCGTTAAAATACAGGTTTTGCTGATTCAGAAAGAACGTTACGTGTATATCTTCTAAAATGCTTTTTCCATCCTTTGTTTGTAGTTGTTTCCCTTTTCATAAATTTCCTTTTTTCCTCCTATTTTGCAATTTTCGTCATTGTTTCCCTCTGTTTTTAAGCCACCTGTTTATTATTTCTGTTATTATTATTGCAAATTATGTAAAAATTAAGTAAGGAAAAGTAAGGCACTGAAACTTTGCAAATTATTACGCTCTACGTGAGATTCATGGAGGCCGCTTATTGCATACAAATAACGCAAAGTACTTTAACTTATCTGCTTGGCTTTAGGTCAGAACAACGAAAACAACAAATTCACCCTTTGTAGAAAACAATTCTTCCAGGCAATAATCTACGGGGAATTTTTTCCCTATGAAACTGAGCCAAAAGTGTTATATAGTATCTAAATATGGAAGTGTTGTACATGTTAAACGTGATCGTCATTGCATTACCTTCACTATTTTACTACTGAAATAAAGATATACCGATTTTTTTGTAGATTGGAAAATCCTCCTTGTGATCATGAAAAGGAGCAAAAACTGGAAAACGAGAAAGAACTGGAAAACGAGAAGGAACTGGAAAAGAAGCGAGAACCGGAAAAGATGCAAAAACTGGTAAAGAAACAAAAACTGAATAAAAAGGAAGAACAGGAAAAGGAGGAGAAACTTGAAAAGAAGCAAGAACTCAAAAACAAGAGAAAACTGGAATTGACACAAAAACTAGAAAAGAAGCAAGAACTGAAAAAGACACAAAAGCTGGAAAAGATACAAAAACTAGAAAAGAAGCAAGAACAGGAAAAGATACAAGAATTAGAACAGAAGCAAGAACTGAAAAAGAAGCAAAAATTGGAAAAGAAGCAAGAACTGAAAATGAAACAAGAGCAGAAAAAGAAGCAAAAACTGGAAAAGAAGGAAGAACTGAAAAACAAACAAAAACTGGAAAAGCAACAGAAACTAGAAAAGAAGAAAGAACTGGAAAAGAAGCAATTACTGGAATGGATTCAAAAACTAGAAAAGAAAGAAGAACTGAAAAAGAAGAAAATACGGGAAAGAATACAAAAACTAGAAAAGAAAGAAGAACTGAAAATGGAGAAACATATTGAAGAGATGCTAAAACAAGCACACAAAAATGAACTGGAAAGGCAAAAGTTGAGGGAAAAATTGCAAAAACCAAAAAAGAGAGACCTGAAAATGAAGAAGGAACTGGAAAAAATGCAAAAACTGGAAAAGAAGCAAGAGCCGGAAAAGATGCCAGAAATGGAAAATACAGAGGAGTCTGAAAAGACGCAATACCTGGAAAAGAAGCAAAAAACGGAAAAGATTCCAAATCTGAAAGACAAGCTGGAACCGGAAAAGAACTGTCAAACCCGAAAAGGAAACCGGTTGAACTGCGAAAAGAGCCAGAACTGGATTCCGACTGCAGAACGATTGATTTAATGACCAAACGAAGCAAGACCCGGAAAAGAAAAATAGAACAAATAAATCATATACCTGCTTCATTTTACCAAAATTTATTATCAACAACATTTTTATTATCAAGAACTTTATGGTATTCTTAGTATATGGACGGCATTTGATAATATTTTGCTCGGTAAGTGAACTACTGATATATTATTAGCTAGTAATTAGTCATGCTAACTTAAAGATACCAGTATTATTTTAGTAGCAACTAAGTACACTCTTTCGTAGTTCAGATCTATGTTTTCAGTGCCTTTCATAGCTGCGAGGTCTTCCGGTTTTACCTGGAAAGTCACAGTTTATTGACTTTTTTAACACATAGCTTTACACATGACAATATTTTTCAACAATAAATTTAAGTTGTGCTACTGGCTTTAAATTGTGCAAATAAATATTGCACGGCATATCTTTCATAATTGAACTCATGAAATTAATTTATACAAATTTCATTTTAAAATTTCTTTGACCCTGAGCTGTCTTATCCAACTGCAGATATTCATAGAACTTTATATCAAGGTTCAAAGAAATGTTCAAAAAGGAATGTTTATCCACTTTTAATTATGTGTTAATCAGCATGATTTGCATTACTAAGATTGTAATTCTAAACAAATTAAAAGCTGTTGTAGTATGTACATTAGCTTTTCATTTGCTTTCACCTTGTTTAAATTCAGTTTGACATACCACAGTTTCCGTCTCTACTCAGGATTTTTTCAGTGTAAAAATTCAAGATTACAAATTGAAATGAGCGAAAGAAATAACTTTTAAAATGTGTGTATACATTACATCAGAATTATAATATAATTAGATAAATAAACTGAATAATATGTTATAATGCGAATTTATATCAATTTCGATTTCTTTCAAAATGGAGATTCCTTCGCACCTCACAAATCTCACAGAAACTCTCGGTTTGTGATTCGTGAGCTTTAGTTTTTTATATTTGAAATTTGGCAGCAATATGATTCACTGTTACGATGCAAATTCTTGCTCACAAATTGGTTATCTAACTAGAAAATGGTATAATTAAAATAAAATGAATATTATTAGATGGAAATGTTGGTTTCCTTTGCGTTTATCTGAATGGTATCGTATATATAAACCTGTTGGAGACGTTTTTTTCCCACACATCGAATAGAGACACATAGTCACATAATACAAATAATATGAATACAAGAATATAGTGTAAGATGAAGCTCTACCACATTTCTCTATTACTTAAGACTGCGAAAGATTTGTTAAAGCATTACAGGATCATACTCTGATGGATCTCGCCGTTCTGTTTCATTTTCTGCCCTCGAAAACACATTATCTTAGTACAATAGATTACTTTTGAAGGAATGGATATTTTGAAAACATTGTAACTGTAAGAATTATTCTCTGACGTTATTACTGAAAAAGCGGTTGAGAGCATAATCTTTGGCTATGCGCTTTAAGCTGTATTAAAACCATTTTGAAATGTAAGGCCTACAAACTTAAATTCAACTTTATCTTATTTCTGTACTATTCATTAGAGTTATATACATTCCCATCAATAGATACTGAATGGCTAAATATTCTGCTTACCCAAATCAGTTATTTTTTTCCTCTCTTCTTTTTCTTAATTTTAATTAGTCCGGAAAGTAAAGGTATAGAGAATTTCCCTTCTTCATTAGAAATCTGATTTAGAATTTTGTTTTTCGGAGATAAAAGTTTGAATTCTCTATCCCTTTTCTAAACACAAAGATTGAAAAACGTAACATCGAAATTTTGAAAACATTTATACACTAATAGAAGGAAAAAAAAAACAGAATATAATGCTTCAGCAAGCATGTAAATATCTCTATCACTTAAGTTTCAGCTATGTTTGTTATAGTATATTCAGGCGTATAAGGCGCACTCTTAAAAGAAAATGCAAGATGGAAATTTATGGGTACGCGCTGTACGCCAGCTATAAAAATGTTATGTTTAGAAATATGGAAAAAGTTATTAGAATTAGATAAAATTAGATTTCTGCGTGTAATTAAATGCTTTTTATTTAAGAGAAATAACATAGTTTATGTATTTAAAAATTTTCGTTATCGGATTCTGTTTCATTTTCACCTTCACCTCTGATCCATACTTGCATAGACAGATCCAAGGTCCTCATATACGTCTCAAGCAATAACTTCAAGCACATCATCGAATTCTGTTTCAGTTTTGCCGTTACTTTTACTCTGATCCACACATAAATAATCATCTTTCGTTGCATCTAGACCGTCAGATATACCACATAAATTAAACGGGTTTAATTTTATTCCGTGATTTTATTATCTACTGACACACTATTTATGGACTGGCATGACGTAGTATTTGGTCTCCATTTGTATATGTTTTTTTCACCTTCACTTTTGTTCGAGTATTCCACTAACGTTTAAAATATTCTATCGATGATTTATTGACATATATGTCTAATATCTGAACTAATGGCAATAATCCGCCTGGATAAACTGTCATATCTGTATAACACTCTTTCAACAACATATTTGTGTTATCCGTTAGATGGAGGCTGAGCATGTTCCCAAAGTATTAGACCTTCTTGATTATCTGAGGCAAAAGGAAGCTTTTGCCAAATATTTCTTATCCACAGTTTCACAACATTTTTCTCCGCCGATCATTTCTCGTGAATACGGATGAAAACACTTTCGGGAAACTGCACTTCAGCAAAGTCTTTCTTTTCAAGATATCGATGAGCTTTTAATTTCGCACGGTCGGCTAAGCAGGAGATCAGTACGGTGAGGTGAGATTTCTCGTTGGCCTATTGATTTTATGTTAACCGTTATTTTTCTTTCATATCATTGTTTCTTTATCTCCTACTATATCAAAACTACAGGAATGACATCCATATTTGCAACACGTGATAGTAAATAAATTTTTACATATTTTTAAAAGCTCATCAAAGTTTTATTTCTATATTTTCGAAGCCTTTGAAAAAATTTTATCTCTTTTTCTCGGAGAACTGAATTATTCCGTGAAGTAAATCGAATACACAATCTCAGTTTGCTTTAGAGTTTTCACTTCCATTTGCACACCATTTTTTCTATTTTTAAGGCAAAGAAACGTACGCTGTTTCTTGTTACAATTAATCCATTCTAGTGATGATGGGGATTTTCTACAATGCAGTTTCCAACACTTTCGCCGACGGTAAGCTATTTCATTACTTCTTTATGCAATACACATTTATTCTTTGGCGCAATAATCATTGTAAAATTTCATGCCTCTTCCACTCGTGTACGAAGCATTCACGAAAACCAACCTGCATGATTTCCATTTTCTTTCGCAAACTGAATGACTTAACATTTGAAACTTGCATTGTGTTTGTTTCGTTCGGCGAAAGCCATAACTACTGCTGAAGAAAGCACTGGATGAACTACACTTCACTAAAATCAAATGTGATATCGTTAAGTCTTTGATGTTGACATCTGAACCACAACTTCAAATGACTACAGAAAGAAGAAACATGACTCCTAATTCCGCAAATTCACTTTGGTCGAAAGTGCACTCTTATCCAAATTATGTTCCTTATTTCTCGAAGTCCTAGAATAACAATCTCTTCCACATCCAGAATGAATACAAATCACCTCCTACCTTGCAGAAATATTTTCCCCGATAATCAATTCTCCTGCGCAGCACCTTATCGCTTGCCAAACTGCAATGTTTCCGCAATTGACATATTTGCTCGTGTTTCCTAAGGTATGAAATAATCAAGAAGAGCTGTTGCGGGATATGATGTTTTTGGTATTGCCAAACCGCCATGTGTATTTTATTGCTTTCTTTATTTACTAAAGATCTGATGCATTGTAATTAAGCGATATAAGAACTTGATTTATATGCGATTACGTTTTCTTATACAAAATGTTCCAACAATGTGCTTATGCGTTGTAATTTCATTTATTCAAAACTCAGTCTAGTTATATTTATAAAATTTTCAATAGCAAACGAATGTTTTAAGAAAACAGTTTAAACGTTTTGGGTCAAGATACTTTTCAAAAAAAGTCTAAACCAAGAATTATTTATATGAGAAATTTTATGTAAAAACAAATGGCGCACATTTTTACGTTTGAAATTTACTGGCATATTCCATGACAAATTTACTAAGAGATTTCAGGTTTTTACCAGCTATAGGAAGTCAAGGATTTCTAGAATAATTTAGAAAGTCAAGGACGAGTTCTGTCTATTGTTAATTGGTATTTTCATTTCCAAAATAGAAGGTTGAAAATTAAATTTTGAGAGAAGTCTTTTTAATTTTTTTGGCAAGCTGCATAATGAGTTCATTTCAAAAAAACTGAAAATAAATGTATCAGTTTTCTACATTTTACTAATTATTCTTTCCTCCAATACCTAGACTTCATTTCGGAAACTTTCCTTTTGGTTATAAGAAATAAATCACAAAACAATTGACTGATGTCAATCGAAATCAGACGGAGATACTTATGTTCAAAATTATTTCATAACGAGTGCAAACTTTTTCCTCATAAAATTATGAGTGTCGGAGAAACATATGAAGAGCTAGGCTTCGTAATTTTTACAAAACAAATGACTTTAAATTTAAAAGTACCAAAGCGCAAACATTTACGTTTTTCAAAACACATTTGTACTTGCAAGTCAATGCCTACCACAAACGACCAAGATCCGGTCTGAACTTTTGCAGACAGTGCACAGACATGCGTTTCGAGTACCTTTCATTTTGGTTATTTGCGTATGCCATATAACCTTCTCAAATATTCTCATGCTTGTGACTAAGAATTGAATTATCATTTTAACTGATATTTTTATGTGACGTGTAACAATAATTTTGTTTATTTTTCAGGATGAAGATTCAGGCCCCCTTTGCGCATACCGACTGTAATTTGAATAGCCAGTTTACAATAACAAACTTAATAGTAACCGACCGTCATAGAAAGACGCCCGAGGCTTAAAGGAACGCGAATCTCTATCAAAGTTGCAACTTGTGTAAATGCAATTTTGACTTTTAAATTCTTTTATTTTCCCTTTCTCGTGTCAAAAATGTTTTTCTCTTCAATATTTAGTTTAATAACGTGAAACTTTAATTTAAATTTTTCTTTTCGCAATTTTTACTTTAAAAAGATTTTAAGTTCTTTCATTTTACAAAAGTAATACAGATTTTAAAAACTATAAATATTTCCTTTTGGTTTTTTATTTTAAAAAATTGCTTTTAAATGCTCACTTTATTTATTTTACAGAAATATTATATACTCTTAAAGCTAAACATATTTCTATTTCGTATTTCCATAAATGCCATTTTTTAAAAATATTTTACTCCTTTTTATTAAGGGGTGTTGGAAACCCTATAGCAACAATGTTGAATTGGCCATTTTTGGATTACCTTTTCTGAAAATCTGCTGTTCTTACAGGTTTGAAGGTTTTTACGTAATTAAAGTACATCTATCACCTCGCGCTCTTTCAAGCACGAGGCAGCTTCGTCTATGCACTCGCCATAGTAGGAAAATAATCTCTATCTTTGAAATTTTATCCTCTAATTTATTACACATAACGGTACACAATATACAATAAAACAAATATCACTAGTATAGTATACATTTAATTATATACATAATATAATATTGTTATTTCAATCCATTTCATCGAGAGTTGCGATCAAACTTTTAACTTTTGTTTTTAAACTCTGCAAAATAGTTTTCCCTTCTTCAGATATTTTATAGAGATTAAGAATCACTTCAGCATGATGTAAAAAGAACAGCCATTTCTCAGCTTTCGATGGTGGGTCAAACATAACTCTTTTATTATTTTCAAATGTTTCAATAATCGTTTTCCTTGCTCTAAGAAACTCTAAGAATCTCCTATATCTTGATAAAAATAAGAACCTTAATTTCTCATTTCCATATAAAATATACTTCCTCGGTGTCTACTGGCTTTAACGCCTGACATTCGAATCATGTTATTAACAGACATAAAAACAATTATAATTTTCTAAGTTCATATGGTTAATATATAAATTAAGAAGGACTTACTTTTGATCCCGATAGTGAAAATATCGAACGAAGAGCACAACTTGACGCTGTTAACTTTAATCATGAGCACATTGCAGTGGCACGTAACTTGACATGATTACAACACGGTAATTCACATTACCCCTGATTTAACTTTTCACGATTTCACTAGGATGATGAACACTGATGATCCCATTTTACCACTCACTGGCTGTTAACTTTTTAGCACATCACGCTTTCACAAATCGGATGAATTTATTCGAACACATGGCCCTAAACGCGCCATTTTCTTTCGTCATAAAAATCTTCTCTCATCGTAGATCCATTCGTGAACTATCACCGAATTTCATTTTATAACTTTCAGTAACTTTTTACAACCGTATTTATTTATTATTTTCACTATTTAGTGATTTTGTTTTTCACAATCTTATCCTATTGACTGCGCCGATTTGCACCTCGCGCCGTTTCAAATCCGAGGCGGGTTCGGTCATTTCTCATGCACTCGCTATAATAGGAAAATAATCTCCATCAGCTTTGAAATTTTATCCACTAATTTATTAAACAATACACAATAAAACAAATACCACTACTATACATTTAGCTTAAGTTATCTCTTTGCACACGGCATGACAGCCGGTCCAACCGCAAAAGTCACAAGTCTCGTATTCTTCCCACCAGCTTGCCCCCACTCTGTTTTCCGGCGTAACTACGTCCCTTCCTTTAACCGTCTTTCGCCCCTCGCGGATAAAATGTTCTGGAAACGTCTTTCGCTAAGGGAAGGAACATCACAATACCTAGCTGAATATCCTGAAACGAGCTTTTTTATCATTTTAAATTTTAGAGTATTTTACAGTATATTTTGTTACGCATAGTAAAATTTAGCACTGATTATAATCAAAAGCTCATTTCGGCAAATATTTGGAAGCGTAGTAAATAAGGTATAAAAATTTCAGATACCTGTGAGCAGTAGTTCTTGAGAACAGGTACTACATCGAGTATAAAAAATAACGTTCGGGGGAAAAACGCGATTTTATGTAAAAATTCTCAATTATCAAAGTATTCAATGACAAATTAAAGATTAACATTTTGCATTTGGCTTATTATTATTATATTAAAATTATGCGAAATGAACAAACAGTAAATAATGAGATGCTCAATTAAAAACAAATACAGATTTAATGATAAAAGGGAAATTTTTAATGTCATTACAAACAAGATTTCAAGGGGTTCAAGAGGCCGTTGCCTAAAAAAAAAAGAAAACAATTCGTCGTTTCCGGAAGAAATGAAACTTTAAAAAATATTTTCGTTGTCACAAAAATCAAACTTTTTGAAACATTACGTTATTCAAACTCTTACATCACTTCCGAGTGTCACGTTATCTAAGATGGCATAGGTTTCGGCTACGTCACCAAGCCTCTGGCATCTCCTGAGGGCGGTTGGTTACTACACCTGTACCAACGATAGTGAACTTCCAGTGATATCCTTCTGTCTGTACCTGAATGAAACTGGCTCTATTTGACGGCACACTAGCGAAACACTAAAAAGTCATGATTTAAACGACGATGATTTGAATAATTTAACTGGAATTTTGAGGACGACAATTTAGATTAACTGCTGATGATTTTTTATTTA
This sequence comes from Stegodyphus dumicola, assembly GCF_044657685.1. NCBI lineage: Eukaryota > Metazoa > Arthropoda > Arachnida > Araneae > Eresidae > Stegodyphus > Stegodyphus dumicola. The sequence continues at coordinate 1,552,872 of NC_140780.1, read as the reverse complement.
GGTGATCGTGAGTATATGGTTTAGTGATGAAGAGTATGAATAATTGAGTAGGATGATAATAAAACTTTAGGTGATCGGGCTTTGTATCTAGGTGAAGTTCTTTTATTCTGACGACGACTTCAATGATGATGATGAAGATGATACATAGGATGGTTTAGAATGACTGATGTGATTTGAGTGATGATGGTTTATCTTATTCTGACGATGATCATGGTGACGCGATATACATGATGGTTAAAATGACGATGTGTATTAAGTGATAATAAATATTTAGATGAATTTGATGGTGACATAGTTTTGACTGATGACGATTTTATACATGATGTGAGAGTGATTTATATAATAATTTAGAGGAGTTAGACAATGAAGACGATGATTAAATGAGGATGAAGAAGATGATGATTTGGTTGATATTGCTTTCTATTTAGATGATCTGGAAGATTATGATTTATCTATCTCGACGATGATAATGGTGATGATGACATATACGACGGTTTAAACTGAAGGTATGATTTCGATGATGATGATTATTTAAATGATGGTTTTGAATTATCTGGTGATAATTTTATAATTTCTTTCTTGGTTATTCAGAGAACAATTTTGATGGTGAATAAGAAGGTTGAGGTGATGAAGACGATGATCAAATGAGAATCATATTGTTGATGGTGGTGATTTAGATGATACTGCTTTTTATTTAGTTGATTTGAGCTATGATGATTTATCTTAATTTGGCGATATTTTCAATGACGATGATGATGATAATATATATATGATGGTTTAACATGAAGATGTGTTTTGGGTAGTTATGCTTAGTTAGATGTCTTAGATTAGCAGATGAAGTTGATTGGATTTAGAAGGAAATTTATATAGATGATGATTTTAATGAGTTAGATATTGATTTAGATGAAGGTATATTCATTTGATAATGATTATTTAAACAATAAGAGGGTCGTCCGAAAAATTACTTTGCCGTAAACCATAAAAAACAAAGTCTTATTACCTGGAAAAACTTATTGCAAAAGATACAGCTATATTTCTGCTACTTCTCAGCATAAGAAACATCGGAACTATACCAATTGTCATAGCGTCGGTTACCTATTTCCATTAGAGTGTCGTAGAAGTCTGTCGCCTGGGAAGAAAGGCATCAAATCACATTTGTCTGCAACATTTCACCTGTAGGAAAGTGTGCCCAGACAAGAACGTCTTCAGGTGCAATAACACGTGGAAGTATTTAACAGCAAGATCGGAGCCACAGAATGGATGGTCAGACATCTCCCAGCGAAACGTCTGCAACATATATTTTGTGGAATTCCCCGTATGCGTCCGATGTTGTTGTAGAACACCACAACACCAGCACTGAGCATCCCAAACCATTTGTTCTGAATGGCTCTTCAGATGTTCTCTAGTAAAGCGCAATAAAGATCAGCTTTCACCAGAGCACCACTCGCCAATACGTCAATGAGCAGAATGCCTTTACTATCCCAGAATACCGTGGACTTCAATTTCCGTGCATAGACTGAGGATCGTCCGGCGCGTGGATCCCTGTGACGCCAATCAATCGTGAGTTGCTGTTTTCTGTGGTGAAGTGAGCTACCCACATCTCATCACCTGTAACGATTCTGTTAAATTGCGTTCAATAAACTGATTTATGTATCTGCTGCCTCTAGTTCTTTGTGTTTAAGTTTTGAGTATTCGAAATGGAACTCAAATACAATCAATCATATATATAGATTACATATCAATTCATATACTTGAATTAAATACATATTTACTTACCGGCCCGAAACTTTCTTAACACGTTGAGCGCGGCGCCGGTCTCTGGGGACCGACAGTGAACTTTCCGTGTGGCCGGCGTCGGTCCCTGGGAACCGACACTGGAATTTTCGTTTGCCTGGCGTCGTTCCACGGAACCGACAGTATAAGTTAAAAAATAAATATAGTCTCAATGAAATGTGATCAAATTTAGCATTAATGAAATGTATTGAAACATTCTAAACAAAAATACGGCTTAGCTCGCTGCCGGCTGAACGGAAAGGACAGCAAATTCGGCGCCGAACTCAGCGTGTTAATTAGAAAGCTACCGCTCGGCCTTAAAAACGCACAGCAGTTTGGTTTAAATAACCATTGATAACACTATTCTATAACGTTCCATAACGTATTATTCTATAACGTTCTTTGTACGTTAAAGTACATATAGGACAAGAGTGTGCAAGGAAACTGATATATAACAAATTTATTTAATATTTTTCATATAATAAGGATAATTTCAAACTGTAAACATAATTCTAAAAATCCATGACATTATCGAATTGAGACCTGTTTCGATGTCAGATATATCTCGTAATGAAATCTGAAATTTTTTGAAATTTAACAACTAATTTTTCGAGGTATTTGACAGTCCAATCTGTATAAGTTTCATTTATTTGTTTATATGTTTGTAAAGTGTTATCACAGATTTTCATAAAAAAAGGGTGTGAGAGATAAATGATAAAATTGATAGATAGAAATGGCGGGAATATTATGCATTTGTTCAGAAACATAAACGTAGTATTTGTGAGATTTCTCGCACAGCCAAGTTATAATTGTTTTGTTAAATTCTTTTTTTTTCATATTTAATTCTTTTAAATTAATTTCTCAAAGTTTGTCATAATTTATGTGACTCAACTAGGTACGAAAAATTGATTCGGAATGTAAAAGAAATATATGTATTCTGTAACATTATTTTTTGTAAAGTTTAATTTTTTTAAATTAACAAGGTCTGTAACCAATGTTTGCACTTATTTAATGCACGGAGTTCCAAGGAATTTCACTCATCATCCTACAAGCTGCAATAAACACAAAAACACTACTCTGAAAATGAAATATTCTAACAAGGATTGTAAAGCCAAAGGCATATAATTAGTCTCCTCTGTATGCTCAGATCATTCAATATGATTTCTCTCACAGCTTATAGATTTTCAGATGAGTTACTCAAGTTCGTTTTTAATGGTAATCAAAATAATGTAAAACTGCAATTAAAAAGATTAAAATTTCGACAAATTGACTAAATGAAAAATATATTCGCTGGTCGCTTAAAATTGCTTCAACGGTACCTAGTTCCAAATTGCAAGACGGCTATTCCACACACGGATAATCGAGAATTAGTATAACATTCTACAGCAAAATAATGCAAATTCCTGGTTTTTTTCATATAATGCATTCATGCTGTCAGATTTCTTATGTCTAATCTTATAATATTATTGTAAAATTACTGCCGGTAGAAATCATTCCTTGAAAATGAAGGCCCCTTGCCACCTTCTTGATGCCTAATTTCAAATGGATAATTCAAACGTGGCCAAAGGAGAAATATTAAAATTTTCAAAATATCGTGTTTACGGTTTTTAATACCTAGATTTACCACTATTAACTAATATTATGATATAATAATATATTAATAATTAGTCAAATGAAATTTATGTGGCTTCGTGTCAACCACTTGGTATTTTTAACGCTGTGTTTGAGCAAAAACAGAATATTGTTTATTAAGCTATAATAAACATCCTACAGTAACATTTAGTTATTGTACATTGTTTTTATCAGCACTTACGAGCTGAAGTTTCGTCTTATTAAACTATCCATATTGGTGTTTTTCATGCTCCTATATTGTTTTTGTATATAAATAATGGAAATTACAATTGGGATGATCAGTTCCATAAAACTCTCAGTATTCTGCAATCCTAACCACATGACCAATGGTGCCCCAAACATACAAGAAACAAACAGGTATTTACAAGTAGGAATGATTTTCGAAACGTTTGCTTGAACAAAACTCAAAACAAAATAAAACAAAAGGGTCGAATCAAAATGTTAATGTTTCATAAAAATGTGCAGGATAATGTTAGATGTAAAGCCTGTTTTCGTTTCCCTGGCAGACGTACTAGGAAGTTTCATAAATGAAAGTTTTCTCTTTTGGTGGGATAGTGGCTGTGACCTATACATCGAGCATTCATTGCTGGACAGTACGTGTATAATTACAGATAGATAGATATAAGTAATTAATAGAGTATTTGACATATATAAACTCATCATTCAGATCTTCGAAAGTGTTCAAATAGTAAAAACACGATACCGTATGCTTTCACCACTTCACTTATGATGTATACTATGCCCATATGAGGTACTTCTCCCTGTTAGAGTTAACTAAATCTTAGCTATTGAAATATAGCATTTTCAAATTCTTTCCATTTGAATTTAACATGAATAATTTTACTCTGATCTCTCTCTTTCTTTTCTGTTTGTTTCTTACTTCTAGCCATTTATATCCAGTTCTATATCTTCTACTTGTGCCTCTGATATTTAATGTAACGGCATTTTGCTTTAGAGTAAATAGATTTAAAATAATTAAAAATTACATTCCTATTTTCAAAATACTTTTATTAATATTTCAAGGTAAACATTTTGATATTCGTCAAATGGAACTCGAATCTAAAATTTAATTTTTATTAAATCTTTAATCTGTTTCCAGCACTATGCATAAAAACGCCCTTTCTTGTTAAAATAACGAAACTGATTTCAGGTTTACTAGTAACGAATCAAATTGCAAATTGCTTAGATGACATTTTTCAGCTCTCAGAATACATTCCATTTAACTATGCAGTAAATCGAATGATTGTTTGCAGTTAACAATATGTAAAAAGCTGTTTGGGCCCGGTCGAGAAACAGGTGGTTTACATCTGGAGGAAACGAATGTTTGACAATGTCTATATACTATATATAAACTAATAATTAGAAACTTCCGCGTAATGCCCTTATGAAATAATTCACTGTATATTAGAAAAGTACGAGAAACAGACGCATATTTTTTCGAATGAAAAAAATCGAAAAATTATGTGCTCACTAAAATCAAAAATCTCAGGCGAACAACAAATAAGGTCTTGTAAGGCCTTATGTGTTGTTCCTTATAAGTTATGTGAATTTCCTTATAAGGCCTACTAAAATATACACACTTTTTGCTGCTGATCATTTAAATTTATTTCTTCGAATTGCTTTTTCAAACTTGAATACCCGATTCCTAAAAGAAAGTTGCTGATTTTGAAATTACGTATACTGCACAATTTTGGTCGTGCGTTTATGAATTTTTTCTAATTTTATTTCTTTATTAGCGGAAGTACCCGATGTCAATTAAGTTAGATTGAAAGCAATGTATCTAACAATCAAGAGAACGATACCGTTGTAATCCTTCTCTAACGATATAAAAAATACGATTCATAGTTATACATTTTTCAGTCTGGTGCGATATGCAACCCCACATAAAAAATTTCGATAGAAAAATATAATTCTCTCTCATTGTATCAGAAGCAATGTCATTCAGCTTTTAGTGATTTTCGTCTTTCTAATCAAATGGCCATAACAGCTCAAGTTCCATCCAATATTTCACCTATATTCAACTTTAGTCGATTCAATGTCGCAAAATAATTATCATAATTGATCAGAAATCAATAACGCAAACAAACAAACAAACACACAAACAGACATTCTTCTTTATATATATAGGTTATGTAAAATTTACAAATTTTTTTATTAACAAAATGTACGAGTTGCAAGCGAGCAGTAGCAACACATTTCGAAATAAAACAATTCTATCTCCAACGCCCGAGACTGTTACCACTAGGAAAAATGAGTGCGAAAATTAGAACTTTCAGAATTTTTAATTAGTATTTTGGCTCATGAAAGTGGTTAAGATGAGAATAGTCGAAATGGCTTCCCTCGAATTTTCGGAATCGGGAATAACGTATTTAATATTTGGGAAAGCTATTTTTATTTCATCTTTTATCTATTTTCGTATTTTAACAAACTCTAGGATTTGAAACATATCAATGGTAACAACTTTCGAAATAAAGCAGATTTTTATCTCCAGCTTGCGAGACTGTTGCCACTCGGAAAACGAGAAAGAAAATTATCGTTTTTCCGAGTTTTTAATTTATAGCTCTGATTTTAGCTACTTTTTTTTTTTTTTTTTTTTTTTTTTTTTTTTTTTTTTTTTTAGAAAAGTGACGTCGACCTATTCTGGGACCGATAAAAGAATTGTAGAAAGTTTGGTGGTGATAGCTATAGTAGTGACCGAGTTATGAGAGGACAAACACATAAACTTTCTTCTTTATATACTATATAGATAACAAGTATGAAACTTTCCCAAATGTAAGTATACGAACCGCGAGACTATATTAAAATTTGGATTTACTTATTTGTCAAAAAAGAATTTTTTTAAATATTTGACATCGCCAAAACATGAATATTTTCGTGATTTAAAAACATTTCGATAACTCGAAGTATATTACTACAAGCAACGATTGCAAAAATAAAGGTCGTGTAGGGACTTTTAAGCCGGATAAAGGATGTTGGTGTACATATACGTGAGCATATACATATACGGTTGGTACAGCTAACCTGCAATATAAAGAGAGAAGCAAGCCTACTCTTTAGAAAAATTTCAATATTCTTCGGCTAATCGTTTTTGAGTTATGCGAGATACATACACACATATATTATATCTACATACATACAGAGAACACGAAAAAATCCCTTTTGAATGCATTGTAAAATATACTATGAAAAGGAAGAAGTCTTTATTCTGTCCGTATGAGATGTCGCACAATAATAATCCAAATGGATTCAGATATTGGACAAAATGGATATTTCCACTGAAATGTGATACTTGAAAATTTTCGTGATTATAATACTTCCTTTATATTGTTGCGTGCGTACGGGTTCGTTATGAAATGAATGCACAAGTCCGATGAAAAATGAACAAAAATTTATTATTATCACAACAAAAATGCTTAAATTTTCTCAAATTATCATGCAGTATTACAATATCTCGCAGTAGTTATCTTTTAACTACTCAAATGTCCAATAGAACGTAATTCAAAACAGCTAAAGAACGCTAATCCGCGAATTCGCTACAATCAACAACAGTAGTTTTCTAAACAACAACAAACTAAACAACTACTACAAACTGAGATGTTTTCCTCCTTTTATAAGATTTTAAAATCACGCGCTAGAATTTTCCAGCACTTTCTCGAAATCAAAAAGAGATATTTATTTATTTAACGCACGCGCTCTTATATTTTTAATTTTTTTTTTTTGGCTTAGCTTTCTTTTAATATTCGTCACGCGCTGCACTGCGCCAGAAGTAAAACCATTTAATTTATAACTGAATTAACATTAGCTTTTTAAATACCAAATTCGTAACACTGCCCCCTTCCCAAGGACTGCACGTCCCGGGCAGTACAATCCCTGGACAGGAAGCTAAACTTACAACTGTGGCATAAATGCAACTGAAGCATAAACATTACATTACAATATCAAACAATATAAACAATAAATGCAATAACTAGCTTAAACAAATCAAATGCTATCAAATACTAAATACAAAACAAATACTAAATACAAATCAAATACTAAATACAAATCAAATCAAATACACATTTATAAACAAAAAAGACCATGGTCTGATACTATTTACAATTATTTACATTACGTACTATGGCCAAAGTAATGAGCTAACCTTTCGTAAGAGTTCGAAGACTCACGGATCCGAACCACGACGTCATTCGTGTTCAGCACTGTATATGGACCATCCGAAGGTGACTGTAATTTAGGGCTCAGTCTTTTTCGTTGAATTGGGTTCCAAAACCACACCTTGTCTCCTTTGTTGGATCTCTGTCTAGTAGCTCTTGTGTCGCATCTGGTCTTCACTTTCTCCGTCGCCAAGTTCACTCGCTTTCGAGCGGAACGGTGCATCACTTCAAAACGGGCCTTGACATCTTGGATGTGTTCCTCAGGCGATGAAGGCGCATCCGTACGGCGATGAAACAGGCGGTCACAAGGCAGACGAAGGTCTCGACCGAAGAGCATCTGAGATGGAGAATAGCTGGTAGTCTGGTGTTTCTTTTCGACCCTAGCATGATTTCGGCTGTTTCTCGAGCTGGTTCTTTCGGACAAAGCGTCGGCATTTCCAGGTGAGGATCCCTTCTTAGGATGGATAGTCATGTCTTCAGATCCTGAAAGCAGTTTGTTGTTTTTCAAGTCTAAGGAAAAATTGTATTTACTTAAAAAGTCCAATCCGAGTATGCATGGATCTGTAATATCCGCCACATATGCTGTGTGATGGTAGCGGCACTTCCAAACGTGATGTTTACGTTTAACTTCCCAGTTATGTCGATCTTGTCACCAGACGCAGTCTGAAGGGTAACACAGGATGGCGTCCAAATAAGTTTATCTTTAAACTGTTCAGCTAAATCTTTCCTAATGATGGTAACATTAGCTCCTGTGTCAATGATCATACTGCAAGGAACTCCATCGATATTCCCATTGATGGACAGTCCGTTATTGTTGCCACTCACTGTATAAATTTTAAGAGCTTTAAAACAAGGTTTTCCACTATCTGGCAACCTCCGTTCCTCGATATGGTCAATAATTTGTTTACTGCGTTGTTGCTGGGAAATGGTCTTATTTTCCGTACCTCGGGGTGTTCTGCAGTTTCTTCGTATGTGGCCTTCAACTCCGCAGTTCCAGCACTTAAGAATTAGTTTCTTTTCACTTCTGTTCCGTCTCAAGCCACTGACTTGTCTGGTAAAATCATCTGCTTTATATTCCGTACCCTGGGGTGTTCTGCAATTCCGTCTTAGGTGACCTTCACTACCACATCTCCAACACCTTAGAGCCACTTTCTTCTCGCTCCTACTCCGTATCAAATCTTCGACTTGTCTGGCTAAATCATCTAAACGAGCCATCAGTTGATCCACTGGCTCATGGACTCGCACAGCTCTAACTGGGTAGCGATCTCTACTAGTTGCTTGCTGGGCTGCCTCGAACTTCATGGCGTACAACAGAGCGCTTTTTATGTCCTTTACATCTGCCATTCGAAGAGCTTTCTGTATTTCAGCATCTCGGATGCCGTCGATAAAGTATTGTAAGGACAGGATCTCCCTTGTTTCTGTCGGGCATTCCGAAAAGGCGAGATGGGACAGCCTTTCAACATCCGCGGCGAGCTCCTGAAGTGTTTCGGTAGGCTTCTGTTGACGAGATTTTAATTGGAGCCTGCTGTAGTCTTTTAAACATTTATCGCCGAAGCGCAGCTCCAAAGCGCCGGATAGAGCTTCGAAATCTAGCCTTTGATTTTCGGGAAGCGTCTGCAGGATATCCGCTGCGTCTGCTCTCAGAGAAGCGGCGAGATGACAGGCCTTAGCTTGGGAATCCCATCCATTCGCATCCGCAACGATAGAAAATTGTGTCCTATACACCTGCCAGGAGGTCTTCCCATCATATGTAGATAGTTTCAGAACGGAACGAGCAGGCATCGATAAAAATTTAAAACCTTCAGAATTGTTTCCTACCGTCGCTATGCACTTCTTTAGGCTGTCAACTTCTTTGGCGACGGCAGCAGAAACCCTATCATCAATTTGTTGTTCGACGGCAGAAACTCTCTCTTCTATATGTTCTTTTACAGAAGAAATTCTTTCTTCTACTTGTTCTTTTACCGAAGAAACTCTTTCTTCTATTTGTCCAACTTTAGTTTCAACCGCGTCTATTCTGCCTTCCATAGCCTCAAATTTATTTTCTATTACGCAGGTAATTTCTCTTTTCATTTCGTCCTGACCTGCTTTCATCTCGACTTTAAGGGATTTCATCTCTTCCTTAACACATTCCTGGCCCAATTTCATTTCTTCCTTAACGGATATTTGACCAGCATCCATTTTCTCTTGTACAGCTTTTATATCTTCCTTAACGGAGTTGACGACTCCTTCCATCTTTTCTTGGAAAGCAGCAAATGCAGTCATCATTTGCCTGAATTGTTCTTCCATCGCTCTTGTTATTGGCATTCAAATCCCACTTCTGACACAAAAAATTGTTGCGTGCGTACGGGTTCGTTATGAAATGAATGCACAAGTCCGATCAAAAATGAACAAAAATTTATTATTATCACAACAAAAATGCTTAAATTTTCTCAAATTATCATGCAGTATTACAATATCTCGCAGTAGTTATCTTTTAACTACTCAAATGTCCAATAGAACGTAATTCAAAACAGCTAAAGAACGCTAATCCGCGAATTCGCTACAATCAACAACAGTAGTTTTCTAAACAACAACAAACTAAGCAACTACTTCTACGAACTGATATGTTTTCCTCCTTTTATAAGATTTTAAAATCATGCGCTAGAATTTTCCAGTACTTTCTCGAAATCAAAAAGAGATATTTATTTATTTAACGCACGCGCTCTTGTATTTTTAATTTTTCCGGCTTAGCTTTCTTTTAATATTCGTCACGCGCTGCACTGCGCGAGAAATAAAACCATTTAATTTATAATTGAACTAACATTAGCTTTTTAAATACCAAATTCGTAACACTATTGTAAAATGCAGTAATAAAATATTACCTAAATGGAAATCTTAAAAAGATGAGAATTAGTACCAGAATTCCACAGCTATACGTTTAAGAAGTGGTCGTAAAAAAAAGTGGTTCGCTGACAACTTCGTTCTAAAAGTTCAAGCAATAACTAAAACATTTTCGAATAAATTGTGTGTGAAAACTGTATGTCCCGTCGTTCAAAAGTAGTGGAATGTAAATTCACTTGATGTTCCCTCAACCTCAGAGTCCCAAGAAACCTCAGAGTCATAATGTTGACCGAAACTACTTTATTGGCTTTCAAACATTAAGTTGGCTGAGGAACGGCGAAGAACTCTTTGAAACCTCCGACTTCAGTAGCGGCTCACCATGTAAACTCAAGAGAACCTGTGCTTAGTTGAAACTCACCGCAACTTAAAAGCTCTAAACCCGAGCTTTACGATCCTAACAAATTTGTGTCTGCGCCTCTCCTCGGTACAAAGAGAGAAATACAATTTGCGTAACATAGAACTAAAATATTTAATCCTTTGCGGCGCACTGTACGTTAAAGTCGGAATTTCAGCAAGAAACGTTGTATTCAGTATATTTAGTCCTAAATAAGTATACAGGTAAAATGTTGTAAAAATTGCACGTTTTAATTCTGTGGGTGTTCCATGAGGTGGAACACTGCGCCGCCAGAGCTTTTAAAAGTGCGACTAAGCGAGCATTGCACTGAAGCACGAAAATGAGTAGAAGCGTTTGCATAAGAAGGAAAAAACTCTGTATTATGGCTGAATACATGGTTTCCTGGATATACACAATATTCTTGAATATATACGGATAAATGAGGTACATATCTATATACACAAGTCCTATATACAAAAATGTTTATAAATTTTCCTATTTCTTAGCTTCGTGAAATTGTTCAAAGCAAGTCACACCTTTTTGATGGAAGCACAAACCAACTAAGATTAAAATAATTAACTACGATTAATATTAACAAAAAAGAAAAATAAGCTTATAATATATAGATACACGAAAAATATCTACACAATTATTGAAAATAAACGGGACTGAGACTAAAATGACAGCTAAAAATTCGCGTAGGTAAAGATGAGTCAAGCTACTAATGAAATTCCCGCCTAAAAACTACCCCCAAAAATTTCGAGATGCCAATATTAATGCTTTCATAACACAAAAACCACCTCGCCCCTCAATGCTGCTTTGTTTGAATTCATTCCCTCCCCAAAAAAAAAATCAACGGAAACAGAAAACGAAAACAACGGATGTTCTCTCCTAAGAGCACAGATGTTCTGATTAGTAAGAGCATGAGATTGCTAAAGGCGCAGTGTTCCCGCTAATGGAACACCTGGTTTTATTCAATGATTCTGCGTATGATTTTTGTATGAAAGATTAAAAAAATAATTTGGAGTACAGCCAGCAAAATTATGCCTATTTTTTCTCCAAATAAAATTTTTATATCATTAAAAAAATAGAGAAAATTACTTGAAAAAAATGGATTTTAATAACACATAATAAATTAAAGTTATGTGTCTCCTTGTGATATGCTGCTATCTACGGTTTAAAAAGAAGAGTTCAAAGTATATTATAAAAGCATTTTTATCTATTTACGGTTGAATTTAGAGGCTTTCGAAGCGATTCAATTTGGGTGTTCCATGTAGTGGCACACTGAGACACAAAAGCTTAACCGTATTTTAGAATCATTTATAAAAATATATAAATGTAAAGTTAAATATAAAATATTCGTTTCAAAGCGATCGTTGGCGATTCCATATCTCTTTAGTCTTCCGTTGCATCTTAGAGAGACATTGTGAAAAACCTATATTTACTTATTTTCTCAGAAACATCGGTCATCTTAGGATGGTAATCGACAAGAGGATTTATTGTACCTATATTTTCTTTTTGTAAAATTCTGCGTTTACATTTTCTAGATCTAAATTTAAATTTGATCTTTCTCAAAAACATAGTGTGAAAATGAATGCATTTCCGTTAATAATCTATTCCGTTAATAACTCTATCTGGCTGCAGTGGTCCAGAGGTAAAGTCGTTGAACGCTGGTAGCTAGACCCAGCACAAAAACACGCTGCTTGAGAATTTTATGGTTTTTCTAATGTGTAATGTGCGTACGAAACTTTTCCTGAGATAGTCCTCCCCAAACGCTTCCCTTCCCTTAGGAAAAGAGCCCTAACGTGCTCTTCCAATAATCCAATAAATATAAATACGGTACTGAAATATTACGTAGTTTATCCTGACTGTTGTCATCACAACTAACGAATCGCAACATGCAAAGGATACTTATATAAAAGGATTAATTTGAAGTCTTAATTTTATTCAAAGAACATAATATTAGAAATTTGAGACATGCATAAAACTTTTAAATACATTTAATCTAAAGTAAATGCTCCTTTTCCCTTTTTTTAATTTTTTAAAAATATATTGGTCATGAAGAACTGCCAATACAACTTTATGAAATGACTTAATTAAATAATAACGTTTAATAGTTAAGTAAATAAATTTAAAATTCTCTTAAAATAAAAAATAAAAAACTGCGTAGTACTCCCATACGTATCATTAATTTTCTACTTCCTTTCAACTTTTCAATGCAAGAGTTCCTTCTTGGATTTTTAGCAAAAAATTATTAATGAAAGGAAATATATGAAATATAGAGGTAAAAATATTCCTCATTCTTACTCGCACCTAGAATTCATTACTCGAATACGCACCAGCACCTTTTAAAAGTAGAAAAGATATATCTGCAGAATAATCGTCATGCGATTATTTTATTTACTCTCTTTTATAGGAATATATTTTCCACGACGATATTTTTAAACTGCGAAGTTTTGGAACCGCTTTCTGTTCTTCGTCGATGTTTTGTACCACGATTGTTTTCTTCGATGATGTTTTAGACTTACGATATGTTTTCCTGCCTTCTTTTCTGCCACATGTTTTCTACAACGAAGTTTCCGTCTTACGTTGTTTTCTCCGCTACGTTTTCGTCCGCGATGTCTTCGTCGGACCTCCTAGAATTCACTCGCAAGCAAGCGAAGTAATCGTTCCATTTAGACTCTTGTCCTTCGACAAAATAATACCTAGCCCATTATGGATTTATGCAAATGTACAGAGATGTATAAGATTATGGGGTTCATTTAAAAATGACTTTTCAGTCCACTTTCATATTAGTTTGATTACCATTAAAAACGAACATGAGAAAGGGGTCTAAGAATTTGCGTCTTATAATTAGGAATTTTTGAATAAGATTACAATCAATTTTTTTTTCCTTATGGTTGGCACTTGCCTATGTCGGCATCGTCCTGCCCTAAGGCCAGATCGGTAGTCTCTTTATCATGGAGGCGCCTAGTAGGCGGGCCATCATTGCCTCCTATGAAGGGACAGACAATTTTACATCCATGCCTTCTCCGGGATTCGAACCCTAGCCTTTCGGTATCGCACTCAGTTTTCCCTAACCACCATAACGCTAAAAAAGGCTTGCAGCTACAGATTTGATTTTATTCTTGACTTGTTGTTTAAAAAAATAAAATTTACGAAAAAAAAATGCAGATCAATTTTTTAACAGTGGGAATCAATTTTTCGTAACTATTTCAGTAGTGTCAGTTAGGTCAGACTTGTAGAGATTAATATTAAAATATTAAAACTGAGACTCGGTCTTTCAGAAAGCTTCACAAGTACTTTCTCTCTTTCCATAACAATGTATGTTATTGTCGTTATGATTGATCAATACCAGTATTGATCACCGATAATTTTTAAGAAAATCTGTGATAACTCTTTACCGACTTTTAAACAAAGGAATGAAGCTTATACAGGGTGAGCTGTCAAGTACTTCAGAAACTGTGTTCTTAAACGTTTAAAAATATTTCATATCTTTTAATGAAATACATCTGACACTGAAGCATGTCTCCATTCGATGATGCCACCGATGCTTGAAATTATATTCACAGTTTCAGCATGTTTATAATAAAAATTGTAACCAATGTGCTACTCACTAGTTTTCTGATATACTCCTGCGTTTTATGTACTTTAAAATTACAAACGGCTACAACTGTGTCTCTGTTCACCTTGTTTATTTAATCAAACTACTTTGTCTTTAACTGACAGAGTGTTGGCTTTATAGTAATATATACTTCTCACACTTCTGCTGCTTTGTTTTGTGTTTAAAATGTTTCTTCAGTTTTATTTGGACCGTAAACGCTTCAAGAAAGTAATTCAGAAATCTGATTTAGAATGTGCGTGTTGATGATTGACTGATTCAGATGCTTGATTATTTTCTGATTAGATCTCATTTGCGTCTGCAAGAAGTGCCAATAATTAGGTAATAAATCTATGCAGAATTTTCGTCAGAACTCGTTGGTATGCAAGTAAATAAAATGCTTACACAAATGAATAAAATACTCCTCATATTATCATTTCGACGTTTCATATACAGATAATTTGACTAAAACCTGAATTTATATTTTCTCTCTCATTGTAATGTTTCTTTATACTTTTATAAACGTTCTTCCAAATAAATGTTTCCACAAAATTATTACAATAGGTTCTCAAGCATTACCCTCTTAACCTTCTAAAACCGGGCCGAAATTTTCATATTATAGCTTTCAGACCAGCGCGATCCGAAACAGTTTTGCCACCTCTTTGACATTTTCCTAATGAGAAAAGTCGTTAGTTCCCCTCTATGGATGAAGTAAAATTTACATGTTTGTCGGACGCCTACGTCCCATAGTAGAGGAGTTGCTAGATTTGCAATTTTTTCGATGATTATTTTGCTTTCATATTTAAATGAAAGCAAAATTCTAAATAAATAGTGCATAAATAAATGTGCAGTACTGGATGCATATCCAGTGCACACTTTATTTAGAACAAAATGTATGCAATGTTTATATTTCACTCATTATTTCTAATCAATCTTGTAAATAATTTGTGAATTTTTTAACTTTGTTTTCACTCTTCATTTATATTCGCGTATTTTCGTATTAAAAATTAGAAAGCGAGAACAAAATTTAACAAAATATAGTAAATACAGACTAGATCTGTAAGTCTGCAGGCCGGAATGCGATTTTTAATAACATATTTTCATTAATAAAATAATGGTAATGACTAATTTAATGAAATAATAATAATAATATTTATTACCATTAGATGATTAGAATGAGATTCAATACAATTAGATTTTGAGATGAACTTACAGCAATAATAAAGCTTTACATAACAATAACAGAGATTTAAATCTGCTTTTTTCGATAATTTTGTTATTATAATATAAAAATCAAAATCCGAGATACATTGGTTGCGTTTAATAATTAATTTTAACAAATATTACATTGGACTATCAGGCAAAGAAGGTATATCTTTAACGAGAATTTTTCTTTGTAAAATTGGCTTTTGTTTATGTTAGCCGAGAAAAAAATTCGTGACTTATACATGCAATCATCAAAAGAATTTTGAGAACAGTTTTAAATGTTCATGAAGAATTAATTATACGTCAATTTCTTTCCATAGGTAGAAATTTCGTCTAAAACTATCGTTATATCCAAAAGTTGAAGTCTATTTCATTTTCAACGAATATTCTATTTGCACATAATATATTTTCTAGTTTATTTTAGAAAGAGTAATCTTTCACGTTTTCAAAAGAATAAGGAAATATTGGGTGTTGATACCATGTAGTAAATTTGTTTTTTATATTTCTTCCAGTAATGAAAACGATTACCCTGCAATATTTTCAAAGCAAAATTAAGAAAACCGTTTACGCCAAATTGTGCATAAAGTATCTTCTCGTGTATATTTTTATTTAAAGTGTGGAATTTTCTCTTTGAAAATATCAAAAATCATGAAGAGCAAAATTAATTCATGAGAAATAACTTTGAAATGCAATAATTCCATTGTAATATGACATAGTGGATAAAAGTGCAATACAGTTTATTTATTCACAAATAATCCCCCTCATATGCGTAATTTATGTACTGTCGATTGAGAAATATAGGTTAGTAAATTAAATCGGTTAATTCAATACTTTTCCTTTATCAATATTTTTACCTGCTCTTCAGTAAAGCGGTAAAGGTGGCTGAACACTTATAGCTCGCTTGGATTTGAATCCCGGATAAATAGTTGGATTCATGGTTTTTGTGTAACGTAAATGCAAGCCAGCTTCTCTTAGAAAGTCCTCCGCGAAGAACTCCCCTTATACAGGTAATCGTTGGGTGCTTTGATGTAATTCAGTAAGCGAACAAATTAATCCAATCAATACCGAAGAACGGGTTGATTACATGTGGAGTTTTCCACCAGGAATGTAAATGCGAGCAATTTTCTCTTAAAAAGGTTTACACGAAAGCATCCATTCCCTTAAGCAGATAGCGTTCGCGTGCTTTTCCGTAATCCAATCCTAATTTTCATACATTTAGTAGTAAGTTGACATACACCTTATTACAGACAAAATAACAACTTTTTTAAGATATTTTTTTATCAACTTGTCTGAATTCTCTCTATCTCTTGAAGAGTATAAGAATTTCAGCAAATAAAACTAGCCAAAATTTTATAACATTTAACTGATGTTTTGATTCAGTTTACAAGTAACGTCAGCTTTACTGATATTTAAATATTTTTTGGCAGATCTCATCCTAAAAGAGGGTGTAAAGATAAATTGATTTTATTTAATTTACAATCAATGAAAATCATTGAAAGCAATCACTGAATGAATGAAAATCAGAAAAACTATTATGCATACAATTGTCTCTTATTTATCTCCTGATAAATCAGACAAAATTGCCTGCATAATAGAAGCACTTTGAAAGAGTTGACAGTTCTTAAGTGTTTTATGCACTCCACAAAACAATGTCAAAATAAAATCTTATTATTCATAAGTATGAAAAGGAAGTAAACGAGTAAACGATAAAAACGGTTTTACCTATTTTCTAGAAGGGCATTAAATCTAAAATATTAATCTATTCTTATTTGTTATGATTAAAGAACATTAAATATGGTAAGCTTCAAGAGCGTGCAAAATCGCTGACGTTTTAATCATAGCAAAAGTCAGTACTAAAAAAAATAGCATTAAAATTATGAGACAGATTGAGAAAGAGATGGCCTCTATTTAATTTTCACGTATATTGGCGAGAGACGAAACCTGCGGTTTTTGCCAAATGTAGCTAAACTGATAAGAAGAGGGAAATAATGCGTAGCCAGCGGCTACTCTGAGCAGCAACAATGGACCACCCAAAGATCTACAGATAGGCGATTCTCTAAAATGGGGAGGGCATGGATGGTATGACAGTTGTACCAATGCCGGCGTCTGAGAAAGTCATTCTCCTTGTACAACTGCTGTACCAGCCGGCTTCGAGAGGTTAATCGCATTTACGTTTACTCGGCTGGAGAACTCAGTAAAGGACTTCTTACCACAATGCCCACAGTTGGATAATCTTCGGTTTCTGGCAAGTACTATCTTAGCTGGTAAAAGGCAGCAGACCAACAATAAAGTGCTATTCACATTCAATGTTCCCATGTTTAGCTATTGTCTATTTTGCCTTTCTGCTCACTTTTCGAATATTTGATTTTGAGTGAAACGATCGTTAAGATAGTAGGTGCTTTGAAATTTATAATCATTCATCCTTTGGTATTTAATTAGGAAAATTCCCATCGGAAGACTCAGTGTGAAAGTAATTCAGATAACAGGGAAGTACTGCTATATGCGGTTGAATTCCATTTGCATAAAGGTATAAAACCGGCCCTTTAAGGAAGAGATGAAATCCCTTAAAGTCGAGATGAAAGCAGGTCAGGATGAAATGAAAAGAGAAATTATCTGCGTAATAGAAAATAAATTTGAGGCTATGGAAGGCAGAATAGACGCGGTTGAAACTAAAGTTGGACAAATAGAAGAAAGAGTTTCTTCGGTAAAAGAACAAGTAGAAGAAAGAATTTCTTCTGTAAAAGAACATATAGAAGAGAGAGTTTCTGCCGTCGAACAACAAATTGATGATAGGGTTTCTGCTGCCGTCGCCAAAGAAGTTGACAGCCTAAAGAAGTGCATAGCGACGGTAGGAAACAATTCTGAAGGTTTTAAATTTTTATCGATGCCTGCTCGTTCCGTTCTGAAACTATCTACATTTGATGGGAAGACCTCCTGGCAGGTGTATAGGACACAATTTTCTATCGTTGCGGATGCGAATGGATGGGATTCCCAAGCTAAGGCCTGTCATCTCGCCGCTTCTCTGAGAGCAGACGCAGCGGATATCCTGCAGACGCTTCCCGAAAATCAAAGGCTAGATTTC
Source organism: Stegodyphus dumicola (assembly GCF_044657685.1). Taxonomy (NCBI): domain Eukaryota; kingdom Metazoa; phylum Arthropoda; class Arachnida; order Araneae; family Eresidae; genus Stegodyphus; species Stegodyphus dumicola. Next base: position 1,534,210 of record NC_140780.1, on the reverse strand, counting down.
GAAGCTCTATCCGGCGCTTTGGAGCTGCGCTTCGGCGATAAATGTTTAAAAGACTACAGCAGGCTCCAATTAAAATCTCGTCAACAGAAGCCTACCGAAACACTTCAGGAGCTCGCCGCGGATGTTGAAAGGCTGTCCCATCTCGCCTTTTCGGAATGCCCGACAGAAACAAGGGAGATCCTGTCCTTACAATACTTTATCGACGGCATCCGAGATGCTGAAATACAGAAAGCTCTTCGAATGGCAGATGTAAAGGACATAAAAAGCGCTCTGTTGTACGCCATGAAGTTCGAGGCAGCCCAGCAAGCAACTAGTAGAGATCGCTACCCAGTTAGAGCTGTGCGAGTCCATGAGCCAGTGGATCAACTGATGGCTCGTTTAGATGATTTAGCCAGACAAGTCGAAGATTTGATACGGAGTAGGAGCGAGAAGAAAGTGGCTCTAAGGTGTTGGAGATGTGGTAGTGAAGGTCACCTAAGACGGAATTGCAGAACACCCCAGGGTACGGAATATAAAGCAGATGATTTTACCAGACAAGTCAGTGGCTTGAGACGGAACAGAAGTGAAAAGAAACTAATTCTTAAGTGCTGGAACTGCGGAGTTGAAGGCCACATACGAAGAAACTGCAGAACACCCCGAGGTACGGAAAATAAGACCTTTTCCCAGCAACAACGCAGTAAACAAATTAGTGACCATATCGAGGAACGGAGGTTGCCAGATAGTGAAAAACCTTGTTTTAAAGCTCTTAAAAATTTATAGAGTGAGTGGCAACAATAACGGACTGTCCATCAATGGGAATATCGATGGAGTTCCTTGCAGTATGATCATTGACACAGGAGCTAATGTTACCATCATTAGGAAAGATTTAGCTGAACAGTTTAAAGATAAACTTATTTGGACGCCATCCTGTGTTACCCTTCAGACTGCGTCTGGTGACAAGATCGACATAACTGGGAAGTTAAACGTAAACATCACGTTTGGAAGTGCCGCCTACCATCACACAGCATATGTGGCGGATATTACAGATCCATGCATACTCGGATTGGACTTTTTAAGGAAATACAATTTTTCCTTAGACTTGAAAAACAACAAACTGCTTTCAGGATCTGAAGACATGACTATCCATCCTAAGAAGGGATCCTCACCTGGAAATGCCGACGCTTTGTCCGAAAGAACCAGCTCGAGAAACAGCCGAAATCATGTTAGGGTCGAAAAGAAACACCAGACTACCAGCTATTCTCCATCTTAGATGCTCTTCGGTCGAGACCTTCGTCTGCCTTGTGACCGCCTGTTTCATCGCCGTACGGATGCGCCTTCATCGCCTGAGGAACACATCCAAGATGTCAAGGCCCGTTTTGAAGTGATGCACCGTTCCGCACGAAAGCGAGTGAACTTGGCGACGGAGAAAGTGAAGACCAGATGCGACACAAGAGCTACTAGACAGAGATCCAACAAAGGAGACAAGGTGTGGTTTTGGAACCCAATTCAACGAAAAAGACTGAGCCCTAAATTACAGTCACCTTCGGATGGTCCATATACAGTGCTGAACACGAATGACGTCGTGGTTCGGATCCGTGAGTCTTCGAACTCTTACGAAAGGTTAGCTCATTACTATGGCCATAGTACGTAATGTAAATAATTGTAAATAGTATCAGACCATGGTCTTTTTTGTTTATAAATGTGTATTTGATTTGATTTGTATTTAGTATTTGATTTGTATTTAGTATTTGATTTGTATTTAGTATTTGTTTTGTATTTAGTATTTGATAGCATTTGATTTGTTTAAGCTAGTTATTGCATTTATTGTTTATATTGTTTGATATTGTAATGTAATGTTTATGCTTCAGTTGCATTTATGCCACAGTTGTAAGTTTAGCCACAGTTGTAAGTTAGTTGTACTGCCTGGGACGTGCAGTTCTTGGGAAGGGGGCAGTGTTACGAATTTGGTATTTAAAAAGCTAATGTTAATTCAGTTATAAATTAAATGGTTTTATTTCTCGCGCAGTGCAGCGCGTGACGAATATTAAAAGAAAGCTAAGCCAAAAAAAAAAAATTAAAAATACAAGAGCGCGTGCGTTAAATAAATAAATATCTCTTTTTGATTTCGAGAAAGTGCTGGAAAATTCTAGCGCGTGATTTTAAAATCTTATAAAAGGAGGAAAACATCTCAGTTTGTAGTAGTTGTTTAGTTTGTTGTTGTTTAGAAAACTACTGTTGTTGATTGTAGCGAATTCGCGGATTAGCGTTCTTTAGCTGTTTTGAATTACGTTCTATTGGACATTTGAGTAGTTAAAAGATAACTACTGCGAGATATTGTAATACTGCATGATAATTTGAGAAAATTTAAGCATTTTTGTTGTGATAATACTAAATTTTTGTTCATTTTTCATCGGACTTGTGCATTCATTTCATAACGAACCCGTACGCACGCAACAATATAAAGGAAGTATTATAATCACGAAAATTTTCAAGTATCACATTTCAGTGGAAATATCCATTTTGTCCATATCTGAATCCATTTGGATTATTATTGTGCGACATCTCATACGGACAGAATAAAGACTTCTTCCTTTTCATAGTATATTTTACAATGCATTCAAAAGGGATTTTTTCGTGTTCTCTGTATGTATGTAGATATAATATATGTGTGTATGTATCTCGCATAACTCAAAAACGATTAGCCGAAGAATATTGAAATTTTTCTAAAGAGTAGGCTTGCTTCTCTCTTTATATTGCAGGTTAGCTGTACCAACCGTATATGTATATGCTCACGTATATGTACACCAACATCCTTTATCCGGCTTAAAAGTCCCTACACGACCTTTATTTTTGCAATCGTTGCTTGTAGTAATATACTTCCAGTTATCGAAATGTTTTTAAATCACGAAAATATTCATGTTTTGGCGATGTCAAATATTTAAAAAAATTCTTTTTTGACAAATAAGTAAATCCAAATTTTAATACAGTCTCGCGGTTCGTATACTTACATTTGGGAAAGTTTCATACTTGTTATCTATATAGTATATAAAGAAGAAAGTTTGTGTGTTTGTCCTCTCATAACTCGGTCACTACTATAGCTATCACCACCAAACTTTCTACAATTCTTTTATCGGTCCCAGAATAGGTCGACGTCACTTTTCTCAAAAAAAAAAAAAAAAAAAAAAAAAAAAAAAAAAAAAAAAAAAGTAGCCAAAATCAGAGCTATAAATTAAAAACTCGGAAAAACGATAATTTTCTTTCTCATTTTCCGAGTGGCAACAGTCTCGCAAGCTGGAGATGAAAATCTGCTTTATTTCGAAAGTTGTTACCATTGATCTGTTTCAAATCCTAGAGTTTGTTAAAATACGAAAATAGATAAAAGATGAAATAAAAATAGCTTTCCCAAATATTAAATACGTTATTCCCGATTCCGAAAATTCGAGGGAAGCCATTTCGACTATTCTCATCTTAACCACTTTCATGAGCCAAAATACTAATTAAAAATTCTGAAAGTTCTAATTTTCGCACTCATTTTTCCTAGTGGTAACAGTCTCGGGCGTTGGAGATAGAATTGTTTTATTTCGAAATGTGTTGCTACTGCTCGCTTGCAACTCGTACATTTTGTTAATAAAAAAATTTGTAAATTTTACATAACCTATATATATAAAGAAGAATGTCTGTTTGTGTGTTTGTTTGTTTGTTTGCGTTATTGATTTCTGATCAATTATGATAATTATTTTGCGACATTGAATCGACTAAAGTTGAATATAGGTGAAATATTGGATGGAACTTGAGCTGTTATGGCCATTTGATTAGAAAGACGAAAATCACTAAAAGCTGAGTGACATTGCTTCTGATACAATGAGAGAGAATTATATTTTTCTATCGAAATTTTTTATGTGGGGTTGCATATCGCACCAGACTGAAAAATGTATAACTATGAATCGTATTTTTTATATCGTTAGAGAAGGATTACAACGGTATCGTTCTCTTGATTGTTAGATACATTGCTTTCAATCTAACTTAATTGACATCGGGTACTTCCGCTAATAAAGAAATAAAATTAGAAAAAATTCATAAACGCACGACCAAAATTGTGCAGTATACGTAATTTCAAAATCAGCAACTTTCTTTTAGGAATCGGGTATTCAAGTTTGAAAAAGCAATTCGAAGAAATAAATTTAAATGATCAGCAGCAAAAAGTGTGTATATTTTAGTAGGCCTTATAAGGAAATTCACATAACTTATAAGGAACAACACATAAGGCCTTACAAGACCTTATTTGTTGTTCGCCTGAGATTTTTGATTTTAGTGAGCACATAATTTTTCGATTTTTTTCATTCGAAAAAATATGCGTCTGTTTCTCGTACTTTTCTAATATACAGTGAATTATTTCATAAGGGCATTACGCGGAAGTTTCTAATTATTAGTTTATATATAATATATAGACATTGTCAAACATTCGTTTCCTCCAGATGTAAACCACCTGTTTCTCAACCGGGCCCAAACAGCTTTTTACATATTGTTAACTGCAAACAATCATTCGGTTTACTACTTTAGTTAAATGGAATGTATTCTGAGAGCTGAAAAATGTCATCTAAGCAATTTGCAGTTTGATTCATTACTAGTAAACCTGAAATCAGTTTCGTTATTTTAACAAGAAAGGGCGTTTTTATGCATAGTGCTGGAAACAGATTAAAGATTTAATAAAAATTAAATTTTAGATTCGAGTTCCATTTGACGAATATCAAAATGTTTACCTTGAAATATTAATAAAAGTATTTTGAAAATAGGAATGTAATTTTTAATTATTTTAAATCTATTTACTCTAAAGCAAAATGCCGTTACATTAAATATCAGAGGCACAAGTAGAAGATATAGAACTGGATATAAATGGCTAGAAGTAAGAAACAAACAGAAAAGAAAGAGAGAGATCAGAGTAAAATTATTCATGTTAAATTCAAATGGAAAGAATTTGAAAATGCTATATTTCAATAGCTAAGATTTAGTTAACTCTAACAGGGAGAAGTACCTCATATGGGCATAGTATACATCATAAGTGAAGTGGTGAAAGCATACGGTATCGTGTTTTTACTATTTGAACACTTTCGAAGATCTGAATGATGAGTTTATATATGTCAAATACTCTATTAATTACTTATATCTATCTATCTGTAATTATACACGTACTGTCCAGCAATGAATGCTCGATGTATAGGTCACAGCCACTATCCCACCAAAAGAGAAAACTTTCATTTATGAAACTTCCTAGTACGTCTGCCAGGGAAACGAAAACAGGCTTTACATCTAACATTATCCTGCACATTTTTATGAAACATTAACATTTTGATTCGACCCTTTTGTTTTATTTTGTTTTGAGTTTTGTTCAAGCAAACGTTTCGAAAATCATTCCTACTTGTAAATACCTGTTTGTTTCTTGTATGTTTGGGGCACCATTGGTCATGTGGTTAGGATTGCAGAATACTGAGAGTTTTATGGAACTGATCATCCCAATTGTAATTTCCATTATTTATATACAAAAACAATATAGGAGCATGAAAAACACCAATATGGATAGTTTAATAAGACGAAACTTCAGCTCGTAAGTGCTGATAAAAAACAATGTACAATAACTAAATGTTACTGTAGGATGTTTATTATAGCTTAATAAACAATATTCTGTTTTTGCTCAAACACAGCGTTAAAAATACCAAGTGGTTGACACGAAGCCACATAAATTTCATTTGACTAATTATTAATATATTATTATATCATAATATTAGTTAATAGTGGTAAATCTAGGTATTAAAAAACCGTAAACACGATATTTTGAAAATTTTAATATTTCTCCTTTGGCCACGTTTGAATTATCCATTTGAAATTAGGCATCAAGAAGGTGGCAAGGGGCCTTCATTTTCAAGGAATGATTTCTACCGGCAGTAATTTTACAATAATATTATAAGATTAGACATAAGAAATCTGACAGCATGAATGCATTATATGAAAAAAACCAGGAATTTGCATTATTTTGCTGTAGAATGTTATACTAATTCTCGATTATCCGTGTGTGGAATAGCCGTCTTGCAATTTGGAACTAGGTACCGTTGAAGCAATTTTAAGCGACCAGCGAATATATTTTTCATTTAGTCAATTTGTCGAAATTTTAATCTTTTTAATTGCAGTTTTACATTATTTTGATTACCATTAAAAACGAACTTGAGTAACTCATCTGAAAATCTATAAGCTGTGAGAGAAATCATATTGAATGATCTGAGCATACAGAGGAGACTAATTATATGCCTTTGGCTTTACAATCCTTGTTAGAATATTTCATTTTCAGAGTAGTGTTTTTGTGTTTATTGCAGCTTGTAGGATGATGAGTGAAATTCCTTGGAACTCCGTGCATTAAATAAGTGCAAACATTGGTTACAGACCTTGTTAATTTAAAAAAATTAAACTTTACAAAAAATAATGTTACAGAATACATATATTTCTTTTACATTCCGAATCAATTTTTCGTACCTAGTTGAGTCACATAAATTATGACAAACATTGAGAAATTAATTTACAAGAATTAAATATGAAAAAAAAAAGAATTTAACAAAACAATTATAACTTGGCTGTGCGAGAAATCTCACAAATACTACGTTTATGTTTCTGAACAAATGCATAATATTCCCGCCATTTCTATCTATCAATTTTATCATTTATCTCTCACACCCTTTTTTTTTTTTTTTGAAAATCTGTGATAACACTTTACAAACATTTAAACAAATAAATGAAACTTATACAGATTGGACTGTCAAATACCTCGAAAAATTAGTTGTTAAATTTCAAAAAATTTCAGATTTCATTACGAGATATATCTGACATCGAAACAGGTCTCAATTCGATAATGTCATGGATTTTTAGAATTATGTTTACAGTTTGAAATTATCCTTATTATATGAAAAATATTAAATAAATTTGTTATATATCAGTTTCCTTGCACACTCTTGTCCTATATGTACTTTAACGTACAAAGAACGTTATAGAATAATACGTTATAGAACGTCATAGAAAGAACGTTATAGAATAGTGTTATCAATGGTTATTTAAACCAAACTGCTGTGCGTTTTTAAGGCCGAGCGGTAGCTTTCTAATTAACACGCTGAATTCGGCGCCGAATTTGCTGTCCTTTCCGTTCAGCCGGCAGCGAGCTAAGCCTTAAAGCTAAGCCGTATTTTTGTTTAGAATGTTTCAATACATTTCATTAATGCTAAATTTAATCACATTTCATTGAGACTATATTTATTTTTTAACTTATACTGTCGGTTTCGTGGAACGACGCCAGGCAAACGAAAATTCCAGTGTCGGTTCCGTGGAACGACGCCAGGCAAACGAAAATTCCAGTGTCGTTTCCCAGGGTCCGACGCCGGCCACACGGAAAGTTCACTGTCGGTCCCCAGAGACCGGCGCCGCGCTCAACGTGTTAAGAAAGTTTCGGGCCGGTAAGTAAATATGTATTTAATTCAAGTATATGAATTGATATGTAATCTATATATATGATTGATTGTATTTGAGTTCCATTTCGAATACTCAAAACTTAAACACAAAGAACTAGAGGCAGCAGATACATAAATCAGTTTATTGAACGCAATTTAACAGAATCGTTACAGGTGATGAGATGTGGGTAGCTCACTTCACCACAGAAATCAGCAACTCACGATTGATTGGCGTCACAGGGATCCACGCGCCGGACGATCCTCAGTCTATGCACGGAAATTGAAGTCCACGGTATTCTGGGATAGTAAAGGCATTCTGCTCATTGACGTATTGGCGAGTGGTGCTCTGGTGAAAGCTGATCTTTATTGCGCTTTACTAGAGAACATCTGAAGAGCCATTCAGAACAAATGGTTTGGGATGCTCAGTGCTGGTGTTGTGGTGTTCTACAACAACATCGGACGCATACGGGGAATTCCACAAAATATATGTTGCAGACGTTTCGCTGGGAGATGTCTGACCATCCATTCTGTGGCTCCGAACTTGCTGTTAAATACTTCCACGTGTTATTGCACCTGAAGACGTTCTTGTCTGGGCACACTTTCCTACAGGTGAAATGTTGCAGACAAATGTGATTTGATGCCTTTCTTCCCAGGCGACAGACTTCTATGACACTCTAATGGAAATAGGTAACCGACGCTATGACAATTGGTATAGTTCCGATGTTTCTTATGCTGAGAAGTAGCAGAAATATAGCTGTATCTTTTGCAATAAGTTTTTCCAGGTAATAAGACTTTGTTTTTTATGGTTTACGGCAAAGTAATTTTTCGGACGACCCTCTTATTGTTTAAATAATCATTATCAAATGAATATACCTTCATCTAAATCAATATCTAACTCATTAAAATCATCATCTATATAAATTTCCTTCTAAATCCAATCAACTTCATCTACTAATCTAAGACATCTAACTAAGCATAACTACCCAAAACACATGTTCATGTTAAACCATCATATATATATTATCATCATCATCGTCATTGAAAATATCGCCAAATTAAGATAAATCATCATAGCTCAAATCAACTAAATAAAAAGCAGTATCATCTAAATCACCACCATCAACAATATGATTCTCATTTGATCATCGTCTTCATCACCTCAACCTTCTAATTCACCATCAAAATTGTTCTCTGAATAACCAAGAAAGAAATTATAAAATTATCACCAGATAATTCAAAACCATCATCTAAATAATCATCATCATCGAAATCATACCTTCAGTTTAAACCGTCGTATATGTCATCATCACCATTATCATCGTCGAGATAGATAAATTATAATCTTCCAGATCATCTAAATAGAAAGCAATATCAACCAAATCATCATCTTCTTCATCCTCATTTAATCATCGTCTTCATTGTCTAACTCCTCTAAATTATTATATAAATCACTCTCACATCATGTATAAAATCGTCATCAGTCAAAACTATGTCACCATCAAATTCATCTAAATATTTATTATCACTTAATACACATCGTCATTTTAACCATCATGTATATCGCGTCACCATGATCATCGTCAGAATAAGATAAACCATCATCACCCAAATCACATCAGTCATTCTAAACCATCCTATGTATCATCTTCATCATCATCATTGAAGTCGTCGTCAGAATAAAAGAACTTCACCTAGATACAAAGCCCGATCACCTAAAGTTTTATTATCATCCTACTCAATTATTCATACTCTTCATCACTAAACCATATACTCACGATCACCTAAATAAAAAATCATCAGCAGTTAATCTAAATTGTCGTCCTCAAAATTCCAGTTAAATTATTCAAATCATCGTCGTTTAAATCATGACTTTTTAGTGTTTCGCTAGTGTGCCGTCAAATAGAGCCAGTTTCATTCAGGTACAGACAGAAGGATATCACCGGAAGTTCACTATCGTTGGTACAGGTGTAGTAACCAACCGCCCTCAGGAGATGCCAGAGGCTTGGTGACGTAGCCGAAACCTATGCCATCTTAGATAACGTGACACTCGGAAGTGACGTAAGAGTTTGAATAACGTAATGTTTCAAAAAGTTTGATTTTTGTGACAACGAAAATATTTTTTAAAGTTTCATTTCTTCCGGAAACGACGAATTGTTTTCTTTTTTTTTTAGGCAACGGCCTCTTGAACCCCTTGAAATCTTGTTTGTAATGACATTAAAAATTTCCCTTTTATCATTAAATCTGTATTTGTTTTTAATTGAGCATCTCATTATTTACTGTTTGTTCATTTCGCATAATTTTAATATAATAATAATAAGCCAAATGCAAAATGTTAATCGTTAAAGAGAAATGCGACCAGAGATATAAAATTAAAAATTAAAAGACAAAGAATTAAATTTATATATCAAGTTTTACCAGAATATAAAAAAAGAGAAAAGACTTTAAAGAATAGAATAGTTGAAGGGGTGTTGAAAGCCAAAACATTTCATAAAATGAGGATTTCTGATATTTGCATTTTCAAATTCTCTACAATTTTAGCTTTCTTAAAACACCGTTCTTTAATCTCTATGAAAATTAGGACTGTACAAAATCTAGCTTTAATTTGTCATTGAATACTTTGATAATTGAGAATTTTTACATAAAATCGCGTTTTTCCCCCGAACGTTATTTTTTATACTCGATGTAGTACCTGTTCTCAAGAACTACTGCTCACAGGTATCTGAAATTTTTATACCTTATTTACTACGCTTCCAAATATTTGCCGAAATGAGCTTTTGATTATAATCAGTGCTAAATTTTACTATGCGTAACAAAATATACTGTAAAATACTCTAAAATTTAAAATGATAAAAAAGCTCGTTTCAGGATATTCAGCTAGGTATTGTGATGTTCCTTCCCTTAGCGAAAGACGTTTCCAGAACATTTTATCCGCGAGGGGCGAAAGACGGTTAAAGGAAGGGACGTAGTTACACCGGAAAACAGAGTGGGGGCAAGCTGGTGGGAAGAATACGAGACTTGTGACTTTTGCGGTTGGACCGGCAGTCATGCCGTGTGCAAAGAGATAACTTAAGCTAAATGTATAGTAGTGGTATTTGTTTTATTGTGTATTGTTTAATAAATTAGTGGATAAAATTTCAAAGCTGATGGAGATTATTTTCCTATTATAGCGAGTGCATGAGAAATGACCGAACCCGCCTCGGAGTTGAAACGGCGCGAGGTGCAAATCGGCGCAGTCGATAGGATAAGATTGTGAAAAACAAAATCACTAAATAGTGAAAATAATAAATAAATATGGTTGTAAAAAGTTACTGAAAGTTATAAAATGAAATTCGGTGATAGTTCACGAATGGATCTACGATGAGAGAAGATTTTTATGACGAAAGAAAATGGCGCGTTTAGGGCCATGTGTTCGAATAAATTCATCCGATTTGTGAAAGCGTGATGTGCTAAAACGTTAACAGCCAGTGAGTGGTAAAATGGGATCATCAGTGTTCATCATCCTAGTGAAATCGTGAAAAGTTAAATCAGGGGTAATGTGAATTACCGTGTTGTAATCATGTCAAGTTACGTGCCACTGCAATGTGCTCATGATTAAAGTTAACAGCGTCAAGTTGTGCTCTTCGTTCGATATTTTCACTATCGGGATCAAAAGTAAGTCCTTCTTAATTTATATATTAACCATATGAACTTAGAAAATTATAATTGTTTTTATGTCTGTTAATAACATGATTCGAATGTCAGGCGTTAAAGCCAGTAGACACCGAGGAAGTATATTTTATATGGAAATGAGAAATTAAGGTTCTTATTTTTATCAAGATATAGGAGATTCTTAGAGTTTCTTAGAGCAAGGAAAACGATTATTGAAACATTTGAAAATAATAAAAGAGTTATGTTTGACCCACCATCGAAAGCTGAGAAATGGCTGTTCTTTTTACATCATGCTGAAGTGATTCTTAATCTCTATAAAATATCTGAAGAAGGGAAAATTATTTTGCAGAGTTTAAAAACAAAAGTTAAAAGTTTGATCGCGACTCTCGATGAAATGGATTGAAATAACAATATTATATTATGTATATAATTAAATGTATACTATACTAGTGATATTTGTTTTATTGTATATTGTGTACCGTTATGTGTAATAAATTAGAGGATAAAATTTCAAAGATAGAGATTATTTTCCTACTATGGCGAGTGCATAGACGAAGCTGCCTCGTGCTTGAAAGAGCGCGAGGTGATAGATGTACTTTAATTACGTAAAAACCTTCAAACCTGTAAGAACAGCAGATTTTCAGAAAAGGTAATCCAAAAATGGCCAATTCAACATTGTTGCTATAGGGTTTCCAACACCCCTTAATAAAAAGGAGTAAAATATTTTTAAAAAATGGCATTTATGGAAATACGAAATAGAAATATGTTTAGCTTTAAGAGTATATAATATTTCTGTAAAATAAATAAAGTGAGCATTTAAAAGCAATTTTTTAAAATAAAAAACCAAAAGGAAATATTTATAGTTTTTAAAATCTGTATTACTTTTGTAAAATGAAAGAACTTAAAATCTTTTTAAAGTAAAAATTGCGAAAAGAAAAATTTAAATTAAAGTTTCACGTTATTAAACTAAATATTGAAGAGAAAAACATTTTTGACACGAGAAAGGGAAAATAAAAGAATTTAAAAGTCAAAATTGCATTTACACAAGTTGCAACTTTGATAGAGATTCGCGTTCCTTTAAGCCTCGGGCGTCTTTCTATGACGGTCGGTTACTATTAAGTTTGTTATTGTAAACTGGCTATTCAAATTACAGTCGGTATGCGCAAAGGGGGCCTGAATCTTCATCCTGAAAAATAAACAAAATTATTGTTACACGTCACATAAAAATATCAGTTAAAATGATAATTCAATTCTTAGTCACAAGCATGAGAATATTTGAGAAGGTTATATGGCATACGCAAATAACCAAAATGAAAGGTACTCGAAACGCATGTCTGTGCACTGTCTGCAAAAGTTCAGACCGGATCTTGGTCGTTTGTGGTAGGCATTGACTTGCAAGTACAAATGTGTTTTGAAAAACGTAAATGTTTGCGCTTTGGTACTTTTAAATTTAAAGTCATTTGTTTTGTAAAAATTACGAAGCCTAGCTCTTCATATGTTTCTCCGACACTCATAATTTTATGAGGAAAAAGTTTGCACTCGTTATGAAATAATTTTGAACATAAGTATCTCCGTCTGATTTCGATTGACATCAGTCAATTGTTTTGTGATTTATTTCTTATAACCAAAAGGAAAGTTTCCGAAATGAAGTCTAGGTATTGGAGGAAAGAATAATTAGTAAAATGTAGAAAACTGATACATTTATTTTCAGTTTTTTTGAAATGAACTCATTATGCAGCTTGCCAAAAAAATTAAAAAGACTTCTCTCAAAATTTAATTTTCAACCTTCTATTTTGGAAATGAAAATACCAATTAACAATAGACAGAACTCGTCCTTGACTTTCTAAATTATTCTAGAAATCCTTGACTTCCTATAGCTGGTAAAAACCTGAAATCTCTTAGTAAATTTGTCATGGAATATGCCAGTAAATTTCAAACGTAAAAATGTGCGCCATTTGTTTTTACATAAAATTTCTCATATAAATAATTCTTGGTTTAGACTTTTTTTGAAAAGTATCTTGACCCAAAACGTTTAAACTGTTTTCTTAAAACATTCGTTTGCTATTGAAAATTTTATAAATATAACTAGACTGAGTTTTGAATAAATGAAATTACAACGCATAAGCACATTGTTGGAACATTTTGTATAAGAAAACGTAATCGCATATAAATCAAGTTCTTATATCGCTTAATTACAATGCATCAGATCTTTAGTAAATAAAGAAAGCAATAAAATACACATGGCGGTTTGGCAATACCAAAAACATCATATCCCGCAACAGCTCTTCTTGATTATTTCATACCTTAGGAAACACGAGCAAATATGTCAATTGCGGAAACATTGCAGTTTGGCAAGCGATAAGGTGCTGCGCAGGAGAATTGATTATCGGGGAAAATATTTCTGCAAGGTAGGAGGTGATTTGTATTCATTCTGGATGTGGAAGAGATTGTTATTCTAGGACTTCGAGAAATAAGGAACATAATTTGGATAAGAGTGCACTTTCGACCAAAGTGAATTTGCGGAATTAGGAGTCATGTTTCTTCTTTCTGTAGTCATTTGAAGTTGTGGTTCAGATGTCAACATCAAAGACTTAACGATATCACATTTGATTTTAGTGAAGTGTAGTTCATCCAGTGCTTTCTTCAGCAGTAGTTATGGCTTTCGCCGAACGAAACAAACACAATGCAAGTTTCAAATGTTAAGTCATTCAGTTTGCGAAAGAAAATGGAAATCATGCAGGTTGGTTTTCGTGAATGCTTCGTACACGAGTGGAAGAGGCATGAAATTTTACAATGATTATTGCGCCAAAGAATAAATGTGTATTGCATAAAGAAGTAATGAAATAGCTTACCGTCGGCGAAAGTGTTGGAAACTGCATTGTAGAAAATCCCCATCATCACTAGAATGGATTAATTGTAACAAGAAACAGCGTACGTTTCTTTGCCTTAAAAATAGAAAAAATGGTGTGCAAATGGAAGTGAAAACTCTAAAGCAAACTGAGATTGTGTATTCGATTTACTTCACGGAATAATTCAGTTCTCCGAGAAAAAGAGATAAAATTTTTTCAAAGGCTTCGAAAATATAGAGATAAAACTTTGATGAGCTTTTAAAAATATGTAAAAATTTATTTACTATCACGTGTTGCAAATATGGATGTCATTCCTGTAGTTTTGATATAGTAGGAGATAAAGAAACAATGATATGAAAGAAAAATAACGGTTAACATAAAATCAATAGGCCAACGAGAAATCTCACCTCACCGTACTGATCTCCTGCTTAGCCGACCGTGCGAAATTAAAAGCTCATCGATATCTTGAAAAGAAAGACTTTGCTGAAGTGCAGTTTCCCGAAAGTGTTTTCATCCGTATTCACGAGAAATGATCGGCGGAGAAAAATGTTGTGAAACTGTGGATAAGAAATATTTGGCAAAAGCTTCCTTTTGCCTCAGATAATCAAGAAGGTCTAATACTTTGGGAACATGCTCAGCCTCCATCTAACGGATAACACAAATATGTTGTTGAAAGAGTGTTATACAGATATGACAGTTTATCCAGGCGGATTATTGCCATTAGTTCAGATATTAGACATATATGTCAATAAATCATCGATAGAATATTTTAAACGTTAGTGGAATACTCGAACAAAAGTGAAGGTGAAAAAAACATATACAAATGGAGACCAAATACTACGTCATGCCAGTCCATAAATAGTGTGTCAGTAGATAATAAAATCACGGAATAAAATTAAACCCGTTTAATTTATGTGGTATATCTGACGGTCTAGATGCAACGAAAGATGATTATTTATGTGTGGATCAGAGTAAAAGTAACGGCAAAACTGAAACAGAATTCGATGATGTGCTTGAAGTTATTGCTTGAGACGTATATGAGGACCTTGGATCTGTCTATGCAAGTATGGATCAGAGGTGAAGGTGAAAATGAAACAGAATCCGATAACGAAAATTTTTAAATACATAAACTATGTTATTTCTCTTAAATAAAAAGCATTTAATTACACGCAGAAATCTAATTTTATCTAATTCTAATAACTTTTTCCATATTTCTAAACATAACATTTTTATAGCTGGCGTACAGCGCGTACCCATAAATTTCCATCTTGCATTTTCTTTTAAAAGTGCGCCTTATACGCCTGAATATACTATAACAAACATAGCTGAAACTTAAGTGATAGAGATATTTACATGCTTGCTGAAGCATTATATTCTGTTTTTTTTTTCCTTCTATTAGTGTATAAATGTTTTCAAAATTTCGATGTTACGTTTTTCAATCTTTGTGTTTAGAAAAGGGATAGAGAATTCAAACTTTTATCTCCGAAAAACAAAATTCTAAATCAGATTTCTAATGAAGAAGGGAAATTCTCTATACCTTTACTTTCCGGACTAATTAAAATTAAGAAAAAGAAGAGAGGAAAAAAATAACTGATTTGGGTAAGCAGAATATTTAGCCATTCAGTATCTATTGATGGGAATGTATATAACTCTAATGAATAGTACAGAAATAAGATAAAGTTGAATTTAAGTTTGTAGGCCTTACATTTCAAAATGGTTTTAATACAGCTTAAAGCGCATAGCCAAAGATTATGCTCTCAACCGCTTTTTCAGTAATAACGTCAGAGAATAATTCTTACAGTTACAATGTTTTCAAAATATCCATTCCTTCAAAAGTAATCTATTGTACTAAGATAATGTGTTTTCGAGGGCAGAAAATGAAACAGAACGGCGAGATCCATCAGAGTATGATCCTGTAATGCTTTAACAAATCTTTCGCAGTCTTAAGTAATAGAGAAATGTGGTAGAGCTTCATCTTACACTATATTCTTGTATTCATATTATTTGTATTATGTGACTATGTGTCTCTATTCGATGTGTGGGAAAAAAACGTCTCCAACAGGTTTATATATACGATACCATTCAGATAAACGCAAAGGAAACCAACATTTCCATCTAATAATATTCATTTTATTTTAATTATACCATTTTCTAGTTAGATAACCAATTTGTGAGCAAGAATTTGCATCGTAACAGTGAATCATATTGCTGCCAAATTTCAAATATAAAAAACTAAAGCTCACGAATCACAAACCGAGAGTTTCTGTGAGATTTGTGAGGTGCGAAGGAATCTCTATTTTGAAAGAAATCGAAATTGATATAAATTCGCTTTATAACATATTATTCAGTTTATTTATCTAATTATATTATGATTCTGATGTAATGTATACACACATTTTAAAAGTTATTTCTTTCGCTCATTTCAATTTGTAATCTTGAATTTTTACACTGAAAAAATCCTGAGTAGAGACGGAAACTGTGGTATGTCAAACTGAATTTAAACAAGGTGAAAGCAAATGAAAAGCTAATGTACATACTACAACAGCTTTTAATTTGTTTAGAATTACAATCTTAGTAATGCAAATCATGCTGATTAACACATAATTAAAAGTGGATAAACATTCCTTTTTGAACATTTCTTTGAACCTTGATATAAAGTTCTATGAATATCTGCAGTTGGATAAGACAGCTCAGGGTCAAAGAAATTTTAAAATGAAATTTGTATAAATTAATTTCATGAGTTCAATTATGAAAGATATGCCGTGCAATATTTATTTGCACAATTTAAAGCCAGTAGCACAACTTAAATTTATTGTTGAAAAATATTGTCATGTGTAAAGCTATGTGTTAAAAAAGTCAATAAACTGTGACTTTCCAGGTAAAACCGGAAGACCTCGCAGCTATGAAAGGCACTGAAAACATAGATCTGAACTACGAAAGAGTGTACTTAGTTGCTACTAAAAGAATACTGGTATCTTTAAGTTAGCATGACTAATTACTAGCTAATAATATATCAGTAGTTACACTTACCGAGCAAAATATTATCAAATGCCGTCCATATACTAAGAATACCATAAAGTTCTTGATAATAAAAATGTTGTTAATAATAAATTTTGGTAAAATGAAGCAGGTATATGATTTATTTGTTCTATTTTTCTTTTCCAGGTCTTGCTTCGTTTGGTCATTAAATCAATCGTTCTACAGTCGGAATCCAGTTCTGGCTCTTTTCGCAGTTCAACCGGTTTCCTTTTCGGGTTTGACAGTTCTTTTCCGGTTCCAGCTTGTCTTTCAGATTTGGAATCTTTCCCGTTTTTTGCTTCTTTTCCAGGTATTGCGTCTTTTCAGACTCCTCTATATTTTCCATTTCTGGCATCTTTTCCGGCTCTTGCTTCTTTTCCAGTTTTTGCATTTTTTCCAGTTTCTTCTTCATTTTCAGGTCTCTCTTTTTTGGTTTTTGCAATTTTTCCCTCAACTTTTGCCTTTCCAGTTCATTTTTGTGTGCTTGTTTTAGCATCTCTTCAATATGTTTCTCCATTTTCAGTTCTTCTTTCTTTTCTAGTTTTTGTATTCTTTCCCGTATTTTCTTCTTTTTCAGTTCTTCTTTCTTTTCTAGTTTTTGAATCCATTCCAGTAATTGCTTCTTTTCCAGTTCTTTCTTCTTTTCTAGTTTCTGTTGCTTTTCCAGTTTTTGTTTGTTTTTCAGTTCTTCCTTCTTTTCCAGTTTTTGCTTCTTTTTCTGCTCTTGTTTCATTTTCAGTTCTTGCTTCTTTTCCAATTTTTGCTTCTTTTTCAGTTCTTGCTTCTGTTCTAATTCTTGTATCTTTTCCTGTTCTTGCTTCTTTTCTAGTTTTTGTATCTTTTCCAGCTTTTGTGTCTTTTTCAGTTCTTGCTTCTTTTCTAGTTTTTGTGTCAATTCCAGTTTTCTCTTGTTTTTGAGTTTTTGCTTCTTTTCCAGTTTCTCCTCCTTTTCCTGTTCTTCCTTTTTATTCAGTTTTTGATTCTTTACCAGTTTTTGCATCTTTTCCGGTTCTCGCTTCTTTTCCAGTTCCTTCTCGTTTTCCAGTTCTTTCTCGTTTTCCAGTTTTTGCTCCTTTTCATGATCACAAGGAGGATTTTCCAATCTACAAAAAAATCGGTATATCTTTATTTCAGTAGTAAAATAGTGAAGGTAATGCAATGACGATCACGTTTAACATGTACAACACTTCCATATTTAGATACTATATAACACTTTTGGCTCAGTTTCATAGGGAAAAAACTCCCCGTAGATTATTGCCTGGAAGAATTGTTTTCTACAAAGGGTGAATTTGTTGTTTTCGTTGTTCTGACCTAAAGCCAAGCAGATAAGTTAAAGTACTTTGCGTTATTTGTATGCAATAAGCGGCCTCCATGAATCTCACGTAGAGCGTAATAATTTGCAAAGTTTCAGTGCCTTACTTTTCCTTACTTAATTTTTACATAATTTGCAATAATAATAACAGAAATAATAAACAGGTGGCTTAAAAACAGAGGGAAACAATGACGAAAATTGCAAAATAGGAGGAAAAAAGGAAACTGAAATGAAAAGGGAAACAACTACAAACAAAGGATGGAAAAAGCATTTTAGAAGATATACACGTAACGTTCTTTCTGAATCAGCAAAACCTGTATTTTAACGAGTCGTCTCTGCACAGATTTCAAATTTTCTCTCGTTATTCCAAATTCGGATCATATTACTGGTCTTTTTCGTAGTCCAGCAGAGCCGCACTAGGATTTTTGCCACCATTTGTTTTCAATTGAAACTTTTATTCTCATTCTTCAGTTGCATTCTTAAAGTTTATTTATTTATACAGGAAGAAAGAAAGAAATCAATCAAATCAAAGTAAATTAGGAAAAGATATACCTGTTTTCTCCTATATTTATTGTTCCCTGTAATTTCTTTTGCCTGTTGCATTAAATTTATTGAAGGAAAATTTACAAAATCTTTCAAAATTTATTTCCTAAATCCTTATGCGAATTTAGCCCTTCTGATCATCTCGGCCACACTTTAATGGCTTTTACAATTTGATGTTTGAATATTGACAGCTGCCTATAATGAAATATGTTCTCCATTGTCCTCGAAAAAAGAAAAATTAAAGTTCCAGGTAATTTTGCAATGAAGGACACATATATCTTATTTGAAGGGCAAGAGATAAAGAAAAAGATATTTTCGGATGGGAATATGTAGCATTTTAAACACCGTGTTTGTAAATGTCATCATATAGTAGCAACACTTGAGTCATAAGTAATTATACACATATATGAGAGAGACTACGATGACGAAAAATTAAATGGCAAAACATGGCCGAAAACACTTTCCTGGCCGGTGCAAACAACACAAAACACACGAAAGATCGGACACCAGTTATGCTTAGCACAAGATAAATTAAAAAGTAGGAACAAAATTAGATACTTATGGACCTCAAAAAAGGTGTTCGAAATTACGACCTGCACCCTGTTACAGGTATTCCATCTCTCGCACATCGAACATGAGATGTTCTGGAAAATACCGTGCATCCCCAGGACTTTCCCAGCACCTGCCACAATATGTGCCACAAGTTCCTGTTGGACTTCTAACTGGGGTTTCGTGCACTTATGTGTTGAAGTACCCCGAGACGAACTGATAATGCAAGTTAGGTCTCGTGATCTTGCTGAACAATGCACTGGACTATCCCTACCAAACCCATGTTTAGGATACGTTCCGAAGGAACTTTCGAATACTTTCTTTGATGGCGATCCCCTGCTTTTGTTCTTATTCCTTGGTTTCTGCTGCGCTAAGGAAAATAAACAAATATCTTTACAATGTTCGTACCCTATTTTTCTTGTGTTGTCTCTCGTCACTATGGGCCAGGAAAGCGTTTCCGACAATGCATTGCAATAAACGATTATATATATATATATAAACAATATATATATATATATAAACAATATATATATATATATAATCTTATAAACATATATTACCGTGAAAGACCGAAATTGGAGAATATCGACATTCACCGGAGAATGTCAACATTCACCAAATACGTCGGTGAAAGATCAAATATTGCATTACATTCTTCTACATTCGGACCCTCACCGGTGTATGTCGATAATCACAGATATGCTCTGGTGTAGATTGAAAAGAGCGGAGTATATGTACACACTATTATTGCAAAAGGAAGTGTTCCACAAATAAATGCAGTTGTAAAAGCAAGGGCCTCTTGTGCAATTGAAAGTGTCATAACAGTTTAAGTTGTTGCAATAAATAAGATTTGAATCACGTAATTTAGTAAACATAGCTTGAGTAAGCTCCCTGTTCCGAGTCAGGATAGTTCATGTTTCCAAAGCAAGTAAAGAGGAATACAAGTCCTGATATTGGCGCCCGACGAAGAAGAATAACCATGGCCGAGTTTCAAGAAGAACCTGTGGTGCCTGCAGAAGCGGCTCAGAATCCAGAAATGCCAGCTGCCGCCCTGGAAGGATTTGGGTACATCGTACAGACAATGCGCGCATCGATGAAACCAGAAGCAACATTTAATGGAAACTCACCGGTAACCAGTTTTTTGGGAAAATTGGATGACCACTTCATGCTGTATCCAGTTCATGAGTTCCGTAAAGTCACCTTAGCTACCAGCGCTTTGAGGGGCCAAGCGCTTAATTGGTTCAAATGTATAGGCAGAAGCCTCTTGGGTCAAGCGGGAAGTCCCACCTATACTTACGAAAATTTTAAGACTGCCTTAGTAAAAGCCTTCCCTGTCGTAAGAGATCGTACAAGTTTAGAAACGGAACTCTTCAGCATATACCAGCAACGAATCGAAAATCTTTCCACCTTTATTTTAAGAAAAATTCACGTCTTTAAACTCTTGTATGGAAACCGTCCGGATCCTGAGATAATCCAAGTGATTTTGCCGAGTTTAGTTCCCCAAGTACAAGACTTTATTTAATTAGGGAATCCGACTACACTGGAAAAGTTATTTGAGCTAACAATCCAGTTTGAAAGTAGAAGAACGGCGGACATCGAATGAAGACGCCTGTATGAGCAACGAAGCCAATTTGGCGCGCCAAGACCAAGCAAAGGCAAGAACACGGCTACGGAAGCAAATCGAATCAGAGGGCAAGGAAACCTGAGTATCCAAAAACAACCGGCGAACGTCGACAGTTCAAAAGTAAGCCAGAAAAAAAGTCTGAAGGCCAGCGGAAAAACAAGGAAGGCATGGAAAGGAAGAAAGAAAATTTAAACTAAAACGGATTTCTGCTGACGGGAGGGTGCGGAAATCCGAAGGCCAAGAAAAGCCCTCTTTCTTCAAGTTAAATACAGTTATTGTGAAAAATTTGACTCTTCCAAAGATTGAAGTTAGAGTTTTATAAAAGATTTTGCAGCTATTGTTGAACCATTGTTAAAATTAAAAAGGAAAAAGGTAAGATTCTCGTGGACGGCCGAAGCCAATAGTGCTTTCGAAAAATTAAAGCAAGCATTAACGCAAGCCCCTGTTTTGAAATTTCCTGAAAACGATGAGAATTTAGAAATTTCAGTGGATGCTTCGGATTATGCGCTAGGAGCGGTACTTTCGCAAAATCAGCCGCCCGTGGCATTTTTTAGTAGAACTTTAAATCAAACACAAAGAAATTATTCCGCGACTGAGAGAGAGGCACTTGCAGTTCTGTTAACAGTGCAAAAGTTCCGAGTCTATTTTGAAAAGGTCCAATAACAGTGTATTCTGATCATGCGGCGGGAACTAGATTGTACTCAGGGAAAAACTTATCCCCAAGGTTAATAAAATGGGCACTAAAGTTACAAGAGTATAATCTGGTAATTAAACACACGCCCCGGAAAGGAAAATATCGTAGCAGATGCCCTATCCAGAATATAAATAGATGAAGAAGGTAATACTGTAAAGGTGGCAATGCTCACAGCATGTAAGTTACATTCCCGAGAAACTGTGATAACCGAACTGAGTAAGGATCCTGAATTTAAAAATATTTATGATTATTTAAAGGATCCTGAAAATTTTAGCCACCAATATATTGTGGCGATAAGAAATAGGCCGGCCCATTACGAACTAATAGATGGTCTATTATTTTATACAAAAACTACGAATTCCAACAACGAATTTCGACCTGTTATCCCAGCTAGTCTTAGATTAAATATACTGCAGGAGTTACACGACTCCCCTTTAGCTTCTCATGCTGGTATTCAAAAAACCATCCAACGCGTACGCGAAGCAGTTTATTTTCCTGAGCTGCAAAAGTTAACAAGGGCGTATGTCCAGTCCTGCCCAACATGTCAAGCAGTTAATTATATTAATTTACGCCCGGCCGGGTTTCTAAATAGTATTAAATCGGAATTTCCAAATGAAATAATTGACATCGATTTATTGGGCCCTTTCCCAAAAAGTCAGTTAAATAAAAGTGGCTATCTCCTTGTTATGGTTGATCATTTTAGTAAGTGGATCGAAATTGTTCCCTTAAAACGAGCCTCCTCGAAATTAGTTACTGATTCTATTTTAAATAAATATATTTTAAAATACGGGGCGCCCCTAAAAGTAATATCGGATAATGGTCCTCAATTTGTAAGTAATATATTTGAAGACATGTGCCAAAAACTGGGCATACGTCATTTAAAAATGGTCCCGTATCGGCCGCAATCAAATATAGCGGAACGAGTCAATAGAAATATCATGAAAATTGTCCGTAGTTATGTTAAAAATTTTCATAAAAGCTGAGTTAACTATGTCAATGAATTAGGTTTCTCCCTTAGGACCGCAAAACATGATACGACGGGCAAAACTCCTGCTGAGTTATTTTTAGGCAGAAAGATTATAACGCCGTTAGATAAATTATTTTATGTTCAACAAAGACCCCCAGAATTTAAAATGGGCAATATAGAAAAATAAATTAAAGAAGCAAAAAAGAACACTGAAGGAGCACAGAGAAAACAGAAGCTTTATTATGATATGAAACGACGGGGAGTAACTTATAAAGTAGGAGATGAAGTGTTAAAAATTAAGCATTAACTTTCTTCAGCACCAGAAGATAAAACTGCCAAATTTTATCCACGATTTGAAGGACCATATGTCATAGAAAAAGTAACTCAGGCTTAGTGGTGTTAAAAGCCAGGAATGGTGAAACCTGCACCGCAAACGTAGACCAGATAAAACCATTTTATAATCGTAATAAAATGCCAATATTTCAAGATCTTTTGCAGGATCCGACACGGCAGGCACAAGCTCCAGAGGTGGAACAACGACAATCCCAAGGGCAAGCCATTAGTAGACAGGAGCAATTGAAAAGAATGTTCCCCCGTTGGAAAACTGAAGGTAACAAGAAAAAGAAGTCGTTCCACCGACCAGAGAAGAGAGGGCACGACCACCCCCAGAATGAAGAATGGAGAAGTACGACTAATGCAAAGAAAGCCAGGAGAAATGACAGCAACTATAACACGGCTCCAAAACAGAAGATCTACCCATCGGATAGGAGTCTACGCAGCAAATGTCGAAGAATTGATGAAGGAAGACCAGCTGCAGATGCAAAGACGCAGGAAAAATTTGAACAGCCAGCAACGAGATCCAGGCAACAACGAGAGACAGTTGTCCCGGTTCCGCCAAGACCAGCTGCCATCAAACGGCCGAGACCACAGGCAGATGCTAAAAAAAAGGTCTTCAAGGGTGACCGAACTGGAAGAAAAAGAAAGCTCATGGAGGAAGGAACCGAAGGGCGAACCGCACAAGAAAGAAGATCAACCAGACCGTAGTCTTCGCCACCTTCCAGGACTGGGCAGAGAAAAGGATGTCTGAATATCACAAAGATAAGTAAAACTTTATGTTACTTTGAAACCATAAGTTAATTTTTCAATCTTACTGCAAGTGGCAGAATTCAAGAATTTTTACCTCATGTGAGTCCTACCTTTATCGCAAAAAGGCGAGAAAGGAGTTGTTACCTATTTTAGTATTGTTTTTCAATTACTCGCGAGTAAAACTAAAATTAATGTATAATAGGAATGTGTAAATACTTGAATATTGAAAAAGCATTGATAATCTTTGAGAAAGGTACCTTAAGAAAATTGTAAAAATTATTGTATAAAATTTTATTTAAAATATTCTGGCAAGAAAGAAGTTTTAATCTGAAAGACTTTTGAAATGTAGAATTTCAATGCAGAAGAATTGGCACTTGCTTGGAAAAGAATAGAAGTTAACAATGTACTACTAATGTATGTTTTAAAATGCGTAAAATTAACGGCATGTTAATATGTCCTTATATACAATGTGAACTGTTATCTTAAAAGTTAAGAAATATTGTGATATGTTAAAAGTAAAAATATTAGAGTAATGCCAAAAATTTTAACTTATTCGTGTGACTGTAAAATGAGCAAATTATTGTGAATATGTGATAAAGGTTGAATGAATGTAGTTAGGCTCTCTGACGCTACACTTCAGAGTTAGCCACTTTTCAGAATAGTACCTCAGGGTTTAGAGATGAATATAAGGTGTGTTCTGAGGTTTTGTTATGTTGAATTTTAAGACGTTAGTGTTTTGATTGCAGGCGGTAGTGTTGAACACTTGTACATAGACACGCTCGTGTTTGGTGTTTTTCTTTACAACACAAGTCAGAGAGCACGGGGAGATAATTAAATAACGTCATGAATGAAATAAGAATTTTAAAGGAGAAATATAAATATTCATGTTACTTGCCTTTTGATTGTGTAACATTTCATTAAACTAGTTTTCCTTCCATAAGGAACCATATTTCAACTAAGAAACACCTGTTTATAGATGCAGTACAGATGAAAATACTTGTCCATAGAGATGATAATGTAAAAACGACTTTTTAATATCTAGTTTCTAGAGAGAAATGTTTGTAAAAGATTGGCCTCGCGTTAGATTCTAGAGCTAAAAGTTTTCAACAAGGTCGTTTTAGACCTCAGTTTCAAACTAATTAACTCTGGCGGGTAGTATGTAAGGATCCTAAGTTTTACTAACGTTTTTGATGTCATTTAAAACTCTTAATTACAGGGCCGTAGTACAATACACAACACCCCCCCCCCAATCCCAGAAGTATAGCGATATACAATAGTGACGTGATCGAAGATTCTTTGGAAATAATCGTTGTCATCGAATGACATGCATATTCTATTTAAGTAATCGTAGTCATCGGCTTTTAATATTCTTTGCAAATGATCATTGTCATCAAATAATCATTGTAAAGAATCATTCTCATCGGATAATCATTGAAAATAATTCTTGTCGTTACATAAAGGGGCATACTAGCTGATGTATAAAGAATTGTACTCAAATTCTAATCAAAAGAATCGCATATGTATGCAATTTATCATATGATCATTATTTACAGCAATGATTCTTATATGTTTTCGACCTACGGCTCCTAATGACGTCGCGGAAAACTTGCGCAACAGTGACAAAAAGAATATTTAAAAATACAATAAAAGCTTGAAAGCTAGGGAAAATGTGTGAATTTATTTTCCTTTTATTTAAATGAAGCTTAATGTTTTTAAAGGAAATTGAATATTGTAAACAGGAATCAGCAGTTTAAATATATGTGGGATTTTGCCTCTTTGTTTTTTTTTCTTCATAACATCATATCCTCCGGAACGGGGGGGGGAGATTTGAGTTTAGAAGGAGGTACCCTCGGATTTCAAAAATTCTTGGTAAAACTTTTCGACTATTGTTATCTTCCTACGACTATCACTCGAGATGTCATATAAAATTTCGGAAAGCGCTGGAGATCAAATTGCTTTATTTAGAAAAATGATGGCTCTTCTCACTCTCAAATCGTATTGTTTAAGAGAAATTTTTAAGTTAAAAAAATATGAAATAAATACTATTGCCAAACTCGAAACTTATTGTTATTATTTACGGTTATATTCTGAGTTGAAGAAAGCACGTGATTATTCCATATAACGTCACTGTATGTCGAAAAATATTTCGTTAATTTCAGTATTTTAAATGAATAGCTGCTTTTGGCAACTTTTATGTTTCACCTTTAGATACGTGACACGATATGCTATCGCTACGTTAATTCTTTTATTGAGATTTTGCAAATTTGTTATATTAAAATAAATTTAAATCATAATTTCAAATGTATTACCCCAAGTGTCAAAGTTCTTTGTTTCCTGACTTGGCAAGAAAACTTTATTTACGAATAGCTGGTTGCTTGGAAAGAATAAATACATTTTCTTCATAATGAAATGTTTCTATGCATTTTATGCTATTCTAATTTTATTTATAAAAATTTAATTTCTTTTATGGTATACTTCCTTTCTGAGTAGAAGTTTAAACTTCTGTAGGTATTTAACATATTTTAGATGCAATGTTACTTTACTACAGTTACATAATTTTTTTTTTCAATTTACTAAAATGTCTGAACGCAAGAAGACAGCACAAATGTTACAGCGAGCTACAGAAAAAATGAAGTAAAAAGCACTAGGAGACTCAGCAGGCAAGTAGAAGAAAACTTGCACGCTTCAAAAATGAATGAAGATACAACTAGAAACTCAGCCGGCAAGCATAGTGACAAGAAAGGTTACGCATTCAAGAAACTGAAGAAGAAACGAATAGGAGTTCCAGCAGACAAGCAACAACTCAAGAAACTTCGCTTGCTCAAACTGTATCAGAAACTAGTAGCAGACGCAAAAGACATTCAGAAAACCAAGAATCACTGCGTGCTCCGGAAAGGTAAGCAGAAGCGAAACGGAGGCCCATTAGGCAAGCGGAACGTCAAAAGAATATGCGCGATGACGGGAAGAAGTCGCAAGTAAACGAAGGATGCAAGACTGTCCGCGTCATCGTCAGATTCGACAGGAAATACCAGAACAGCTCAAGAAGCTGCATAAACAACTCAAGACGCTGCAGATTACGGACAATTTCGGTTCGAAGAGGCAGAGCTCATACGAGGAAACAAGCTTCGCATGAACGCATCACGACATACACGTAGTACTCTTCACAATGCAGGAAGTTTACTTTGAGCAACACACTGTATACGTAGAGCTCGTAGACTTATATAGTGAAGATTTTGCTTTGTCAACAGCCCCCTAGTAAAATGTATGAAGTTTATATTGACATCTCACAATACCTGAAAGAAATTTTTCTATTTACTTCTTCATTTACTATTCTCTTAAATTTCTTATCAGTAATCCTGTCTATATATTATAGATATCAAAATCAGAAAAAAATTAATTAATTATCCTTAAATGTATCTAAGTGATGAATACTTCGCCCCTGTTCGTACCGAAACAACACGATGTAATTGTAGATACCTAGAAAGTAACATGTATTCAGCAGGCTGTACAGCAAGCGACAACTATAAATGGTGATAACACAAGAATTTTATATAATGTTATATACTGGCAGAGTTTTAAAAAAAGAACATATACATCAGTGTTTTAAAAATACGAATTTTGCATAAAAAAAAATTTTTAAAAATACGAATTTTGAATTTTGCAAAACAAATATCTTAAAATCTGCCTTTCCATGCATAAGAGTTCAGGATTCGGAAAATTATATTTTCGTAAACGGTTTAGCAAAAATAACAAAAATTATTGCCTTGAGAAATGGATAATCTTGGTATGAATACGAATTACGCCAAGACTACTCGTCAATGGTTGTTTTGAACACGCCCTTAATGTATATATATAACCCTTAAAAAACGTAAAGTGAGTGAATCTACTATTCGAGTGTGTCTTTATATCTTGAGTATTTAAGAAATAGGAATTGCATTTATCTATCTCGATAAAGCTAACGCTATTGCCCGAATAACAACGTTTATTTAACACTTGATATTACCAACTTCATATATATCTTGAAATAAAACATAAATTTCCTAATCAGATACTACCAATTGCAGAAAAAATACAAAAATAATGGAATTTCTAATAACACTACAAGTAACATACCGAGGAATAAATTGCGCTGTAAAACTGATGCAATCTACAATATGTAAACCACAAAATTTATGTACTGCTATAGAAATGCAATAGAATGAGAAATGAAACTGTCATGAGATTTATAATGAAAAATTTACCATAAACTATTAGTATATGGTATAAGTAAATATATACTTTTAATACTATTCATTTAAATATGTTCAAACGTTCATAATATTCATTACTTACAAACGCTTCTTCATCCATCGAAGCATAGCACAAGCCATTCTCAATTCAGTGCTGGTGCACGTCAATAAAATAAGGATAAATCTAAATTTTTACAAAAAATCAATCGCCTTGACTCGTTTCTCAAAAAACGTATATCTACAGATGCAGTATTAATATATCACATCAATATAATTCGGGATCATAAAATCACCAAACAACGCATTAAACGCAAAAAATCGCATTAAGGCAGAATGAAGAATTTTCACTCTTAGAATGACTTTTACAACAATATATAATAGAATCGAATTTCTAAACTAAGTGTTCATTGTTACACCATATTTCATTCTTGGGGAACCTTTCATGGTTGTTCAGTAATTCTAACTGTTAACTGGTATAAAAAGAATTAGGATTTCATATATATGCACAGACATATATATGTATTATATTAACACGTATCTATAGTAACATACATCATCTTATATTATATGTATTCGCATAATTCTAAATTAATTATACTAGTCAACATAATTTGTATATTGATAGCAGCACAGTTTTAAAATTATTTATTACTATCTGCTTGCTAACGATTATATAATTAAGTACAGTGGTACCTCGACAAACGAGTTTAATATGTTTCGTAACCTTGCTCGTATCTCAAAGCAATTTTCCGCATTCAAAGTAATCGAAATGCCATTAATCCGTTCCAGCTCCCAAAACACGACCTCAGCTGTTTTTTTAAGTGTTTTTGAATAAGAAAAATGTAGTTTCTTATTCAAAAACAAGAAGAAACATTTATTTATAAATAACAAATACATATTCTATAAAAAAATAATTAAAAGAAAAAGTGCCTACGGAAGCGCTTAATTTTTGTCACTGGTCTTCGCTCTTTTTGTCATGATCTGCTCATTTTCACCCGCAGATCGTTTAAAAAAACTGTCCAAGGAGGTTTGTTTCTTCCTACCTGTCAAGGTATTGCGGAATCGAGTTAGGCAAGTTTCGTTGAACAACTCCGATTTAGGACTAGTTGCAACTTTTTCGCGGTGACTTTTATCCACGAACTCTACAACTTTATCCCACATTCTCAAGATCTCTTTTATATCTCTTGTAGGGATAACCTCCTCCATCTCTGGCTCCTCTTGGAAAATTATTTTTCGTTGAACCACCGTATGCTCCTGCAAATGCAGATCGTGTAACTCCTCGGTTGTCAGCTCCTGAGACTTTTCCTCTACGAGTTCGTTCACGTCTCTCTCCTTCACCTCCAGACTCATGGGTTTTCCGAGAGAAACAAGCTCCTCTACCACTGACACTTTGGTTTCCAATCCTTCGAATTCTCTTTCAGCTACAGCCTCAGGCCACAGCTTCTTCCATGCAGACGTTGTAACACCCAGCCAGGCCTGAACAATAATTCTTAGGCACATCACGATGTTAAAGTGGTTTTTCCAGAACTCTCGAATGGTAAGGTTTGTGTTCTCTGTCACCTCAAAGCAGCGGCGAAAAATGTGCTTGGTGTACAAATTCTTAAAATTAGAAATCTCCTGCTGATCCATGGGCTGCAGGATAGGAGTGGTGTTGGGTGGTAGGTAGGGAAATTTTATATACTTGAACTCTTCGAGTAAATCATCTTCGAGATTTGATGGGTGAGTAGGGGCATTGTCGAGGCCAACACCAGAACAGAACACCAGAATTATCCACTCCACAAAGAAGTTCATTCTGTCCCACGACTTCGGATTTGCCCTCCACATATCTTCTTAAAATTATAACTGGCAGGTTTTCTTTTAAAATATTATATGACTTAAAGCCTCTGGGGTTTTCCGAATGGTATACTAGCGGAGGCTTGATTTTACAGTCGCCACTCGCATTGACGCAAATTGCTAGATTTAATCTATTTTTAATGGGTTTGTGACCTGGCATCTTCTCCTCTGCCGTTATGTAAGTTCTATTCGGCATCCTTTTCCAGAAAGCCCTGTCTCGTCACAGTTGAGGACTTGCTGGGGGGGGGATGTATCCTTTGGCTACTATCTGTTCGGAAATCATTTTGATGTAAACATCAGCTGCCTTTACATCCGGATTTGCTGCCTCACCATGCCTGACGACGGAGTGAAGGTCGGTCCTTTCCCTAAAGTTGTCAAACCAGCCCCGACTGGCTTTAAACGGGTCTTCCGATTCACCTTTGTAGAAGTGTGTGGGATCTTCTGTAGAAAATAACCGTAAATCGCTCGTAAATAACTCGTAATAGTGCCTTCTCACATATGATGCTTTGTGTTAAGGTTGCTCCTTGAAGCTGCTTCTCTCTCACTCACACCATCAGTAGTTTCTCCATGTCTTGACGGAGAGAGGTCGGAGCTTAAAAATTATTGTAACGCCCTTTGTTGGCGCTATACTTTATCAACTCCTTTTGTTTAAGCACAGTAAATATCATTGATGTGTTACGCCCGTACATCCTCTCCAAGTCAATTACTCGCACATCTTGCTCATGGTTTTCTATTATTTAACGCTTTAATTCAATAGACATCATCATCTTCTTTGGACCCAGGGTTATAAAAATAAATATGATAATGTTTTCTAAATGTACAAAAAGCAAAAAACGCGAACCCAACTTATCAAAAATGCTTCCAAAACGAGGGAAACAAGCACTCAGACTGAGGACTAGTCTGAGGTGGGAGAAACTGTTAGACGCTGCACACGACACCTACATGCGCGCGCATGTTGCGGTCGTGTACAGCGGTGTAGTGTGCGATTCCTCGTATCTCAAATCTTGCTCTCGTCTCAAAGCAAAAACATCGCTCGCTTGGTAGCTCCTGTCTCAAAACACTCGTATGTTGGGGCACTCGTATATCGAGGTACCACTGTAAATACAGTTTATAGTTTTTTTAATGTGACAATCATTATAAGCCATGTAGATTTTTCCTTGTGGCTTCATTTGTTTTCTCTTCCAAAATTTCGAACGTCCAACAGTTTTGTCAGTTTCGGGCTTTTGGTATGGAGAGTTAGAAAATGAGATAAGACCAGAATGAACTTCAGTTCTGAACTTTGCAGTTCAGCATAGAGTAAGGAGTATTGACAGATTTATGTTCGCTCTTTACGTGCGCTTTTCATCGTATTTTCTTCATCATTCTCAGCACTTTAAAGTGATAACTACTAGCAGTGTTCCTTTATATTTCGTATATTTTTGGAATTATATTTTTTTACTCGTACTTTTCGAAAAACTCCAGAATTGTTCAGTGTTTTTTCGAGACAAATAATTTCTAACAAGCTACCAGCTCTTCCGCATGCTTTACGAACCTTTATGCCAGGAACAATTTTGGGTGTTAGAAGTAGGACAGATGCTAGAGACAAGAACAATTGAGGAGCATCTGAGGCAGCTTGTGACAGTCTTTGCTGCGTTCCAAGAAGATATAAAAGGAGAGGTTGATTCCTTTACAGAAGAGATAAATGCGTCCAACAAAAGAGGGAAAGGAGAAATAATACCAGTTCAAGGAAAGATGGAATCTATCCAAAATTGATACTTAAGCCTCTCAAGAAGAAATAAAAGACAACAGTAGAAGATTTTCGAGGATTTTGAAAGCAGAAATAACATGGTCGAAAGGAGAGTTAGAGAAACTGGAGAACGTGTTTCTGCTGTCAAACAGCAAATCAAAGAAAGAGTTAATGCTGTCAAACTACAAATCAAAGGAAGAGTTTCTGATGTCGAACAACAAATCGATGACAGAGTTTCTGCTGTTGTCGCCAAAGAATCTGACAGCTTTAACACATTCACAATGACAACTGGAAACGATTCTGATACCTTTAAATTGGTACCTATGTTTTCCGACCCATTTCTCATGCTTTCCACGTGTGATGGAAAAAACATTTGGCATATGTACAAGGCTCAGTTCTGTATAGCTCCAAATGGAAATGGGTAGGATTCCGAAGACAAACCTGTAATTTCGCAGCTTCTCTGAGAATAGAAGAAGACGATATCGGTCCCACTCTTCTAGAAACCCAGAGGCTAGATTTTGATGCTGTACCCGGTACGCGAAAGCTCTACTAAGAAGTGTTTAAAAGGCTACAGAAGGCTGCAGTTAATATCTCGATAGCAGAAGCTCACCAAAATAATCCAGAAGCTCGCCACTGATATCGAAATGCTCTCCCATCTCTCCTTTTTTGACTGCTCAACAGAAATACGTGAAGTACAATCCATGAAATACTTCCTCGGTGGCATACGGGAACCTGAGGTATAGAAACAACTGCGAATAGTGGATCTCAAGGATTTAAAAAGTGCCTAGAGTGTACGCCATGAAACACGTAGCAGTCCTTTCAGAAACTTGCACACACCATTGCCCAATCGGAACTACTCCAACCCAGAAGCTAGTGGACAAGTGACAGCTCGTCCAGGCAGTCTACCCACTTAAGTAAGTGCCTTAAAGCGGAACAGACGTCAGACGAAAGCGACCTTAGTATGCTAGAACTGCAGTGGTGATGAACACTTACGAAAGAACTGCAGAACACATTAGGACACAGAAGATAATGCTGCTAATCAGCAAGAAGTCACGAAAACAAATCGTGGATGTTGAGCGGAATTTGCCAGAGATTGCCAGATATTGAGAAGTCCCACATAAAATCCTTTCAGATTTCGGTTATGGTTGGTGGCAATAATGGACTTTTCAATCATGAGGCATACAAATAGAGTTCCCTTTGTATAACAATCGATACATGAGTAATTTACCATCATCCAAAACCTCAAGTCGAGATGATAGAACCAGCATGAACAGAACTTTTCCTTCCAGGATTATAGCTGAAAACAGAAATTTCCGGTAAGGCATTATGAAATATGCTAAGAACGTTAAGAGCACGAAATGAGTACTAATAATATGTTCTTTCGTTGAATTATCAAGGCCGTCATTCCGGTGACGGTTGAAACGTAAGTGCCAAAGCTAAAGTCATTGGGGAATGAGAAGTGGTTGCATCACGTTCTCCATTGAACTACGTTAAGGGGTCTCGTACACCTTAAAACCCTCAAAATCTCTGAATATGATCCTGTTGTAAGAATTGGGATAGCATATTTATTTTTAAAGCTATTACTTCCAGTTTTTTACAGCTGACTACATAGCACAGCTGAATTAGTAAGCAAATATTTTGTGTTGCCACAAATGTTTTTATAATTTAATCTTCTTTGTGAGGTAATTTTTTATATGTTCACGCAATACTCCCACTTTGCGTGCACAATTTAAAACATTCTGTTATATATTTTAACTTCATAGCTAATATACAGCTTGTATAGCATCTAAAGACTACTGTGAACCAAAAATCTTAAGAATTTCATGTTAAATTCTCATTTTATTTAGAACTAAATTTATACAATGCATTTTAATAAAGAATTTTTAATATTTCCATGCGTAAAACTTCTGACTATTAAAATATTCAATATATTTTTTGGTTCAGTTAGATGATAATACTCATATAAAGAAGTCCATTAAATTTAAAGTGTGTACCAAGAACCGTTTTTAAAATATCATGCGCGCAGCAGTGAAAATTTATGTTTTGAGATAATCAAGTTTTAATGTAAATATTTTTTTAAATACTTCTCTTGTTATAAAATATATAAAATGCTTATTTTCTGAGAGATATTTTAATATTATACAATTTCGAATAGTTGGTATAAGCATAATTAATGTAAAATAAGCTGCCATCATCAAAGTATAACATATCAACTAAAAATGATTTGAAACTTCTACGCTATCAATGATACAACTAAAATTTTTCTTACAAATTGGAACTTACTTATAGGCAAATGTTTCAGGTAAAGTTCTCTGTAATGTATTATTGTATATCAAACATATAAATCATTTAATAGTTCTTCCACAGAGTAACTTTAGCATACTCTAAATGATATGTATACAACTGGGAAAAAATGCATTTTAAGAAAATCGAGTTTTGATGCAAATATTTCAGTATACAACTTTCTAATAATAAAGTGCATAGTATATTTATTTTCGAAATGATATATTTAAAATGTATAAATCCTAATAAATTGCATAAGCTTTTGTCAATATGAAACACATTAAAATTACCATACTATATAAAATACCATGACAGAATGATAGCCGTGTATTAAAATACGTGTAGCATATTTGAACAAATAATTTATTTTTACATAACCACATCAGTTAAGTACTTTCAAGCATTTAAGCATATGATATGTATCATATTATGCAATATTATTTAAACATAGGTGGGAAAAAATCCTTTACGACTTATTTGAAATTGTATGCTAAACTGCTACATTCATCGAAGTATAACATATCGACTAAGAATGATAAAACTAAAACTTCCTTACAAATAAGAATTTACTTATAGCCAAATGTCTTAGCTCAAGTTCTCTGTAATATATTACTGTATATCAAACTTATAAAACATTTAATAGTTCTTCCACAATGTAACTTTAGCATACTTTAAATGCTATGTATACAACTGCGAAAAACCGTATTTTAAGAAATTTGAGTTTTAATGCCAATACTTCAGTATATAACTTTCTAATAATAAAGTGCATAGTATATTTATTTTGAAAATACATTTAAAAAGTATAAATCCTAATAAATTGCAGAAGCTTTTGTTAGTATGAAACACGTTAAATTTACCTTGCTATATACATTACCATGACAGAATGATAGCCGTATATTAAAATACATGTAGCATATTTGCACAAAAATTTATTTTTACATAACCACTTTCTTTTCTGCGTTATCTATTCTCTTGTTATCAATTTGTAAAAATCCTTCAATAGAATACTTACTTCTAAAAAGCTGTAGCTCATTCATTACAGAATGTCTACCAACAGACCTTTCGTTAAAAGCAATTACTGCTTCATTTCCAGCAATTTGAACTATCCTACTACCAGCACGACATGTCTTTTTACAAAATTTCCAAATTAAGGAATTAAATGATTCATTAGTATTTTGTGTTTTGCCGCCAAGGCAACGTCTCAATAACGAAGGTTGTGACAAATCTATAAAAACTGGCTTTATTGCCTCCATTACAGCGACTGGTTAAGAATTTATATGCTTATAATCAGCTTTATTTTGCTTAGCTATATTGTATTTGCACCATGTGGTTTCATTTGTAGGACAAACGTCATGAATCGGCTTTTCATCACTCGATATTTTGTGGTAGTAAATTGCCCAAATGGCATTTCTGATATCACTAACAGACTCATTATATTCTCTAATCGCATTACCATAATACGAAGTTATTTCATTTATTAACTTATCTGTTAGTCTCCCTTTCCCAGACAAATTTTACCGTCATTTAATTTTACTTTTTTTCTTTCAAGTTTTAATTTGCGTAGCCATATTCCCATTCGTTTTTGAATATGTCCAACACACTCAATTTTTTCTATATTTAATGAACCATATGGTTTGGCGTCAGTTATACCTGCAAATGGTTTTGCATCACCTATGTAAGGATCTTAAGTTTTACTAACGTTTATTTTATTTTAAATCTTTACTATCACTTCTTATTTTCCACTTCCGGCCAGAATTAAAAGCGTTAACTTATTTATGCAAAATTTGTGTGGCGAACGCCAAGTACTTAAGATGTGGCTTTTTGCCAAGCGAGAGAGAGGATGGAGTTAGTCGAAGCAGGCCGCTTACCTTAGAATTTTTACTCAGTTGCTGGTTGCTTTCCAGGCCAGAGGTTTAATCCTCGTGATAATTTTTAAACGTATTGTAGTGTTAACAGTTCTCTGTACTACATACGGCTTCCTGTTAATATAAGGCCAAACTTCCACGTTTATTATTCCAAAGTTAAGTTAGAGTTTAGTTAAATATTTTTATATTCTTACGTTTAGACCTCAAGTAGTGGGTCTTTGTATTCCGAAGTACGGAAATTATTGTAAAGAGAGAAAAATAAAGGGTTTTGTATACCTTTCTTGTGTATCCTGTCTACTTCCCACAGTTATTGAACATAGCTTTAGTAAGCTCTCTGTTCCGAGTCAGGTCCTTGCATATTCCCGAAGAAAGTAAGACGGAACATTGAACCTGAGAGTGGCGCCCAACGAAGAAGAATAACCATGGCCGAGTTTCAAGAAGAACCTGTGCTGCCTGCAGAAGCGGCTCAGAATCCAGAAATGCCAGCTGCCGCCCTGGAAAGATTTGGTTACATCGTCCAGACCATGCGCGCTTCGATGAAACCAGAAGCAACATTTAATGGAAACTCAGCGGTAACCAGTTTTTTGGAAAAATTGGATGACCACTTCATGCTCTACCCCGTGCACGAATTTCAAAAAGATACCTTAGCTACCAGCGCTTTGAGGGGCCAAGCGCTTAATTGGTTGAAATGTATAGGCAGAAGTCTCTTGGGTCAAGCAGGAAGTCCCACCTGTACTTACGAGAATTTCAAGACTGCGCTAGTAAAAGCCTTCCCTGTCGTAAGGGATCGTGCGAAATTAGAAACGGAACTTTTCAGCATATATCAGCAAAGAATCGAAAATCTCTCAAGCTGTATTTTAAGAAAAATTCACGTCTTCAAAATCTTGTATGGAAACCGTCCGTATCCTGAGATAATTCAAGTGATTTTGCCGAGGTTACTGCCCGAAGTGCAAGACTTTATTGAATTAAGAAATCCGACTACACTGGAAAAGTTATTTGAGCTAGCAATCCAGTTTGAAAGTAGAAGAACGGCGGACATTGAAAGAAGACGCCATTATCAACAGCGAAACCAATTTGGTGCGCCAAGACTACAGCAAACTCAAGCACACTGCTACGGAAGCAAAGCGAATGAGTGGGCAAGGAAACCCGAGCATTCAAAAACAGCCGGCGAACGTCGACAGTTCAATAGCAATCCAGGAAAAAAGTCTCAAGGCCAGTGGAAAAAGAAGGAAAGCACGGGAATGAAAAATAATTTAAACTAAAACGGATTTCTGCTGACGGGAGGGTGCGGAAATCCGAAGGCCACAAAAACCCCTCTTCCTTCAAGTTAAATACAGTAATGGTGAAAAATTTGACTCTTCCGAAGATTGAAGTGTTGGTGAATAATATCCCAGCCACCGCACTCCTGGATACAGGCGCGCAGTGTTCCTGTGTGGCAGAAGATTTTTTTAGGAAGTATTTTCGTAAATATCGTATATATATTTCGGATAATACGACAGTGTTAGCTGCGCAAGGAGAAAGATGTAAGTGTATAGGTAAATTACCGCTGTATGTCCGTATCAAGGACGAACAAGTAAAGGTCATGTTTTTCATAGTAAAGAATCTGCAAGCACATATTATCTTAGGAATAGATTTTCTTTCAGAGGCACAAGCAACGCTAGATTTTAATGAAGCGTCCCTTAAGCTGACAATGAAACCAGTTCGTGAAGAAAAGGCTGAACCGCCGATGTTAAACCTTGACCACCTGCCTAATGAAGAGCAACGAAGAATCCGACAAGTGGTAAGTGAATTTGCTTCGTTATTTAGTGATATTCCAGGATTTACTCAGGTTACTAACCATAGTGTTGACACCGGAGATTCAATGCCAGTTCGCCACAAAGCATACCGGTATGATAAGAATAAGGAAAAAATTATAGAATGGCATATCACGGATATGCTACGTAAAAAGATCATAACGCCCATCTCAAGTAGTTTTGCTAGCCCGGTGGTTTTATGTAAGAAAAATAATGACTATCCATTGACACATCCAAAAAGGTGGAGATTCGCAATTGACTACCGTAAATTAAACTCCATAAATAAATATCCGGTATATCCGTTACCTATTATTGAAGAAATTCTAAGGAACATAACATCCACCAAATATATGACGACTTTAGACTTAACGACTGGTTATTTTCAAATAGGGGTTAGGCCTGAGGACGTGCCTAAGACTGCTTTTATAACCAAGTCTGGCACTTATGCATTTCTGCGTATGCCGTTTGGCCTTTCAGGGGCACCGGCAACATTTCAGCGATGTATTGTGTTAAGGCCTGTTCATGGAAAGTCCACATTTATCTATTTAGAGGATATCATTATTACTAGTGATAATCTCGACCAACATGTACAGGATTTAAGACAGGTGTTTTCTTTATTAAATGAAGCCGGTCTAAAAGTTAATGTCGAAAAGTGCAAATTTGCAGCCCCTGAATTAATAATGAAATATTTAGGTTACAAAATATTTCAGAAAGGAATAGAGACAGACGAATCAAAAATAATCGCTGTACAAAAGTATCCGACTCCAAACACGGCGAAGAAGTTCTCTTCTTTTCTAGGACATTGTTCATATTATAGGTCCTTTATAAAAGATTTTGCAGCTATTGCTGAACCATTGTTAAAATTAAAAAGGAAAAAGGCGAGATTCTAATGGACGGCCGAAGCCAATAGTGCTTTCGAAAAATTAAAACAAGCATTAACGCAAGCTCCTGTGTTGAAATTTCCAGAAAAGGATGAGAATTTAGAAATTTCAGCGGATGCTTCGGATTATGCGGTAGGAGCGCTACTTTCGCAAAATCAGCAGCCCGTGGCATTTTTAGCCGAACTTTAAATCAAACACAAAGAAACTATTCCGCGACCGAGAGAGAGGCACTTGCAGTTCTGTTAGTAGTGCAAAAGTTCCGAGTCTATTTTGGAAAGGCGCCAATAACACTGTACTCTGATTATGCGGCGGTAACTAGATTGTACTCAGGGAAAAACTTATCCCCAAGGTTAATAAGATGGGCACTCAAGCTACAAGAATATAATCTGGTAATCAAGCATACCCCCGGAAAGGAAAATATCGTAGCAGATGCCCTATCCAGAATTAAAATAGATGAAGAAGGTAACACTGTAAAGGTGGCAATGCTCACAGCATGTACAATAAATTCCCGAGAAACTGTAATAACCGAACTGGGTAAGGATCCTGAGTTTGGAAGCATTTATGAGTATTTAAAGGATCCTGAAAATTTTAGCCACCAAGATATTGTGGCGATAAGAAATAGGGCGGCCCATTACGAACTAATAGATGGTCTATTAATTTATACAAAAACTACGAATTCCAACAACGAATTTCGACCTGTTATCCCAGCTAGTCTTAGATTAAATATCCTGCAGGAGCTCCATGACAGCCCTTTAGCTTCTCATGCTGGTATTCGAAAACCTATCCAAAGCGTACGCGAGGCAGTCTATTTTCCTGAACTGCAAAAGTTAACAAGGGCGTATGTCCATTCCTGCCCAACATGTCAAGCAGTTAATTATATTAATTTCCGCCCGGCCGGGTTTCTAAATAGTATTAAATCCGAATTTCCAAATGAAATAATTGGCATCGATTTATTGGGCCCTTTCACAAAAAGTCAGTTAAATAAAAGTCGCTATCTCCTTGTTATGGTTGATCATTTTAGTAAGTGGACCGAAATTGTTCCCTTAAAACGAGCCTCCGCGAAATTAGTTACTGATTCTATTTTAAATAAATATATTTTAAAATACGGAGCGCCCCTAAAAGTTATATAATGGTCCTCAATTTGTAAGTAATGTATTTGAAGACATGTGCCCAAAACTGGTCATATGTCATTTAAAAATGGTCCCGTATCGGCCGCAATCAAATATAGCGGAACGGCTGAATAGAAATATAGTGAAAATTATCCGTAGTTATGTTAACAATTTTCATAAAAGCTGGGATAACTATGTCAATGAATTTGCTTTCGCCCTTAGGACCGCAAAACATGATACAACGGGCAAAACTCCTGCTGAGTTATTTTTAGGCAGAAAGATTATAACGCCGTTAGATAAATTATTTTATGTGCAACAAAGAGCCCCAGAATTTAAAATGGGTGATATAGAAAAACTAATTAAAGAAGCAAAAAAGAATACTGAAGTAGCACAGAGAAAACAAAAGCTGCATTATGACTTGAAACGACGGGGAGTAACTTATAAAGTAGGGGATGAAGTGTTAAAAATTAAGCATTCACTATCTTCAGCACCACAAGATAAAACTGCCAAATTTTTTCCACGATTTGAAGGACCATATGTCATAGAAAATATAACTCACGCTGTAGTAGTGTTAAAAGCCAGGAATTGTGAAACCTGCTCCGCAAACATTGATCAAATCAAACCCTCTTATGATCGTAATAAAATGCAAATAATTACAGATCTTTTGCAGGATCCGGCACGACAGACACGGCGGGCACAAGCTCCAGAGGTGGAACAACGACAAGTACAAGGGCAAGCCATTAAGAGGCAGGAGCAAGTGAAAAGAAAGTTTCCCCGCGGGAAAATTAAAGGTTACAAGAAAAAGAAACCGTTCCACCGTCCAGAAAAGAGAGCTCACGAACACCCCCAGAATGAAGAAGGGAGAAGGACGACGTATGCAAAGAGAGCCAGGAGAAATGACGGCAACTATAATCCGGCTCTAAAACGGAAGATCTACTCATCCGACAGGACTCTCCGCAGCAAATGTCGCCGAACTGCGGAAGGGCCACCAGCGGCGGAGGAAAAGTTACAAGGAAAATTTGAACGGCCAGCAACGAGGTCCAAGCAGGAACGCGAAAGGATTCTCCCGGTTCCGCCAAGACCAGCTGCCATCAAACGGCCAAGACCACAGGCAGCGGCGAAAAGGAAGGTATTCAAGGGTGACCGAACTGGAGAAAAAAGAAAGCTTCTAGAGGAAGGCCCTGAAGGGCGAGCCCGCACAAGAAGGAGGATAAATCAAACGAGAATCTGCGCTACCTTCCAGGACTGGGCTCAGAAAAGAATGTCCGAATGTAACAAAGATAAGTAAAATTTTATGTTACTTTGCAAACGTAAGTTAATCTTTCATTCTTACTGCAAGTGGTAGATTTCAAGAAGTTTTACGTCATGCGAGGTCTACCTTTATCGCCAAAAAGGCGAGAAATGAGTTGTTACCGATTTTGGTATTATGTTTTTCAATTACTCGCGCGTAAAACAAAAGTTGATGTATAATAGGAATATGTAAAGACTTAAATATTGTAAAAGTTATTGTATAAATTTTATTTAAAACATCCTGGCAAGAAAGAAGTTTTAGTCTGAAAGACTTTTTGAAATGTAGTATTTCAATGTAGAAGAATTAGCACTTGATTTGAAAAGAATAGAAGTTAACAATGTACTACTAATGTATGTTTTCAAATGCGTAAAATTAACGGCATGTTAATATGTTCTTATATACAATGTGAACTGTTATTTTAAATGTTAAGAAATACCGTGATATGGTAAAAGTGAAAGTAATGTTAAAATGTTTTTTTATTCGTGTGACTGTAAAAAGACCAAATCATGGTGAATATGTGTTAAAGGTTGAATGAATGTAGTTAGGCTCTCTGATGCTACACTTCAGAGTTAGCCACTTTCAGAATAGTACCTCAGGGTTTAGAGTTGAAGTTAGGGTGTGTTATGAGGGCTTGGTATGTTGAATTTTTAACACGTTAGTGTTTTGATTGTAGGAGGAAGTGTTGAACACGTATACATAAACACATTCGTGTTTGGTGTTCTTTTACAACACATGTCAGAGAGCACGGGGAGAGATAATTAAAATAGTCATGAATGAAATAAGAATGTTAAGAGAAATATAAATATGCATGTTACTTGCCATTTCATTGTGTAACATTTCATTAAACTAGTTTTCCTTCCAGATCTCTGGAAGGAACCAGATTTGAATAAAAGCTCCTGTTTAGATGCAGTACAGATGAAAAATTGCGTGTCCTTGGAGCTGCTATTGTAAAAACAAATTTCTTTTTTTTTTAATTTCTAGTTTCTAGTGAGAAATGTTTGTAAAAGATTAGCCTCGCGTTAGATTCTAGAGCTAAATGTTTTCAACAAGGTCGTTTTAGACCTCAGTTTAAAATTAATTAACTCTGGCGGGAAGTATGTAAGGATCTTAAGTTTTACTAACGTTTATTTTATTTTAAATCTTTACTATCACTTCTTATTTTCTACTTCCGGCCAGAATTAAAAGCGTTAACTTATTTATGCAAAATTTGTCTGGTGAACGCCAAGTACTTAAGTTGTGGCTTTTTGCCAAGCGAGAGAGAGGATGGAGTTAGTTGAAGCAGGCCGCTTACCTTAGAAGTTTTACTCAGTTGCTGGTTGCCTTCCAGGCCAGAGGTTTAATCCTCGTGATAATTTTTAAACGTATTGTAGTGTTAACAGTTCTCTGTACTACATACGGCTTCCTGTTAATATAAGGCCAATCTTCCACGTTTATTATTCCAAAGTTAAGTTAGAGTTTAGTTAAATATTTTTATATTCTTACGTTTAGACCACAAGTAGTGGGTCTTTGCATTCCGAAGTACGGAAATTATTGTAAAGAGAGGAAAACAAAGGGTTTTGTATACCCTTCTTGTGTATCCTGTCTACTTCCCACAGTTATTGAACATAGCTTTAGTAAGCTCTCTGTTCCGAGTCAGGTCCTTGCATGTTCCCGAAAAAAGTAAGACAGAACATTGAACCTGATACCGTCACCAATATAAGAAGTATATTTTACACCTCTTTTTTCCATGGAACATGAAAAATTGTTTATCTTTCCATTCATTTCCATTTTTCCTGAAGAACCAGCATTATTCTCCAAACAGGCCTTGTGTTCACTTACGCCATTTCCTAGAAATGACTCGCAACCTTTGCAATATAAGACAGTATTTCTGTATCGATTACTGCGTTGCTTTCTGACCCTATTACGGAACAGACTCCAACCAAAGACGTATGTCCTCGAGTCTTCCATGTACCGTCTCCACTTACAGTCACATTTAACGACGAATTTGAAAGAACGATGTGCAATCACAGGAGGGAGATCCATAACGCAGCAGAATTTCTGCATAGCAGCTTTCCCTTGACCAAGAGTTCGCATTGCATACGTAAATCTTCTGTTTAGCTCTGATATATTTTTGCGGACACCTATCATATTAGAGTTTCTGAAAGTTCTTTTACATGAACACTTTGAGCATAGTAACTCAAATTTTGAGCTTAAACCATGATGAAATAGTTCACTTAAATGAACATTACAAATTTTACAACATAAATTATTTTCAATAAATTGAAATAGGATATCCAAATCAAATAGTCTATAACCACTAAAATTAGGCTCTAAAGTTATCTTTATCTCTTGGTGGCAAATCAGTGTCACTATTTAATTTTTTAAACGAAGAACTGACACCACACTTCTTATTCATTGTATCATTATGCTGATTTCCCTGGAACTTTTTTTCTTTGGTCGATGAATATAAGATCTTTTATATTTTACATCTTCCTCACAATTTTCCATAATTATCAGGTGATAAAAATACTAAACAAAAACTGCAATGTTATAATAAAAACACCTTCAAAAAAGTCAAAAGAAATTTAGAAATCGCAAAAGAGCTTGTAAACAATCACGTTTCACGCTAATCCAAAGCTGGAGTAAGATTTCAACACATGCCTATGTTAGATGCCTATGTTAGAATAGTGCTATGTATAAATGTAATATATTCCTAAGTCGCGCTTTCGAGACATGAAAAACGCAGTTTGAATTTTGTCAATCGGGCCAGTAGAACGGGAGATATAGCACAGTCCTCCCTTTTTTTTTTTTAGCTTGATAACACATCAGCACTGTTTTTCCACCATCTCAAAATAAATTATGAAGATTTGTGCTTATGCAACTAGTTGAATTTCAACAGAAATACACGTTCATATGAAAACGTTGAAGCTCTTTTAACCCTCTGAGCGTTATGACCGGGTTTAGGCGGTCAAGACGGCCTACCTCGAAAGCGTTACGGACGCTTCTAGGCGGTCACTGGAAAAGTGTTCGAAAGCGTTACTGACGGTTCTAGGCGGTCAGTGATGAAGACCTCGAAAGCGTTATGACCGCTTTAAAGCGGGCGTGCAGATGTCTCCTGCCCCCCTTATTTCTGGAACCCTGGAGATCTCTAAATGACAGTTCTCAGTAGGAGGCAAAGAGGGTTGTCTTTTTCGTTTTAGACCGCTATGTTTAATCGCCAAGAAAACGCTTGAACATGTAATGGTTTATAAACAACAAACAAACGTGGGCATTCTTCGCGAAATGAAAAAGTATCATGTAAGCATGTTTTTTCAATAGTCTCTTTAAACAGATAACATTTTCATAAAATATCCTTTAGTTTTTAAATTGATTGTTCAGAAATATGCGAAATGCTCGTGAATTCAATTAAAAAATAGCATTAGGAAATATTTAAACAAATTTACTTATGGATATATAGATACATAATTAAAACCGACAAGTTATAAGTTTTAATTATTCGAGCGAACGAATAGCGCATTTAATTACTGCATTTAATTTAATACTGCATTTAATATGAGTTATATATAATTACATGTAAAGAATAACATAATTAAGCAATAATTCAAATAAAAATTAGCCATCAACAGTAATTTATAATAAGCGTATTTTGAACGGGTTTATGAAGCATAATCTAATTTTATAGTAAAAATAATAATGGCGAATTATTTATTCATTTTGGAACAATATTCGTCGCTTATACTGGTTTGATGAAGTTCTGTTTAAATTCATTTCAAATATTCCAAATCTTTATATGTACATTGATTTCAATGCGATTTTTATTAGAAAAAAATTCAATTAGTTTGATTT
The DNA here is from genome assembly GCF_044657685.1 of Stegodyphus dumicola. NCBI lineage: Eukaryota > Metazoa > Arthropoda > Arachnida > Araneae > Eresidae > Stegodyphus > Stegodyphus dumicola. The sequence goes on along the minus strand of NC_140780.1, from coordinate 1,489,622 downwards.
TCTTACATAATTGTAATTACATTGTTCAACGCAAAATAACTACAAGCAGAAAGGCAAAGGTGTGATAAAATTTCTGTATTTTGCTATATAAATTATTAAAATAACCAACCTACAGCCTAACAACTGAATGTCCGAAATATAACCCGCAACTTTTCTAAAAGTAACAAATTTCAGTTAAAAAAAACCGCAGTTAATAAATAAAACGAAATACTATTAAGAAAAGAAGCACGAAAATTTACTTTTTAGTCCAAAGAGATTTCAGTCCCGAAGGACTATTGCTTTCGTTTTGGCATTTTGCGTCGGACTCATAAACGTCGGTTCACTTTTCAAACTGTTGCCACAAAATGTTAGAGTCCTGCATTATATTTGAAGAAATTAAATAATAAAAAATCTGCATAAATGATTGTCTATTTCTCGCATTGTGATAAAACAATGGTACATAGAGCCATCGAATTTTGAATGACGAAATCCTACTGCGAATATGGGCATCTGAAATCCCAAATTTGGAATTTGTTTTATTATAGATTTTATATTTTGTAAAACTTTAACGAATTTTTGATTTACAAACTCAATGCTTTAAAAGCGAGAAATGGCAACGTTATATAGAAAAAAAAATACTTTTATCTCCAGCTCGCGAGACTGTGTATATCGGAAATTCTAAAGATATGCTTAATTTAACATTATTTTGCGATATTGCTCTTGAACTGAATTTTATGGTTTAAGTGCAAAGAACACGATATTTAATAAATAAAGGTAACACTCAAAACGTTAAAAAAACGCCCCTTTGGACATAATTTAAAATCTGAAAAATTTCAGATTTTTTTTTTTTTTTTTTTATTTATGTTTGCTTACTTTATTTTTAGTTGAAAGGGGCAATTTGCCCTGAAGAACTTTTAATTTCGCTTTGGCATTTTTCATTGGAAACTATAAACGGCGGATCACTTTTCCAATTGTTGCCACTAAATTTTATCGCTCTGTATTATACTTAAAGAAATTAAATAATGAAGAATCTGCATGAATGTACGTATGTTTCTCGCATTGTAATAAAACAACGGTACCTAGAGCTATCAAAATTTAAAAAATGGAAGCCCTAATTTGAATTTGAAATTTGTTTTATTATCGATTTCATATTTTATAACACTTCAACGAATTTTTGATTAAAAAACTAAACGATTTCAAAGCAAGTTCCAAAGCGATTTTATCTCCAGCGCGAGAGACTCTAAGATACGCTCATTTTAAAATAATTTTGAGATATTGCTGTTGAACTGAACTTTGTGGTTTGAGTACGTAGAACATGATATTTAATGAGGTAACACACAAAACGTTAAAAACACTCCTTTGGACGCAGTTTAAAATCTGAAACCTTTCATATTTTTATTTATTAGTTCAAAGGGGCTTATTAGTATTTAAAACAATAGTCCTTGAGAGACTATTGTTTTAAATACTAATACTGTTTTCGTTTTTGCGATTTTGCGTTGAATCACTATAAACGGCGAATCACTTTTCAGACTGTTGCCACCAAATGTTAGAGTCCCGCATTACATTTGAAGTAAGTAAATAATGAAAATCTGCGTAAATGTGTGTATATTTCTGGCATTGTGATAAAAAAAAGGTTTGAAAAAAGGCCATCCAAGTTTGAATGCCGTAATCCTCCTACGAATATGGGCATGTGGAAGATCAAATTTTATATTATCTATTTCATATTTTGTGAAACTTTAACGAATTTTTGAGTAACAAACTCAACGATTTCAAAGCAAGCAATAGCAACACTCTACGGGGGTGGAAACCTTTTTATCTCCAGCGCGCGGAATTGTGTACCGGAAATTCTAAATATATGCTCATTTTAAAATTAATTATCGACATTGCTATTGAACTGAATTTTATGGCGTAAGTGCAAAGAACATGATATTTGATAAATAAAGGTACCACACAAAACGTTAAAGAAATGTCTTTTTGGACGCAATTTAAAATCTGAGACCTGTAAGATTTTTTTTTAAAAAATTTTTATTGTTTTTTGAATGCATGTTGTTTGCGAATGACGCAGTAGTCGTGTATAATTTGAATATATAATAATTATTTGTGCTATTTTTTATTTGAAATGCATAGAATTCTCTAAAATAGTAGCATTCTTAGATTGAATATTGTCTAAGCAGGTTCAATGATATTTTAACTTCATTACCATATCAAATACAGTTTCTTTTTAATTTAAAAACTTCGCCAGCGGTCTGAAGCAACTTTTTGAATCATAGGATGAGTTTTACTAAAATTTGTAGTAGTCCGAATTTTTATAAGTATTCAGAGTTACTGAAATAAAAAAAGCTAAACTTTTTAGAATTTTTTTATCAAAGTATTACATCTTAGGCCAGCAAGACCTGATTAGTAAATCTGGGAAAGGATCTATGATTGTTTAGTAAGAAGTAAAAAAAAGTACTCTAGGTCTAAGCAGTAAAAGAAAGCCTGTCCCTCTATCGAAAATTGTCACGTATGTTAGAAAGATTTTGCAAGACATTAATATTTTAGCTCAAACATGATTTTTTCAAAATTTAGTCTCTTGTTTTGGAGATGGTGTTCAAGCATCATAATTTTATTTTCACATGTGCAGAATTTTTATATTTTTTATTGATCGCTGTACTTTTAACTTCCATAGCATAAATTAAAGAAATACACATAGCAACTTCAGCCATAAACAGATGACTTAAGAGAAATTTGTTTTGACATATTATGTGAAAGATTAATAAGTACTATAACACAACAATATTACATGACAGTAATATTAAATGCTTTTGCATTTATGTTACATGACAGTAATTAGAAAACAATAACTGTAGATGCGAAAAAAACCTGTACTTATAAACTTCTGCATTTTTAAAGAAAGTACAAAATAGTTCAGAATAGCAGATGGTTTTCAGATCATTCAGTAAGGTCATCGTAAGTATATTCTCTTCACGTTTCGGAAGAACTGTAGTAGTTCAGATTTGTTGTAAAAGACTAATTACACCCCTGGGGATTGGCGTACTTACGGAACGGAAAAACAAGCTTTGAAACATACTCATACAAAAGTCCTACCTTTTGTTCGACAGATAAATGACAGATGTGATAATTTGAACACATGCTTTCAATCAGTTGTTTCCTTCTAACAAAGCGTCTTGGGCGGCTAGCAGGATCCTAGCAAAGTCTTGTAATAGTCTCTTGTTTTAAATATGCTGTATTCGAACTCAAATTCAAAGACGGGCATTTAAAGATTTTATTAATGCTTTTTTTTTTTTTTTACATTCGACGATTCAATATTTGTTTAAAAAATAAACACATAAATAAACTTGCATAGCAGATCAAAATTATGTTGCTGTGGAAATGTTTCATCAACAGTTATTAGTAGTTATAACAGCATAACTAAATAAGCCCATTTTGAAATATGGATGATATTGCATTCATTATTTTTAATCTGAAACAATATCAAGTTGTTATTACTAGGTAAAATGGCTTAAAATAAGCTCACACATTATAAGAAAATTTTTTAAAATGAAAATTGGATTCACTTTCTTTCACATAATTTCTGACCAGTTCTTCCAAAATATTTTAAAGCTTACTTTACTACATAATAGAAATGTCTCCACGTTCGTTGTTTTTAGTTAGTAATTTTAATTGAGGCTGTTATATAAGAAGGCTATTTATCGTTGTTGTGTTATAGTACTTATTTTATTGTATAATGCAAATTTTTATCAATTGGTTAATTTTATAATGTATAGAGGAATTTAAAACAGAACAAAAGTAATTTCCACCGTTATAATATGTCCTTAAATGGTTCCCAATAAAAACATAGTTAACTGAGTAGTATACTACATTATATTAATTAATTTACTAACCAAATAGCAAAAACATTTCAAATTCGAAATCCATCTTTTAACTAAGTACTTTTTGCAAAGTAACAAAAATTCTAATCCCTTTGTAGTTTAAATTAAAGATAAACAAAAAATGTTGTTTTTTCCCCATGAAATGCTAATTTTATATTATTTGATAAAAACTGGGAAGTGCAAAATCAAAATCCTGGCGAAATACATATACTTATGAATGAACACAGCACACAAACATTTCTTCACCCTAAGCACGAACACAAATCATATTTTAAACAGCTTAAAATGAATCTACTTTCAAAGTATTTAATTTGTGATAGATAATGACAGCTGAAAATATTTTCCAATATTACAAGATAAAATGAGGTTATTTCTCAAATAGTTTCACAAATAAACTCACAAAATAAAGAACGCTTTTATAAATTTTTAATTTGCAATACGTTAGATGCTTTATTGAAGAATTTGCAATAATATCGTTCTGATTTTCATTTTATACAAGATTGTCATCATGTTTCACTGATGAGCAACTTGCTAATTATTAGTCCAATGTAGAGTCCTCCTTCTGTTTTCTCATAAAATCGCCTTTGTAAATTTAGAGTTTAATTTAGCAAAACGTTTTCCACCTAAGTGGTAAAATGTCTTCGTAAAGAATTCCCTAAAGAAATCTGCCGTGTATTTATGTTGCATTTAGGGATATTTTCAAAAACACACGCTGCTGATTGTTATTTTTAATAGGTGAACAAAAGAAATATTTTTTTAAGAAAGAATATAACTTAACTGCAAGCTATGTCTTATTCCTAGATAGCGAAGCTTGATTACAAACTCAATTTTTAAAATACATTTAATTATCTTTATGCTTTAAAAAATGTCTTGTCTGGTATTTGGCCACCCACTTAACTTACACGTTGACCATTTAAATAGAGCACTACCAAATGGCACATTGAAAATGATCATATTCATCTCAGTGAGATGGATATGATTCTCATATCTTTTCTGTTTCGCATCTCTTTCTCGGGAACAAATCTACCTATGTAGTATATTAATGTATAGGTAGCAGACATTCTGTCACTGTCAGCCGAACGGTAAAGTCGCTGAATAGTCGCAGAATACCGAGTTCTGACTTAAGTTCGATTCTAAGAGACCGGGCTGGCTGCATGGGAGTTTTCATAGTTTTCCGTATATATAACATATATACGAGCAGTTTCTTTAAAAAGTCCTGGGGCCCACCAGCGGCCGAGCGATAAAGTCGCTGAACACTGGTAGTTCGGTCCGAGGTTCGAATCCCGCGAACGGGCTGGCTGCATGGGTGTTTTCGTGGTTTTCATCATGTGTAACGTGTATACGAGCCAGTTTCCCTTAGAAAGTCCTCCACGACGCCATCCCTCCCCTTAGGCAGATAGCCCTCGAGGCTTTGCCGTAATTAAATAACCTAACCTTTAAAAAGTCCTCCACGAAGAGACCCTCCTCTTAGGCAGACAGCTCTAGTATGCTTTGATGTAGTCAAATAAGCCAAAACATTCTGTTGGCAAAAAAGCAAGATTGCATTTATCATGAATAATTTCTAATGCAAAAGTTATACTTGTCACTAAGGAAAGAATTTATTTTTGTGTAAAATTCAGATTGCTTGAATTTTAATAATTCTCAGAAACGAAACACAAATAACAAAAAACTAAAAAAAATATTCATAATTAATTAGGATATATAAACGATGTAATCATTAAGCATATTTTTAGTAAGAAAGAATATTTTGTAATAAATAATTGAAAAATATATTTAATACTAAAGAATCCTCTATATATCTCTACAAAGTATAAAAATTACAAATATTTTTCAAGGTGCATGTGTATATGTACCTGATAAAAATATTTACATTGTTTATTATTCTAGCGATATTTTTAACCAGGTGCATATTTTCCGTGAGGCATTTTCCGGAGAATTTTTTTTCCCGATATACATTTTCAGGATATTTTCTTGGCATTCGTTTTACTCAAGTGGTTAGATTAAAGTGTTATTTTGTATGCTGTGAAACCTAACTAGAATTTATTTTCATTCCATAGTTGCTTCACATAAATTTTCGATTTTATGTAATATTCAGTTTCATAATTGCACTATCATTTTGAGATTTACTATACTTTTCAGTTTTTTCTATTAAATGTTGTCTACAACTACTTTCAATAAAATACTGATATGATATATAATAGGGAAATATAACATACACGCGCACACATGCTCACAAACTTACATCACCATATGTATACACAGTGTTTTGTATTGTGTGTTTACATATATATATATATATATATATATATATAGTTTACATATAACAGTTTTAATAATTTTAACAGCAAAACAGTTTTAATAATTCCTACGAAAAGTGTGATAAATTTTCACGAAATAAACTGCTTAAATTTATATATATATATCAAGCAAGGTAGTAATTACAATTTTGAAAAACTAATTTTGGTCTAGAAAACATCTTGTGCAATTTTTGGAGCAACAGCTCTTGGTAACTTTTATGCGAGCTTACTACATTTATATATATATATATATATATATATTGCGCTTTCCATAGATTAACATAAATGAAGTTTTTAAAGTCTGAATTTAAATAATGATATTGTGTTTATATGTACTGTAATTACTGATGAAAGGATGTTTCTGAATTTAAGGCCTTAAATTACTAACAGACGGCAAATACACAACTTGAAATCAGAGTCTTTGGAAGAAGCAATAAATTTAGAATTTTCGGCAGCTCCATTTCTCGTCATAGTTAACAAAATGAAAGAACTGAGAAAAATAGATAGCGGATGCTTTTTTGTCCTTGCACAAAGGTAATGGTCTCCCATATAAAGTAGAAAATGTACAAAGGTGGTAAGCTTTTAGTTCAGTAAACTAAAAGAGTTCAGTAAACTAAAATATACCCCTGGAGGTATATTTACGTTGAAGTCAACTTGGAGATTCCGCTATTAGGTGTTTTCTTTGAAAAGGGTAATATCTTTTTCAGCACATAACCAGAAATAAGAGTTTATGTTTTCATTACTTAATCTTCAAAGCTGTATAATTTGGAGCATCTGCTCGAAAAACTGTTAACTTATTTTTCATCCTTCATGAAAAGAATACACATCTGCGTAAATGTCTTGGAGAAATAATATCGTTAACAATTTTGCTACAAAGAATTTTTTTTTTTTTTGGTTTCTATTAACATCTCGATAATGCACGTAGTATATAAATACTTGCATTGTAACTCATATATAGCTAATTACAAGGAAATTGCATTGTAACTCGAAAATACATTTATTTTCTCAAGAAGCTCCTTTGTCCAAGCTGTTTACTTGTTTTCTACCCCCAAAGTGATTTTACTCTATGAAAGCCGAACTGCCTGATCTCATTCATCAGCCACTTCATCTATTCTGCTGTTGAGTTATGCGATATACATGCATACATACGTCGCGCTAAAACTAGTCATAAGTCCCAAATATAAAATTTCAACATTTTATGTTAAGTTATGCGACATACGTACGTTTAAACGTCATGATGGAACTATTCAAAATGGAAATTTCCTTTGAAATATGAAAATCGAAATGTTTCGCGATTACAATACTTTATTTATTTCTCACAAGTCAAAACGGTGTCATAAATAACTAACTACTAATAAATTTATGGTGCAATCTAAAGAATTATTTAAATCTAACACTTTAAACTGGAATAAACTTATAATATTTGAAAATTAAATACAAACATAATACTAAAATAAGTTGCGAATAATTTGTATTCGAAAAATTGGAACACGAAAGAAAAAAATTCTCACAAAATCCCTTTGTATATTAAAAAATATTTCCTCAGAAAATAAGGATAAAAAAATGCAAGATTAATTTTTCACCATTATCGAAGCAATTCCTTAAAGAAACTGGAAATTTAAAGCATTTTACGTAGTTTCTCTTACTGATGTATATTGACTAACTTTCTGTATTCGGCACATATCTTGATTTTAAGGTACGAGTAATATACAGTAATATGTGTTAGTGCGCAAATTATAAAGTAGCCAAATAGGAGATAAAATACTATTTTAGCAACCAGTCTCGTGACGAAGATACCATAGGGAGAAAAAATAATTTCACTCGCTAAATTCAACGGAGGGGAGAATTAACTTAATTATATCCACATGGTAAGGGGGCCCGCTTTTGAAGCAGTTTGAGTAAAAATGCTTGCCGCTTTTGCGACAGACATGGTAACAAAACACGATTATTTTTACGTCGTTTCCTGAAAAAACCCGTAACGCTCGGGGTGTTAAACTTCCGCGGTTAAACATTCCGAGTTTCAATGGTAAATATACTGATTGGCTTAATTTTAAAGATCTGTACATGGCGACAGTTCATACCAATCAGTCATTAGCGAAAATTCAGAAATTCCAATATTTGATAGGACTTTTAAAAGACGAACCAGCTGCTATTATTAAGCATATTCCGATTTCCGAAACTACATACGATGAGGCTTGGGACAAATTGATGAATCGTTATGATAGAAAAAATCAAATTGTAATGTCGCTTGTCAGAACATTTCTTGAGCAACCAAAAATTACTAGCGCTGATTCTGTTAATCTAAGAAAACTATCTGATACATCTGATGAAGTTATCCGTGGATTAAAATCTCTTGGCGAAAAGGCTTCGTCTAGAGATGTTTGGCTAATTTATTTTTTGTTAGAAAAAGTCGATCCAGAAACGCGCCATTTATGGTCACAAAAAAATGGTGAAGAAGAATTTCCTACCTTAGAATGTTTTTTGGAATTCTTAAACTCAAGATGTGTTTCACTTGAAATGTTAAACACTCATAATAATGAAAAGCGAGTATCGCATAAAAATCAGTGCTCTGTTTCGAAGAATGTTTCACATAATAATAAAAATTCTGTTCTAAAATGTCAGCATTGCAATGGTTCTCATTTTTTATCAAAGTGTTATAAATTTAAAGGTGCAGATATTACGACTAGGAAAAATATCATTCGCAAGAATTTATTATGCTTCAATTGTTTCGGAAATCATCAATTAAAATTTTGTTCATCGCAGAATGTGTGTTCTATTTGCAAAGCAAAACACCATACTTTACTGCATGAAGATATTAAAAGTGTTAACGTAGTTGTGTCAAATTCATCTCCATCTGATGAACAAATTTCTAATTCAGACGAACAAAATAATATTTCGAGTTTTTCTATTCAGGGTCAGAGTACTTCATTTTTACCAACGGCGGCAGTAATAATTTACGATTCTGCTGGTCAAGGTCACGAATGTATCATTCTTTTTGACAGTGGAAGTGAAGCTTCTTTTATCAGTGAATCATTTATTCGACAATTAAATATACGCAGACAAAATGCCCGTATTTGCGTAAAGGGACTTGGTGATTCTGAAGCAGCTTTGACTCGTGGTTATGTAAATGTAAAATTGTTTCCCAAATCTGAGTTGAAAAAAAATGGTGTTTTAATACAAGCATATATTCTTAAAAAATTAACTTCGCATTTGCCTTCAGTAAAGATTGATAGCAAGGACCTTGATTATTTGAATTCAATTAATCTTGCAGATCCAAATTTCAGTACGCCCAAACAAATAGACATGATAATTGGAGCTGACTATTTCTTTTCTCTGCTTCAGCCAGGGCAGATTTTTGGCTATAAAAATGTAATTGCGCAAAATACTATTTTTGGTTGGGTTGTATCAGGCAGAATTAAAACAGAAGGCAATACTCCGCATCCCATTAGTGTTAATCGCATTAGTTTACATATTGAGGATAACGTCGATGCAACACTTAAGCGTTTTTGGGAGTTGGAAGAATTAACGTTCCAAAATCAGAAATCAACGATTGAAGAAGAGTTTTGTGAGAAGCATTTTAAAGAAAATTATCGAGTAAACGGAAATGGCAGATTTGTTGTCCGACTGCCCGTTTTCAGTAATGCTGAAGAGTTAGGCGACTCCAAACCTTTGGCTATTTCTCGTCTTCTATCCATGGAAAGAAAATTTGATTTAGATAAAGAACTTGGTAGGCAATAATAGGAGTTCATGCAAGAATACGAAACTTTAAATCATATGGTTCCAGTTGTTGAGAATGAAGAAAATAAGCAAGTATATTATCTACCGCATCATGCTGTTGTTAAACCAAGTAGCTCTACCACTAAACTTCGTGTAGTATTTGACGGTTCATGTAAACCTAAAAATTCAGTTTCTTTGAACTCTGTTTTAGGGATAGGTGCAACACTACAACGAGATATATTTTCAATATTGCTCAACTTTTGTATACATAAAATAGCTTTTTCTGCTGACATAGAAAAAATGTACCGCCAGATTTTAGTAGATAATGAGGATCAACATTTACAAAGAATTGTTTGGAGAGAATCTGTTAATTCAAAAATGCAGACATATAAATTATGTACAGTTAGTTATGGCACTGCATCTGCACCATTTTTAGCAACACGCTGTTTGTGGCAAATTGCTTTGGATGCAGAACAGGATCATCCTCATGTATCCTCCGTTCTTAAAAATGATTTCTATGTAGATGATTGTTTATCTGGAGCAAACAGTTTAGAGGAAGCAGTTGACCTATGCTCTAAGCTTTCACAGCTATTACAGAAACGTGGATTTAATTTAAGGAAATGGAGGTCAAACTGCTCAAAGCTTCTCGAAAATTTATCCATTGATAATCATGAAGAAGATGACCTGGAAGTTCACTCAGATGAATGTGCCAAGGCTTTAGGGCTGTTTTGGAACTCTACAGAAGAAGTATTTTTATTTAACATTTCTATGGATTTTGGGACTGAAATTACTAAAAGAAGGTTCATTTCTCAATCTTCTAAAATCTTTGATCCTCTTGGCTTGCTATCACCATGTACAGTCAAGTTGAAAATGTTTTATCAGCAATTGTGGTTTTTAAAACTTGACTGGGATGCCCCACTGCCTAAAGAATGGGAAGAGAAGTTGCAGCGACTTCAAAAAGATCTTAAGGCTCTCAAAAATGTTAAAATTTCGAGGTGGCTTCAAACTACGTCTAACCACATCTATCTGCATGGTTTTTGTGACGCGTCAGAATCTGCTTACGCTGCTGTTATCTACTGTGTTCAACCAACATCTCACGACAGAAATGAAGTCAATTTGGTGGTTGCTAAAACCAAAGTTGCTCCCATTAAACAAGTGTCCATACCTAGACTGGAACTCCTAGGTGCATTGCTCCTTGCCAGATTAATCAAAGCTGTTCGTAAAGCCTTCTCCACCACTGAAATTTCCTTTCACGCTTGGACTGACTCTAAGGTTGTTCTCTGTTGGTTAGCAGCTCATCCTCTAAAATGGAAGCTTTTTGTGGCAAACAGGACTTCAGAAATATTAGATGCTGTTCCCTATCAACAGTGGAGCTATATTTCGTCGAAACAGAATCCTGCCGATCTTCCTTCTAGAGGAATCGATCCTAAAGTTCTATCGAACATATCCCTATGGTGGCATGGGCCATCATTCTTAGCGTTCGACAGTTCAAAGTGGCCTCTACAATGTTCTGTCAGTAATGAGACTAACAGCGATGCAACTGTCTTAACTGAACAAAGGACAAAATCATTTTTTTGTACAACAGCTTATTTGACTAATGACACTCTGGACAATTTATTTCAGAACTGTTCTTCTTTATCTAAAATAGTTAATGTAATTTCTTTTTGTTTAAGATTTATTTCTAGGTGCAAAGAACGGGTCTTTGGTTCTGAAGATAATAGGTTAAAAAGTCCTGCAGTAGTACCTTCATCTAATGAAAGGCAAGCAGCTATGAAGTTGATCATTAAATGGATCCAGTTTGTGCACTTCCATAAAGATATAAAGGATCTCAAAAATAATTCATCTTTAAGTCCTAAAAGTGTCCTAAAAGTTCACTTTTTCCTTTTCTAGATGATGATGGTGTTTTACGGGTGGGAGGTAGGCTGCAAAATTCTGACTTGTCATTCAATGCTAAGCATCCCATAATTATACCAGGTCAACACAGGATTGCTTTGTTGCTTGTTAAACAATATCATGTAACTTATATGCATGCAGGGCCCAGTTTACTAGCTAACATTTTAAAGCAAAGCTATTGGATTGTAAATGGTAAGAAACTTATTCAGTCCTTTATCCATAAATGTATTGTTTGTCACAGATATAAATTGTCATCTAATAATCAATTAATGGCAATATTAGAGTTGTTACAGTGAAAACTGTTAATGGTTATTTTAAAATACCCGTAGTAAAACTTTTACCGTTGCCATTGCATCGGGAATGATCTATGTTAATGCAATGGCAAGGGTGGGAGTTAATGTTGGATGCATATTAAATATTTGCTTTTCTTTTTTTTTTTTTTTTTTTTTTTTGTATATTTTATTTCCTCACTGCTTAATTTTATGTTATGATTTTTGCAATAATCTTGTTACTGGCAACGTGCTTTATTTTACTATAAAGTTTGTGTGAATGGCAACAGTTGTTCATGTTTATGTTTCAGTAGAATAGCGTTCTTAGCCGCACTGCGCTGCAGGCAATATTTCTCTTAAAGAATTTTATGTTTTAGAATAAGAATAAAGTTTATTATACAAAGCTGATGCGTTTTAGTTCAAGGCAACTAAACGGCAAATCACGATACTACGGGAAAACCCCAGCAGAATTATTTTTAGGACGAAAGTTAATTTCGCCATTAGATAAATTATTCTTTGTACAACAAAGAGAGCAAGAATTTAAACAGAAAGATGTGAAAACACTTATTGACCAGGCGGTTAAAAGATCGGATACGGCAAGAAATAGGCAAAAGTTATACTATGATAGAAAACGCCGTGAAGCAGATTTTAAAGTTGGAGATAAAGTGTTGAAGCGGAAATTTTCTTTATCAAGTGCCCCAGATAATTTTACTGCAAAGTTAGCTCCAAAATTTGAAGGCCCATATGTAATTCAGGAAATCAAGGGAGTCGTATTGTACCTTAAGAACGAGAGAGGGGAAATCTGTAAAGCAAGTCCCGACCAGGTGAAAAATATTATAATCAAAATGATTTTGAAATCCTTAGAAGTTTCTTGCAGGACTCAAGCGTAAATGAAGTAGAAGGTCCAGAAGTAACGTCACCCGTTCCACAACCCAAGAAGCAGAGAACTGAAGAGAAACCTAGCCCTTCTATAAGTCATGCGGCGGTACCGAAAAGAAGAAATGAAAACGTCAGACTCCAGCATTTAAGAAATACAAGAAAGCAAAGCCGCCGCGTAAAGACACTTTGGTAAAGAGGAAAATGCTACTTACAACGTATCGCAGTAGAAATTCTACATCGAGTAGAACGCTTCCAGGGCCAGAGAGTCAGGTGCAAACAAGGCCGCCGTTCCCGAGAACAAAAACACAGCAGGAGGAACGAAAAGACCACCACCAACAGAAGAAATCCAAGCACGATTCCAGACGGGAGGACGCCAAGACCAGCTGTCCAGGGGCAGAACGGAAAAGACAGCAACCCGACGACTACCACTCCAAGAGGCCAGCATGCTCAGGGCAAAAAAGAAGAAGCAACGTGGACGACACTCGAAGGACCCTAAGGAGACGACTGACGTCGATGAAATCTATAACGTGGGAGCAGTTCTGCCAGAAGAGGATGTCGGAGTTACAATCATCGAAAAATCAAAGATAAGTTAAAAATCTTCTATAACATTTTTTTCTTTTGTTCCGAAATGTTATGCGTAAATACAAAGTTCTATGTCTTGACGAAAGTCAATGTGTCTCGGTTGAGATTTAGTTTTATTTTACTTTATTTAGCTAAGGCAAAAGTATTATTTTCTTAAAGTATAAAATCTAGGAACAAGTAGTTTCTGTTGGTCGAAAGACTAATTCTGTTATTTTAAAGCCAAAATTTGGCCGAAGATAAAAATAACTTCGTATTCTTGTATTAATAACTACTTTAGTTTCAGTGCCTCCAGCTTGGCGAAGAATGAGTAAAGTAAAAATTTATTTTTCTCTTATTCATTTTGTGGTAAATTGTAAAAATCATATTTATTAGAATTTTGTAAAGATACGTAAATGCTTGAAAGTTATGTAAAAGTAGAATTTAGTCTAGAAGCATAAAACTTTAAATGCTAAAAGTAAAGGCTCAATAGCAATGAATTCAAATTTAAGTATTAAACTGTAGATAAAATCATGCTTTAGAGCGAAAGCCTGCATGTCTAAGGATAAATGAGAGGGAAGTTAGAATGAATGTGCTTTGCAGGGTTCTCCACCTAGACTTGAATTTTAAGAATGTTAAAGTAGCTCATCGAGTTGTAGAATGTCGAGTAAGGTGTGTCTATTTGGTCGTTGAATTCTAACAAATCATTGTGGTTAGGAGAAGTGTTGCAATACTAAAACACGAATATTCTCGTTTGACACCACACATGGTGGAGAGCCAGGGTAAAGTTAAATTCATGTTTGAATACTTGAATGTATGTGCATTAAGCAGTAACTAAGGAAAATAAATCGTTCAAAAACAAAAACTTATTCAGTGTCAAGAAAGTATAAATTATAATGTATTTAGAAAGATACTGATACTTATTCCTTCCAGATACTGGAAGGAAGAGAACAGATTGATTGCTGAAGTCCAGGAAAGGTTGCTGTAAGAAGAGAGAATTAAATAAGTATCTACAGAAATTTGTTCTACCTTTTATGAGATAACAGATTTTTTTTTTATGTCAATGAGGCTCTTAAAATTTAGATCAGAATTGTGGAAACTTTCCAACAGGTCGTTTCTAGGACCTGCTTCCAAGTTTACCAAATTCTGGCAGCGGCAAATGTAGGGTTTATACTTATTTTAACTAACATTTATTTTAAGTTTAAACTATCTTTTCTGTTAAACCTTACTTTCCCCTGGAATTGCCAATGCCAGAGTATGTAAATTCTAGTAGAACGCGCAAAGGATTCGAATTGTCAGCGGAAGTAATCTGAGTTAAATAGAAGGGAACCGAGTTCGAAAGTGTGCTTTCTTGCTGCACGAGCGTGGAGGTGGCTAGTTAGAAATTGAAGAACCACGCGTTTAGGCCTGTGTGCTTGCCTCGGCAGATTGTTAATTTTTCAACGTAATATTCAGAAGTTTGCTGAATTATCAGCGGTATCTTAGAACGCGGTGAGGTTAGTTACGTTTAGATAGCCTCGTAGCTAGAAACTTGTTATTATTCTTTTTTTAGTTTCTTATTTTTATTTTACCTCCGGGTCGGCGTAGTTTGCGAGCGTCAAGAGCACGCATTTGTAATTTCTAAAGTTGAATGAAAAGGGATTTAAACCCTTCTCAAGAATTTGTCTACTTTCCAGTCACCACTATTGTTGCGTGCAGGTTGGAAGCGCGCAACATTACAAGGGATATCATTAATTATACTTTGCATTATCATTAATTATACTTTGCTTTCCAGAATTTTTTTTTTGTATTCTTTTGTGTTCTTTGTTGCTCATTTCACTGATTTTAAGATACTGAAAAGTTTTGAGTGATTTTTTTGGAAACAAAGTTCTTAACCTCCTTTATACCATTTGAGTTCTTAAGATTTTGCAAAGGGAAGTTGGTTAATTTATTTATTAGGATCATTAATATTTGAATTAAGGGATATTGCTTATTTCATGGTAATTTTGTTATACGTAATAACTTTTTTGATAGTGATTTATATAATAGTTTAGAGGGTTTCGGCAGTGAAGACGATGGTTATTTATATTTAGATGCAGCGTCTAACAGTTTCTCCCACCTCAGACAAGATCTCAGTCTGTGTGCTTGTTTCCCTCGTTTTGGAAGCATCTTTGATAAGCTGGGTTGGCGCTTTTTGCTTTTTGTACATTTAGAAAACATTATCATATTTATTTTTACAACCATGGGTACAAAGAATAAGATGATGTCTATTGAATTACAGCGTGAAATCATAGAAAACCATGAGCAAGGAGTGCAAGTAATTGACTTGGCGATGATGTACGGTCGTAGCACATCAATGATATGTACTGTGCTTAAACAAAAGGAGTTGATAAAGGGTATAACGCCATCTAAGGCCGATAAAATAATGTCTAAACTCTGGACCTCTCTCCGTGAATAGATGGAGAAACTACTGATGGGGTGGGTGAGAGAGAAGCAGCTTCAAGGAGGAACCTTAACATAAAGCATCATATGTGAGAAGGCACGAGCAATTTACGGTTATTTGCTAAAGAAGATCCCACACACTTCTAAAAATGAGGAATCGGAAGACTTGTTTAAATCCAGTAGGGCTGGCTTGACATCTTTAGGAAAAGGACCGGCATTCACTCCGTCGTCAGACATGGTGAGGCAGCTGAGGTTTACATCAAAATGTTTTCCGAACTGATACTAGCCAAAGGATACATCCCCCCAGCAAGTCTTCAACTGTGACGAGACAGTGCTTTTCTGGAAAAGGATGGCGAATAGAACTTACATAACGGCAGAGGAGAAGACGATGCCAGGTCTCAAACCCATGAAGGATAGATTAACTCTAGCAATTTGCGCCAATGAGATTGGCGAC
Organism: Stegodyphus dumicola; assembly: GCF_044657685.1. NCBI lineage: Eukaryota > Metazoa > Arthropoda > Arachnida > Araneae > Eresidae > Stegodyphus > Stegodyphus dumicola. The sequence continues at coordinate 1,473,283 of NC_140780.1, read as the reverse complement.
TGTAAAATCAAGCCTCTGCTAGTATACCATTCGGAAAATCCCAGAGTCTTTAAGTCATATAATATTTCAAAAGAAAATCTGCCAGTTATGTGGAGGACAAATCCGAAGGCGTGGGTCACCAGGAAATTCTTTGCGGAGTGGATAAACCTGGTGTTTGGCCATTCTGTTAAAAAATACCCACAGAAAAACAACCTACCCATGCAACCCCTTCTCTTCCTCGACAATGCCCCTACTCACCCACCAAATCTCGAAGATGATTTACTCCAAGAGTTCAAGTTTATAAAAGTTCCCTACCTACCACCCAACATTACTCCTATCCTGCAGACCATGGATCAGCAGGTGATTTCTAATTTTAAGAAATTGTACACCAAGCACATTTTTTGGGGCTGCTTTGAGGTGACGGAGAACACAAACCTTACCCTTCGAGAGTTCTGGAAAGGCCACTTTAAGATCGTCATATGCCTAGAAATTATTGATCAGGCCTGGCTGGGTGTTACAACGAGGACCTTAACCTCTGCATGGAAGAAGCTGTGGCCTGAGGCTGTTGCTGAAAGGGCCTTCGAACGATTGGAACCCAAAGTCGCATAGGTAGTGGAGCTTGTTTCTCTCGGAAAATCCATGAGTCTGGAGGTGGATGGGAGAGATATGAACGAACTCGTCGAACAACAGTCTCAGGAGCTGACAACCGATTAGTTACACGATCTGTATTTGCAGCAGCATACGTTGGGTTAACGAAAAATTAGTTTTGAAGAGGAGCTAGAGGTGGACAAGGTTATCCCTACAAGAGATATAAAACAGGTCTTGGGAATGTGGGAGAAAGTTGTAGAGTTCGTGGATAAACATCACCGCGAAAACGTTGCAACTAGTCGTGCATCCTTGACACAGAGGAAGAAACAAACTTCCTTGGAAAGTTTTTTTAAACGATCTGCGGGTGGAAATAAGCAGATCATGACGAAAAAAGCGAAGACCAGTGACAAAAATTAAGATCTTCCGTAGGCACTTCACTTTTTCTTTTAATTATGTTTTTATAGAATATGTATTTGTTATTTATAAATAAATGTTTCTTCTTGTTTTTGATTCTTATTTAAAAACACTTAAAAAACAACTGAGGTCGTGTTTTGGGATCTGGAACGGATTAATGGCATTTCGATTAATTTCAATGTGGAAAATTGCTTTGAGATACGAGCAATTTGACATACGAGCAAGGTTACGAAACGAATTAAACACGTATGTCGAGGTACCACTGTACGTAATTATCTAATCGTTAGCAAGCAGAGAGTAATAAATAATTTTAAAAGTCTGATGCTATCAATATATAAATTCTGTTGACTAGTATAATTAATTTAGAATTATACGCCTACATATAATAATAGGATGTATGTTACTACAGATACGTATTAATATATACATATATAAGTCTGTGCATATATATGAAATCATAATTCTATTTAAACAAGTAAACAGTTAGAATTACTGAACAACCATGAAAGATTCCCCAAAAAATGAAATATGGTGTAACAATGAACACTTAGTTTAGAAATTAGATTCTATTGTATATTGTTGTAAAAGCCATTGTAAGAGTGAAAATTCTTCATTCTGCCTTAATGCGATTTTTTGCGTTTAATGCGTTGTTTGGAGATTTTATGATCCCGAATTATATTGATGTGATATATTAATACTGCATTTGTAGACATACGTTTTCTGAGAAACGAGTCAAGGCGATTGATTTTTTGTAAAAATTTGGATTTATCCTTATTTTATTGACGTGCACCAGCACTGAATTGAGAATGGCTTGTGCTATGCTTCGATGGATGAAAAAGCGTTCGTAAGTAATGAATATTATGAAAGTTTCAGCATATTTAAATGAATAGTATTAAAAGTATATATTTATTAATATATATCAATAGTTTATGGTGAATATTTCATTATAAATCTCATGATAGTTTCATTTCTCATTCTATTGCATTTCTATTGCGGTACATAAATTTTTTGGTATACATATTGTAGATTGCATCAGTTTTGCTGCGCAATTTATTCCTCGGTATGTTACTTGTAGTGTTATTAGAAATTCCATTATTTTTGTATTTTTTCTGCAATTTTTAGTATCTTATTAAGAAATTTATGTTTTATTTCAAGATGTATATGAAGTTGGTTATATCAAATGTTAAATAAACGTTGTTATTCAGGCAATAGCGTTAGCTTTATCCAGATAGATAAATGCATTTCTTAAATACTCAAGATATAAAGACACACTCGGATAGTAGATTCACTGACTTTACGTTTGTTAAGGGTTATATATATTCATTAAGGGCGTGTTCAAAACAACCATTGACGGGTAGTCTTGGCGTAATTCGGATTCATACCAAGCTTATCCATTTCTCAGGGCAATAATTTTCGTTATTTTTGCTAAACCATTTACGAAAATATAATTTTCCGAATCCTGAACTCTTATGCCTGGAAAGGCAGATTTTAAGATATTTGTTTTGCAATTTGATGCAAAATTCTTATTATTAAAACACTGATGTATATGTTCTTAATTTAAAACTCTGCCAGTATATAACATTATATAACATTATTGTGTTATCACCATTTATAGATGTCGCTTGCTGCACAGCCTGCTGAATACATTTTACTTTCTAGCTATCTACAATTACATCATGTTGTTTCGGTATGAACAGGGGCGAAGTATTCATTACTTAATTACATTTAAAGATAATTAATCAAATTTTTCTGATTTTGATATCTATATTATATAGACAGGATTACTGATAAAAAATTTCAGAAAATTGTAAATGAAGAAGTAAATAGAAAAATTTCGTTCAGGTATTGTGAGATGCTAATATAAACTTCATACATTTTACTAGAGGGCTGTTGCCAAAGCAAAATCTTTACTATATATGTCTACGAGCTCTATGTATACAGTGTGTTGCTCAAAGTAAACTTCCTGCATTGTGAAGAGTACTACGTGTATGTCTTGATGCGTTCATGAGAAGCTTGTTCCCTCGTATACGCTCTGCCACTTCGAACAAAAATTGTCCGTAAACTGCAGCGTCTTGAGTTGTTTATATAGGTTCTTGAGCTGTTCTGTTATTTCCTGTCGAATCTGACGCTGACGCGGAGAGTCTTGTATCCTTCGTTTACTTGCTACTTCTTCTATTCATCGCGCATGGTCTGTTGACGTTCCACTTGCCTAATGGGCCTCCGTTTCCCTTCTGCTTCCCTTTCCGGAGCACGCAGTGTTTCTTGGTTTTCTGAATGTCTTTTGTGTTTTCTACTAGTTTCTGATACAGTTTGAGCACGCGAAGTTTCTTGAGTTGCTGCTTGTCTCCTGGAACTCCTATTCGTTTCTTCTTCAGTTTCTTGAATGCGTAAGCTGTCTTGTCACTATGCTTGCCTGCTGAGTTTCTAGTTGTGTCTTCATTCATTTTTGAAGTTCGCAAATTTTATTGTACTTGCCTGTTGAGTCTCCTAGTGTTTTTTACTTCATTTTTCTGTAGCTCGCTGTACCATTTGTGCTCTCTTCTTGCGTTCAGACATTTTAGTAAATTGGAAAAAAAAAATTATTTAACTGTAGTAAAGTAACATTGCATCTAAAATACGTTAAATATCTACAGATGTTTAAACTTCTACTCAGAAAGTAAGTATACAATAAAAGAAATTAAATTTTTATAAATAAATTTAGAATAGTATAAAATGCATAGAAACATTTCATTAATGAAGAAAATGTATTCATTCTTTCCAAGCAACCAGCGATTCGTAAATACATTTTTCTTGCCAACTCAGGAAACAAAGACCTTTGACACTTCAGGTAATACATTGGAGGTTATGATTTAAATTTATTTCAATATAACAATGTTTCAAAATCTCAATAAAGGAATTAACGTAGCGATAGCATATCGTGTCACGTATCCAAAGGTGAAACATAAAAGTTGCCAAAAGCAGTTATTCATTTAAAATACTGATATTAACGAAAGATTTTCGACATACAATGACGTTATATGGAATCACGTGCTTTCTTCAAGTTCAGAATATAACCGTAAATAATAATAACAATAAGTTTCACGTTTGGCAATACTATTTATTTCATATTTTTTTTAACTTAAATATATCTCTTAAACAAACTCTACGATTTGAAAGTGAGAAGGGCCAACATTTTTCCAAGTAAAGCATTTTGATGTCCAGTGCGCTAGACTTCGGCCACTTGGAAAAATAAATACGAAAAATTACAGTTTTCCGAAATTTTATATAATATCTCGAGTGATAGTCGTAGGAAGATAACAATAGTCGGAAAGTTTAACCAAGAAGTTTTGAAATCCGGGGATACCTCCTTCCAAACTCAAACTCCCCGTTCCGGAGATATGATGTTACGAACAAAAAAACAAAGAGGCAAAAATCCACAGATATTTATATTGTTGATTCCTGTTTACAATATTCAATTTCCTTTAAAAACATTAAGCTTCATTTAAATAAAAGGAAATTAAATTCAGGCATTTTTATTACCTTTCAAGCTTTTATTGTATTTTTAAATATTCTTTTTGTCACAGTTGCGCAAGTTTTCCTCGGCATCATTAGGAGCCTTAGGTCGAAGACATTTAAGAATCATTGCTGTAAATAATGATCATATGATAAATTGCAATACATATGAAGGAAAGGAAAGTATACATATGAAGGAATAGGAAGTGTGCCATTTATAAAGCTTAAATTTTGCTAGATTTGCAGGTTTTTCGCGCTCGCATTTTACGTGCTTCTTAAGAATCTCTGGAAATAAAATGGGAACTTTCCATGACTTGTTGCCAATCTAATTGGAGAAAAAATTTATTCTTTATAGGGATACTTGCGGGAGGTAACCTTCGAGCAATCTTCTTGTATCTGCCTCGTCCCATCCTGTTTGTTATTTTATTAAAACGTGTTTGGAAATTATTTCCCTCATTGCAAGGATTGATTTGAGATGATAGATGTCAATCAGACCTTATAATATAGCATCTTGAACTGCTGGTCCCAGCAACTTTATTTCCTTTTATACCTGTATATCCTCATAATGGAATTTAGGCTAATAAGACGAATATTCATTTCCATATTTATTGTTTTTTAAGGATTTTGAATAAGTAAAGATATTTTACAACATAGAGCGTTTAGAAATCTTTGACAATCTGTAAAAATGTTCGCAAACTGTAACTTACTACTTTTGACAAAAAACGTATAAGTAATCATTTATTAAATTAATTAATTCAAACATATGAACATATATATTTAATGAAATAAAAATATTTCAGCGCAAATAATTATCGACGTGTATTTGAAGAAGAAGAAGGAGAAGCAGAAATATACTACAGCGAACAATTACTAGAAGAATTGGATCCCCAGTGTTTAAGATTGCAATACGTGTCGGAGACGTAAGTCTTTTCGGAAAAAATAATAAAACAAAACATAATGTTTCAGGTCCAGTTTAATTATACATTTAATAATTTTTTGACAAAAACGCTGGTCTGGAAAATAATATGTTTTCAGATTTATAATGCTTAAAGTTTTTTTCATTCCTTCATTACAAAAATAGATTATAAATGTTTAAAATGGAAAATTACATTGTGAAGAATTCATATTTATTGTAATACCTTTTGATTATAAGGAAACTTTATTGCATTAACTAATGAAATATCTAAACAGAAAGCTAATATACAAAATACACGTGTTTATACGGCCAGTTTGTAAAATTTGTGAATGAGAAGTAAATGTCAAATAGTTGATATAATTAGAGTAACAAAGACAAAAAAGACTTTATGTTTATAAATAATATGCATATATATATATATATATATATATATGTAAAACAAATTAAATAAACACTGAAATCCATCCCATACTCTATTCGGAACAAATCTAATATAAATTGTTCTCCTCACTTCTTTCTGTTAGACTATATATTTCTAGATTTACAGAGATTTATGATATTATTTAGCTCGAGTTTTGACAATGTACTCATCAAACATAATAAAAATTTCGAGATTCTAACTTTTCATTGCAATTATTGTTTTTAATATGCAATATTAAATGATTTTGAATTAAAAGCAAATTAAAAAATAAAAATTAATTAATTAAAATATATGTTTATGTAGATATATATATCCCCATCACATGATTTTTACATAAAGATGATGACTTAGCTAAGTGGGAATATAAAATTTCCTGAATCAAATATTTCTCTTACTAAACCACAATATTGTCGAACTATGCACATTTTTTCTATCTCTGTCACCGCTGACACGGCGTCGTACTACTTTATTCCTATTCCAACAATATGAGAAATATAAATATTCTAGAAATAGGTAAGTTTGGAATTTCAAATGAACTGGGGCCGCAAATGTGAATTGAAATAAATCTGAATATTTTATCTTATTCATCTTTCAAATTTGCTCTGTATTATAGATCAACATGTGCGATCAGAATTCCTAACATTAATTCACACACACATATATATATATATATATATATATATATATATATATACGTTTATCGTATATATGTTACGGTGAAACACCGAAATCTGGAGAATGTCGACTTTCACCGGTGAATGTCAACATTCACATAGTCGCTTGTTGTATGTCCGAAATATTTTCAAATACTCTTATTTCTGACTTACACCGGTAAATGTCGACTTTCAACATCTACTAATGGTATATATATATATATATATATATATACATATAATCGTTTATTGCAATGCATTGTCGGAAACGCTTTCAGGCGCCATAGTGACGAGAGACAACACAAGAAAAATAGGGTACGAACAGTGTAAAGATATTTGTTTGTTATTCTTAGCGCGGCGGAAACTAAGAAATAAGAACAAAAACATTGGATCGTCATCAAAAAAAGTATTCGAAAGTTCCTTCGGGAAGTATCCTAGACATGGGTTTGGTAGGGGTAGTCCAGTGCATTGTTCAGCAAGATCACGAGCCCTCACTTGCATTATCACTTTCTCTAGGGTACGTCAAAACATTAGTGCACGAAACCCCCGTTAGAACTCCAACAGGAACTTGTGGCACATATCGTGTCAGCTGCTGGGAAAGTCCTGGGGGTGCACGGTATTTTCCAGAACATCTTATGTTCGATGTGCGAGAGATGTGATACCTGCATCAGGGTTCAGGTCGTAATTTCGAAGAATTTCATTGAGGTCCATAAGTGTCTAATTTTGTTCCTATTTTTTAATTTCTCTTGTGCTAAGCATAACTGGTGTCCGTTCTTTCTTGTGTTTCGTGTTGTTTGTACCGACCAGGAAAGTGTTTTCGGTCATGTTTTGCCATTTCATTTTTCGTCGTCGTCGTCTCTCTCATATATGTGCATAATTACCTATGACTCAAGTGTTACTACTATATCATGAAATTTACAAACATAGTGTTTAAAATGCTACATATCCCCATCCGAAAATATCTTTTTTTTTCTCTTGCCCTTCAAATAAGAAATGTGTGTCCTTCATTGTATAACCTCCTGGAACTTTAATTCTTCTTTTTTCGAGGACTATAGAAAATATTTCAGTATAGGCAGCTGTCAATATTCTGACATTACATTTTAAAAGCCATTAAAGTGTAGCCGAAACGCTCAGAAAGGCTTAATTCGCTTAGGATTTAGGAAATACATTTTGTAAGACTTCGCAAATTTTCCTTCAATAAATTTAATGGAACAGACAAAAGAAATTACAGGGAACAATAAATATAGGAGAAAACAGATATATCTTTTCGTAATTTATTTTGCTTTGTTTGATTTCTTTCATTCTTCCTGTATAAATAATTAAAACTTTAAGAATGCAACTGAAGAATGAGAATAAAATTTTCAATTGAAAACGAATGGTGGCAAAACTCCTAGTGCTCCTCTGCTGTACCACGAAATAGACCAGCAATATATTCCGAATTTGGAATAACGAGAAAAAATTTGAAACCTTTGCAACCAGCGATGCAAAGAGATTGATCTGACAGGAAGATGACTTAAATGAGGAAACTCGGAGATAATTTAATGAGGTGTCAGGTTACCTCTACTGGGATAATAATAAGAAAAGGTTAAAATACAAAATACGTAAGTAAATTATACAAAAATTGAAGAAATTTAATATATCTGGCATGCGTAAGAAATAGTAATTGATTCAAAAATGTAAATGAATCCAAAGCTTTCAAACTTATACTCGTTTAAATACAGATTTTGCTGATTCAGAAAGTACGTTACTTGTATATCTTCTAAAATGCTTTTTCCATCCTTTGTTTGTAGTTGTTTCATTTTTCATTTCAGTTTCATTTTTTCCTCCTATTTTGCAATTTTCGCCATTCTTTCCCTCTGCTTTTAAGCCACCTGTTTATTAGTACTATTATTTATATTACAACTTATGTAAAAATTAAGTAAGGAAAAGTAAGGCACTAAAACTTTGCAACTTATTACGCTCTACGTGAGATTCATGGTGGTCGCTTATTGCATACAAATCATGCCAAATGCTTTCACTCTTTCGCATCGAGGGACGACCGAATCTGTTTTCAATAAACATCGAAAACGCCCGTGTTTACGAATTTGTCTTGGAATAGTTTTCCTTTCCCCCTCCGGTTTCATCCATTGTGTGCAGTTTCACCTTAGGGCCGGTTTGCACCTGCGAGCGTCAATAGCTTTCCGTTTTTCTCCTTTTTACTTTCCGTTTTTCTCCTTTTTTTAATTTATATTATTGTTTTTATTATTTTTATTTTTCGTTTTTCTCCTTTCCTTTATTATTTCTTCTCCTTTATTTTTTATTTCTCTTTTAGTTATATATTATTATTATTTTATTGCTTCAAAAGAATGATTGACATGTCTTTTAACAACTCGCGAAACCAATGAGCCATACACACTAACGTGGAGGGGAAAGAACTAGGTAGAAAATAAACGAGGCGTTGCGGCGGTTTGCTGTTGCCTGAATGCACGGGCGTTTCGGGCGACTTTCGGGCGACTTTATGCGAAAGAGTTAATTTCTCTGCTTGGCTTTAGGTCCTAACAACGAAAACTAAAAATTCGCCCTTTGTAGAAAAACATTCTATCAGGCAATGAATCTACGGTTAGATTTTTCCCTATGAAACTGAGCCAAAAGTATTATATAGTATCTAAATATGGAAGTGTTGTACATGTTAAACGTGATTTTCGTTGCATTACTTTCACTCTTTTACTACTGAAATAAAGAGATACTGATTATTTTGTAGATTGGAAAACCCTCCTTGTGATCATGAAAAGGAGCAAAAACTGGAAAACGAGAAAGAACTAGAAAAGAAGCGAGAACAGGAAAAGATGCAAGAGCTGAAAAAGAATCAAGAGCTGAATAAAAAGGAAGAACAGGAAAAGAAGGAGAAACTGGAAAAGAAGCAAGAACTGAAAAACAAGAAAAAACTGGAATTGACACAAAAACGAGAAAAGAAGCAAGAACTGAAAAAGAAGCAAAAGCTGGAAAAGATACAAAAACGAGAAAAGAAGCAAGAACCGGAAAAGATACAAGAATTGGAAAACATACAAGAATTGGAAAATAAGCAAGAACTGAAAAAGAATCAAGAGCAGGAAAAGAAGCAAAAACTTGAAAAGAAGCAAGAACTGAAAATGAAACAAGAGCAGAAAAAGAAGCAAAAACTGGAAAAGAAGGAAGAACTGGAAAACAAACAAAAACTGGAAAAGCAACAGAAACTAGAAAAGAAGCAAGAACTGAAAAAGAAGCAAACTCTGGAATGGATTCAAAAACTAGAAAAGAAAGAAGAACTAAAAATTCAGAAACAACTGGAAGAGATACAAAAACAAGTAAACAAAGAAGAACTGAAAAGGCAGAAGAAACTGGAAAAAATGCAAAAACTAAAAAACAAAGAAGAACTGAAAAAGAAGAAGAAACTGGAAAAAATGCAAAAAATAAAAGACAAAGAAGAACTGAAAAAGAAGAAGAAACTGGAAAAAATGCAAATACAGGAAACGAAGCAAGAGCCGGAAAAGATGCCAGAACTGGAAAATATAGACGAGTCAGAAAAGACGCAATACCTGGAAAAGAAGCAAAAACGGAAAAGAATACAAATCTGAAAAACAAACTGGAACCGGAAAAGAACTGTCAAACCCGAAAAGGAAACCGGATGAACTGCGAAAAGAGCCAGAACTGGATAACGATTGTAGAACGATTGATTTAATGACCAAACGAAGCAAGAACCGGAAAAGAAAAATAGAACAAATCAATCATATACCACTGCAAGTAATAGCACTGCAAACATTAAATATCAACGTCAAAAAAGTAAACACCCTTCTTCAAGGGGGCTTTCCAATACACTGTCATAATCCAGAAGATATAGAAAAAAATCATTTATAACCTCATTGCCAAAACAGTTGCAAAAGATATAGTTAACATAAAATTTCCTGAAGCCAGAATACCAAAATGCACAATTCATAATATTCCAAAAAATTTCAACTCTGATGAACTGATTCAAATTATCGCCCGAGAAACATAATATTTCCGAGCTAAGACCTTTATTTAAACTGAATGATCAAAATAATAAATGGATCATAAAATGTCACGGTAAAACTTTCCAAAATTTTATGAGTAAAAAACAAATATATATTGGATGGCGCACCAATAAAATAACCGAGTTTATCGGTGTACGCAGATGTCAAATCTGCCAGGATTTCTCCCATAAGACAAACAAACCAAAATGCTCATTCTTCATCGGAAATTATCATGTTTCTTGCGTTCTTCCCAAAATCCGTACTGCATAAACTGCTGGATTAACAATGAAAAGTATGAAGCAAACTTTGAGTGTAAACATCCAGCTTTAGCTATTTCCTGGTCCACATATCAAACAGAAGTTAGACGAGTAAAATCCAATACATATTATCAACAATACTACAAGATCCTTCAGACTATATATAGACCATTTCCATCAATAAAAAGAATAATAATGTCATCCGCTTTCTCAAAATAAATCTTCAAAGAGAGAAGACCGTCACCGACCAACTAAGTCAGTATCAAGTAGATTATCTGGCAGATTTTATTATAACACAAGAATCTTATTGCATCACTGGCAGAGTAGGAAAAATTCCAAATAACTGGACAATTATTCAACGTCATGCTTCAACCGGTGTTTTATCTCCTCGTACAGTCATATTCATTCCAAACAATAAATGGAATTCTACAATAATGATTAATACTCGAGATATAATCACAATTTTAATCAATACTAATGCATCTCAGCTTCTTATTACTAGTATCTATATATCTCCGTCAAAAATCCAAATCAAACCTTATCCATACTAAATGAAATCTTACAACAATAATAATAGTCGCATGTTATTAGTGGAGACTTTAACTCCCATAGTACTTAATGGGGATACTTACAAACCGATCAGAGGAGACCACAGAGGAGAAATACTTGAAGAATTTTTAAATGCATACAATCTCATTCTACATAATCATTTTACTGACCGACCTACCTTTGATAATACCTACAATAAAGATTGGACTGATCTTCTTATTTCTACAACACATCTTGATAATAAAATTAACAACAGATCAATACTAGATGAACACTGAATCTGATAACAAATATATCTCTTTTGATATAACTGAATATACGTCCTTTACTGCACTTACAAGATATAAAATCAATAATAACAAAGAAAAGAAATTTCAACAAAAGTTCAATTCAATTTCAAATGACTTTCTAAATTCTATTATTCTGTGTACAAAAAAAAACAGAACTTAATAATATTACCAAGGAACTTATCAAAAAGTTTCAAGATACCTAAGAACGTACCTTCTTCAAAAGATCATCAATTCCCATTATAAAAATCAACTGGTGACGAAAGAACTCCGCAAAGAAACACACAAAACACGAGCATTACGAAGAAATCTCAAATCATCGCAAAATGATGAAGAACGACTAAACCGACTTCAAAAATACAAAAAACGAAAAGCCTCATATAAAAAGCAAATAATATCTGAAAACGTTAAGCATGGTGCAACTATTGTTCAAACAACCAGGATACGTTATGGCTCATTGTACAAAATTGAAACCAACAAAATCTTCCACCCAACGCAACTTACAGTCACTAATACGGGAAATAATGATAAAAATGTTACGAAGATCACTTTAGAAAACATCCTAGATGTTATTCTACCAAACGAAAGCATATATGATGATTCAACTGAACAAAGATTAATTCGTTTTAATCTACTTCCACGAAAATGATATCCCATTTACATCCATGAAACTCAATCGAATTATTGAAAAACTCAATAACAAAAATGCTCCTGGACCAGATAGAATCTGCATTCAAATTATACATAAAAGCTCTTGGAGAAATTCTTGAACGTTGTATTATAGGAAGACTTGAATACCAATTTCAACATCAAAATTTCATCAAGGAAAATCAGTATGGATTTAGGAAGCAAAAATCTACCATTCATGCAACCAGTGCAGTCCTAAATCAAATCGATGTTAATAAAATCAATAACCTACACTCCGCAATAATCAGCTTAGATCTTGAATCAGCCTTTGATTCATTATGGCGGCCTTCAATTAAAGAAGCACTTGGAAATATTGAATGTAATTATAATATCTATCAAATAATAAATAATTTCCTTGATAATCGCCATAATCTCATTTTATATAATAATACTTTAATCAGAAGAAAACAGGTTCGTGGATGTTCACAAGGCGCATGTATGAGCGCAGAATTAAGGAATATTACATTTAATAAAATTATAAAAAGTGCCTGGCTTCCTTTTCCTAAAATTACTGCTTTCGCCGATGATGTCGCATTGGTTATCAGTGGAAGGTCCTACTTAATCCTTCGAAGAAATTGTCAAGAAATAATAGCCATATTCCAGCAAAAATGCAAGAAAATTAAACTTGAAATTTAATCCTTCAAATCTAGAATCATGACAAATAATAAACCTGGATAAAATCTTACTAAGCAACTTTCTGTTAAAACAAATGGCGAAAAAAATCAAGCATACTAAATCAATCAAATACCTAGGAAATTATAATACATGAAAACAACATCTTATCGAATATCTCAAAGAACTTAAAATTCGCACACATTCTATAAGTCAAAATCTTCGACATGTGCATGGCACAAACTAAGGTTTAAATCGCCATATCACCAAATTACTATGTCGTACAGTAATAACCAAAATGATTACCTACGGCTCTGCCATCTGGGCATTCCCTATAACCACAAGAAAAAAAAATTCTTACCTCAACACAACGACAATTTAATCTTAATATTTCCAGAGGCTTTCGAAATACCTCCACAACTACTCTTAATATCTTAGCTGGAACTATTCCACTCCATGTCGAATCCATTCAGGAAGCAATTGATTCTACAATATATGAACTTCGCCATAATATTACTTATAACAAAACCATATACATCACAGAGGATTACGAAATTTGCCCTGCTCCTTACAATAGACATCTCCTGCTGTATCACACACAAAAATAAAAACAGCAATAAACACTAAAACTAAAAACAATTCAATTGAAGTATTTAATTATAGAATCAAATATTAATACTGACCGTTAATCTGCCATCTATGCTATCTCTAACCCAGAAAATCAGACTTCTATTGTTTATGACATCAATAACCTCTCTAAAACAACAGATAATTTAAAAATTCATATATCATGGATAAGAGGCCATAGTAGAAATGCCGGTAACTTAACATTTGACAAACTTGCAAAGAAGCTGTTCCTAATCAAGAAAGCAATTTTCTATATACGAAATTTCCCAAATCTTATCTTCGACTGCCCATAAAAGAACAAATTACCCAAATATGCCAAGAACAATGGAATAACGCATCTACAGGTCGATGAAATTACTAGTTCTACCCCTATTGGAATACTGACGCCAAGAGTACATAATCCTTTTTAACATGTAATAGTACTGGCCGTGGGCCATATCGTGTTTATTTTCATCAAAGAAACTTAATAGACACTGACTTCTGTATATGCTGCTAGAAAGGAGACAGTGATCACTATCTTTTCTCATCTCCTCTCAAGAAAACGTTTCATATTCGCGCACCCAGAAATATTGATATATAATTCAAAAGAACAAACAGCAAACTTCAACATCTTCATTCTAATATGAAACAAATTCACCAAAACGTAACACAATTGGATTAAATCTATGCAGAGTAACCCCATCTACAACAGACGAAATATAACAAAATATTTAATTTTCACCTTTGTAGAATTTTAAGATAATTATCGATCTTTGTCACAAATACTTATTTGTACTGATCGTAATAAAAAAAGCCTTGCAAAATCCATAATAAACAGAATGAAATATAAAAATTGAGTCGTCAGAGTAAACTAGAACTGAAAACGTGAGTCATGATATTAATTTGCTGTGTCATGACAAAAATGAGCTATGAATATTGTATGAGTCATGTAAAATATATGAACTTAAACGAGAAACTTTTTATGATCTCTGTAATCATGAACACTTTAGTCACTTATGAACTCTGCCTAATGAATACTGAAAACTATTTGTGATCATGAACTCTAAAATAAAATTTTATTCTCTTCTACATGTTATACTTCTATTTTATTAATTTTATTATATAATATATCATATATTATCCTATACTTTAGCACTTTATTCAAAATTATAATTTTATTATATGATACATTATGTACAATTCTATACTTTATGTATTAAGCTATATTTTATTTCCCATATTTTAAGTATTATTCAGTATTTGTCATGATATATTCTGTTTTAGCATTTTATTCCAAATTTGGAAAATTCAAAATTTTGTTATAATGGCACATTATGTGTTATTGTATACTTGATGTATTATTCTACATATATTTTTCTTCTATTTTAAGAATTATTCCAAATTTGCCATATGATATCTCTACATATAATAAAAGAAAGAGTCTGTCTGTGTGTTGTGTGTGTTTCTTTCGTTCGCGCTGCGCGTAAGCTAATAGACAGAGGGCTACAAAATTTGCTACATGAGGTGTATCTAGACAAGGGCCAGTGCACCTCGAAGCGATTTTTTCGAAATTCGAATTCGAATTTTTTTTTATTTTATGTTTTGTGACGAAACCGCGTCATTTTGAGACATAATGGGCTATAGGAAAGCGAGATTTTACTCTACACACTCCATTTTCAAATCGTCATGAAACGTAAGCACTTAGATATTTTACGAACTTAAAATAAATTTCTTGTTTCAATAAATCGATTAAATACGAATTTATTTAACAAATGGAGCTTAACACATTTTCAACGGGATATTTTCTAAAAATGTTTATTTTTAAAAATGTACAGTTTATTTTTCTTTGATTTTTGGACACGTTAAACATTCATCCTTGCGACTGCTTTTACAAAAAACTTTTGGAAAACTGATAATATTTTGTACTTTTAAAAATATGTTTAAATGAAGCTTCCGAGTACACTTCGCACATCTCACATCTTTAAAAATGTGATTTTGGCAACAATTTTCCTGTCTTATTGTTGTTGATATATTTTTGATGAAATCGCATCATTTTGAATAGTTTCATTCTTTTAGAAATAAGGGTTTGGCAACAATTTTTCATCGTATTTCTTATGTCACTGTTTTTAAGAAATCGGCATATTTCATTGTCATGTATATATATATATATATATATAATACATTTTTATTGATTTTTTTGATAAAGTTGTTCTGTAGAGTAAAATTCTGCGCCGAATTTTATGTTTTTTGAGTTGTTTTCATGTTAATTTTTGCTTATTTCACTGTTTGTAAAATACTGAAAAGTTTTGCATATTTTTTTTTCTTCAACGGAAAGTTGGTTAATTTTTTATTATGATAATAATTATTTGCATTAAGGGTGTAGGGTTTAT
The DNA here is from genome assembly GCF_044657685.1 of Stegodyphus dumicola. Taxonomy (NCBI): domain Eukaryota; kingdom Metazoa; phylum Arthropoda; class Arachnida; order Araneae; family Eresidae; genus Stegodyphus; species Stegodyphus dumicola. Next base: position 1,457,425 of record NC_140780.1, on the reverse strand, counting down.
ATTTATTTTAAGTTTAAACTATCTTTCCTGTCAAGCCTTACTTTCCCCTGGAATTGCCAATGCCAGAGTATGTAAATTTTAGTAGAACGCGCAAAGGATTCAAATTGTCAGCGGAAGTAATCTGAGTTAAATAGAAGGGAAACGAGTTCGAAGGTGTGCTTTCTTGCTTCACGAGCGTGGAGGTGGCTAGTTAGAAATTGAAGAACCACGCGTTTCGGCCTGTGTGCTTGCCTCGCCAGATTGTTAATTTTTCAACGTAATATTCAGAAGTTTGCTGAATTATCAGCGGTATCTTAGAACGCGGTGAGGTTAGTTACGTTTAGAGAGCCTCGTAGTTAGTCACTTGTTATTATTCTTTTTTAAGTTTCTTATTTTTATTTTACCGCCGGGTCGGCGTAGTTTGTGAGCGTCAAGAGCACGCATTTGTAATTTCTAAAGTTGAATAAAAAGGGATTTAAACCCTTCTCAAGACTTTGTCTACTTTCCAGTTCTTAGCAGTCACCACTATTGTTGCGTGCAAACATAACATTAGCGCCTTAACACTTGTCGAACTGAAATGGCCGAAAATTGGATGGAAGTTGCTGGAGAACAACAAGAAATGGCAAGCCAATTGGAAGGATTCGGATACCTGGTCCAGACGATGACAGCGTCAATCAAGCCAAACGTCAATTTCGAAGGAAAAAATTCGGTGGCGATATTTCTAGAATGCCTCGACAATCACTTCCAGCTCTACCCTGTGCCTGAAAGACAAAAAGTTGCCATCTCCACATCTGCACTAAGAGGACAGGCCGCGCTATGGTGGAAGAATATAGGCAAATTTTTATTAGGGGAATTCGGAGGCCAGACATATACATTTGAAAATTTCAAAAAATCGTTATTAAAGGCCTTCCCCATAGTGAAAGATCGAGCAAGGTTAGAAGCCGAACTGTATAGTTTTTATCAACGGAATATAGAAGAGTTGACGGACTTTATTCTGCGAAAAATTAAGCTGACGGATATGCTGTATGGGAAGAAACCCGACGCGGAGATTATTGAAATAATCTTACCAAGATTGTTACCTGCTGTTCAAGACTACTTCGAAATTAGAAACCCAAGCACATTGCAGGAGCTCTTCGAATTAGCGGTCAAGTTCCAAAATCGCAGAATAGCGGAAAAAGCTAGAGGGGCATCGTATTCTCAAAGTATCCGAAGACAATCTTCAAATGAGCAGACCAGAAATGCAAACCGCTCTTATGGGGGAAAGTGCTATCAAGCAAGGTCATCGAAACTCGAAGGTCAAGGCCCAAAAAGGAAATTTGAAAACAACCGTCCGCGTACCCAGAAGGCAGAAGTTGAAAGAAAAGCTTTAAACGAGTAGAGGGGCCTGTGAAAGCGAGGGTCCAGACCCCGGAAGTTTTGAAAAAACCCTCAGGAAGACACTTAAATACGGTCATCGTAAAGAACTCACAGTTACCAATTATACAAGTCCTGGTTGGCGATGTACCAGTAGAAGCCCTCATCGATACAGGAGCAGAAGGTAATTTTATGAGTGATATTTTTTTTAAGAACTTTAATAGGTTTCGATTATTTAAAAATAAAAACACAGAAATCATAGCAGCGCAAGGACAAACTTGTCATTGTATTGGAAAACTATCTTTAAAAATTCAAGTTCAAAACGAAAGCCTTAAAGTATTAATTATTGTAGTAAAAAATTAATAATTAATCCACTTATTTTAGGTATGGAGTTTTTAAAAGCCGCGAAGGCCAAACTGAATTTTCAGGAAAGTTCTATCGTGCTGGAGATGGATCGGAGGGTGGTGGAATCAGTGGAATAACCGCAAGTTGACCTTAGCCATTTGAATGACCATGAAAGTCAAGCCATCCAGCAAGTGGTGAGTACTTTTTCAAACTTGTTTTCAGAACGGCCTGGTAGCTGTCAAATAGTTACGCATGAGATACAGTTAACTGCCGACAAACCCTGTAGGACTAAACCTTACCGCTATGATAAACAAAAAGACCAAATCATAGAAGAACATATTCAGGAAATGTTAAAGAACAAAATAATAACGCCCATAAATAGTGAGTACGCGAGTCCAGTCGTACTATGTAAGAAAAAGGACGAGTTTCCTCCTTCGGATAAAAGGGCTTGGAGGTTTGCTATCGATTACAGAAAACTTAATAGTATTACTAAATTCCCAGTTTACCCTTTGCCGGTTCTAGAGGAAATTATTAGAAAGATTAAATCTACAAGATACATGACTACTTTGGACTTAACGTCTGGCTACTATCAAATAGCTATGAGACCCGAAGACATACATAAAACCGCGTTTATAACAAAATCGGGCACTTATGCATTTTTACGCATGTCCTTTGGGTTGTGTAGGGCCCCATCAACATTCCAGAGAGCTATGGATATTGTTCTAAAGCTTGTCCTAGGAAAATCGACTTTAATCTATCTAGATGATATAATTATAAAGAGTAGTATCTTGGAACAACATATTAAAGATCTAGAAGAAGTTTTTAAATTATTAAAAGAGGCCGGTATTACAATTAACGCCTTAAAATGCAAGTTCGCAACTAAAGACTTAAATATCTGGGTTATAAAATTTCGCAAAAGAGTATAGAAACTCAAGATTCAAAAATAAAAGCAATCAAGAATTTCCCACCTCCCAACACCGCCAAGAAAATTTCTCCTTTCCTCTGGTTATGTTCTTATTATCGGCCATTCATAAAAGATTTTGCTAGTATTGTTGAACCCTTGTTAGTAATTAAAAGAAAGAAAAGTAAATTCATGTGGACAGCAGAAGCAAATACCGCATTCGAAAGGTTAAAAGAAGCGCTTATCAATGCCCCTGTTTTGAAATTCCCGGAGGGGGACGAAAACCTGGAAATTGCAGGAGATGCGTCGGACTATGCTGTGGGTGCGGTTCTTATGCAAAATGGCCATCCTTTGGCAATTTTTAGTAAAACGTTGAATCATACACAAAGGAATTATACAGCTACAGAGAGAGAAACATTAGCCGTATTAATGGCTGTACACAAATTTCGAGTTTATTTCGGCAAAGCGCCAGTAACAGTCTTTTCGAATCATGCGGCTGTTGGTAGACTTTACTCGGGGAAAAACCTAAAGCCCAGGTTAATAAGATGGGCTTTAAAACTCCAAGAATATAATCTCATAATCAAATATAAACCGGGTAAGGAAAACAATGTAGCTGACGCACTTTCTCGTATAAAACTGGACGATGAAGGCAATGAACTTAAATGCGCTGTGTTGACTTCAAAAATTTTAGACTCTAGAGATACAATTATTGCTGAATTGAAAGCTGATCCTGAATTTGGAAGTATCTATGCGTATTTGAAAGACCCCGAAAGCTTTGAACACACAGATATCGATGAGATAAGAAATAGAGCAGAAAAGTATGAAATAATAGATAATTTATTATTTTATACGAAAACAACAAACGAAAATCTGGAATACAAACCAGTCATCCCAGCCTCGCTTCGTATAAGCATTTTGATGGAATTACACGACGCGAAAACAGCGGGTCATTTAGGGGTCAGAAAGGCTTTAAAAAGGGTACGCGAAGCGGTATATTTCCCGCAAATATACAAAATAGTAACTGCGTATGTCAGGTCCTGCAATAAATGTCAGTTAATAAATGATATTAATTACAGCCCGGCCGGTACATTCGCGCTACATTTCCGAATGAAATTTTAGGCAAAGATCTTCTTGGTCCTTTCCCCCAGAGTGAGTTAATAAAAATCGTTTTCTTTTAGTAATTGTAGATCATTTTTCAAAATGGCCAGAAATTCTTCCACTTAAACGCGCGTCAGCCAAAACAGTCGCAGATGCATTCTTACACAGATACATTACACGGATACATAAATACGGTGCACCGAAAAAAGTACATAGCGATAACGGTAAACAATTCGTTAGCCAAATATTTGAAAACATATGCACTGGACTTGGCATACGCCATATCAAAATGGTTCCGTATAGACCACAGGCAAACATAGCAGAAGGAGTTAATAAAAACATTGTAAAAATAATTCCAAGTTATGTTAGCACACATCACAAGCGCTGGGATGGCTACATAAATATGTTAGCTTATGCTTTAAGAACGGCAAATCACGATACTACGGGAAAACCCAAGCAGAATTATTTTTAGGACGAAAGTTAATTACGCCATTAGATAAATTATTCTTTGTGCAACAAAGAGACCAAGAATTTAAACAGAAAGATGTGCAAACACTTATTGACCAGGCGGTTAAAAGATCGGATACGGCAAGAAATAGGCAAAAGTTATACTATGATAGAAAACGCCGTGAAGCAGATTTTAAAGTTCGAGATAAAGTGTTGAAGCGGAAATTTTCTTTATCAAGTGCCCCAGATAATTTTACTGCAAAGTTAGCTCCAAAATTTGAAGGCCCTATGTAATTCAGGAAATCAAGGGAGTCGTATTGTACCTTAACAACGAGAGAGGGGAAATCTGTAAAGCAAGTCCCGACCAGGTGAAAAATATTATAATCAAAATGATTTTGAAATCCTTGAAAGTTTCTTGCAGGACTCAAGCGTAAAAGAAGTAGAAGGTCCAGAAATAACGTCACCCGTTCCACAACCCAAGAAGCAGAGAACAAGAAGAGAAACCTAGCCGTTCTATAAGTCATGCGACGGTACCGAAAAGAAGAAATGAAAACGTCAGACTCCAGCATTTAAGAAATACAAGAAAGCAAAGCCGCCGCGTAAAGACACTTTGGTAAAGAGGAAAACACCACTTACAACTTATCGCAGTAGAAATTCTACATCGAGGAGAACGCTTCCAGGGCCAGAGAGTCAGGTGCAAACAAGGCCGCCGTTCCCGAGGGCGAAAAGAGAGCAGAAGGAACGAAAAGACCACCACCAACAGAAGAAATCCAAGCACGATTCAAGACCGGAGGACGCCAAGACCAGCCGTCCAGGGGCAAAACGGAAAAGACAGCAACCCGACGACTACCACTCCAAGAGGCCAGCATGCAGAGGGCGAAAAAGAAGAAGCAACGTGGACGACACTCGAAGGACCCTAAGGAGACGACTGACGTCAATGAAATCTATAACATGGGAGCAGTTCTGCCAGAAGAGAATGTCGGAGTTACAATCATCGAAAACTCAAAGATAAGTTAAAATCTTCTATAACATTTTTTTCTTTTGTTCCGAAATGTTATGCGTAAATACAAAGTTCTATGTTTTGACGAAAGTCAATGTGTCTCGGTTGAGATTTAGTTTTATTTTACTTTATTTAGCTAAGGCAAAAGTATTATTTTCTTTAAGTATAAAATCTAGGAACAAGCAGTTTCTGTTGGTCGAAAGACTAATTCTTTTATGTTAAAGCCAAAATTTGGCCGAAGATAAAAATAACTTCGTATTCTTGTATTAATAACAACTTTAGTTTCAGTGCCTCCAGCTTGGCGAAGAATGAGTAAAGTAAAAATTTATTTTTCTCTTATTCATTTTATGGTAAATTGTAAAAATCATATGTATTAGAATTTTGTAAATATACGTAAATGCTTGAAAGTTATGTAAAAGTAGAATTTAGTCTAGAAGCATAAAATTTTAGATGCTAAAAGTAAATGCTCAAAAGCAATGAATTCAAATTTAATTATTAAACTGTAGATAAAATCATGCTTTAGAGCGAAAGCCTGCATGTCTATAGATAAATGAGGGGGAATTTAGAATGAATGTGTTTTGTAGGGTTCTCCACCTACACTTGAATTTTAAGAATGTTAAAGTAGCTCATCGACTTGTATAATGTCGAGTAAGGTGTGTCTATTTGGTCGTTGAATTCTAACAAATCATTGTGGTTAGGAGAAGTGTTGCAATACTAAAACACGAATATTCCCGTTTGACTCCTCACATGGTGGAGAGCCAGGGTAAAGTTAAATTCATGTTTGAATACTTGAATGAATGTGAATTAAGCAGTAACTAAGAAAAATAAATCGTTCAAAAACAAAAACTTATTCAGTGTGAACAAAGTGTAAATTATAATGTATTTAGAAAGATACTGATACTTATTCCTTCCAGATACTGGAAGGAAGAGAACAGATTGATTGCTGAAGTCCGGGAAAGGTTGCTGTAAGAAGAGAGAATTAAATAAGTATCTACAGAAATTTGTTCTACAATTTGTGATATAACAGATTTTTTTTATGTCAACGAGGCTCTTAAAATTTAGATCAGAATTGTGGAAACTTTCCAATAGGTCGTTTCTAGGACCTGCTTCCAAGTTTTCCAAATTCTGGCAGCGGGAAATGTAGGGTTTATATTTATTTTAACTAATATTTATTTTAAGTTTAAACTATCTTTCCTGTCAAGCCTTACTTTCCCCTGGAATTGCCAATGCCAGAGTATGTAAATTTTAGTAGAACGCGCAAAGGATTCAAATTGTCAGCGGAAGTAATCTGAGTTAAATAGAAGGGAAACGAGTTCGAAAGTGTGTTTCTTGCTGCACGAGCGTGGAGGTGGCTAGTTAGAAATTGAAGAACCACGCGTTTAAGTTCTTGTTGTTAATTTTTCAACGTAATATTCAGAAGTTTGCTGAATTATCAGCGGTATCTTAGAACGCGGTGAGGTTAGTTACGTATAGAGAGCCTCGTAGTTAGTCACATGTTATTATTCTTTTTTTAGTTTTTTATTTTTATTTTACCGCCGGGTCGGCGTAGTTTGCGAGCGTCAAGAGCACGCATTTGTAATTTCTAAAGTTGAATAAAAAGGGATTTAAACCCTTCTCAAGAATTTGTCTACTTTCCATTTGTTAGCAGTCACCACTATTGTTGCGTGCAGGTTGGAAGCGCGCAACATTACAAGGGATATCATTAATTATACTTTGCATTATCATTAATTATACTTTGCTTACCAGAATTTTTTTATTTTTTGTATTCTTTTGTGTTCTTTGTTGCTCATTTCACTGATTTTAAGATACTGAAAAGTTTTGAGTGATTTTTTTAGGAAACAAAGTTCTTAACCTCCTTTATACCATTTGAGTTCTTAAGATTTTGCAAAGGGAAGTTGGTTAATTTATTTATTAAGATCATTAATATTTGTATTAAGGGATATTGCTTATTTCATGGTAATTTTGTTATACGTAATAACTTTTTTTTTATGAAGTCGTTCTGCAGAGTAAAATTCTACGCTGTTTTCAAGTTTAAAAATTGGTGTTTCTTTCAGCCATTTTCCCGGTACATTTAAAAGCCAGACGAAGGCTGGCAGCTAAGCTGCTGGTATTCTGTACAAGCTTGATATAAAACTTGTTTTATTAGATTTCCCTCCTTTCCCAGCAGCACAAAGTTTCGAGATCTGGACTCATCCGGTGGGCTAATAATTGATTTAGCCACTACAATATTATTACTACTTTCTAATGAACCTTTTTCTAGATTTCTTCATTTCTTCTATAACCCGTTCTCCCTTTTTGTCCTCCTCACTTAAAAACTAACTTCTAAATCTCTCTTTAAAGAACTACCAGTAGGATTCTTCCTCTTCTGGCCTTCCCTCCGTGCTGTATTCGGTTAGTTATTGGGATGTATACCTGTGCAATCTTTAATGAAGCTCCAACACTTTTACCTGTACATGTCTGTACCTAAATGAAACTGGTTCGTTTTGATGTTATACTAGCGAAACACCAAAAAAATCTTGATTAAAATGATGATGATTTAAATAATTTAGCTGGTATTTTAAGGATGAGGATTTATACTAACTGCTGATGATTTTTTATTTAAGTTATCGTGATTATATGTTATAGTGATGAAGAATGTGATTAAATGAGTATGATGGTAATAAAACTTTAGGTGATAGTACTTTGTATTCAGGTGATTTTATTATTTGACGACTTCAATGATGATGGTGTATATGATATATAGTTTCGATTGATTAGTATGGAATGATGATGTGATTTGTGTGATGGTGGTTTATTTTATTCTGACGATGGTGATAGAGATACGATGGTTTAAAATCATGATGTGTTTTGTGTGGTGAGGAATATTTAGATGATTTTGATGATGATATAGATTTGGCTAATGACGATTTTATAGCTGATATGATAGTGATTTATAGAATAGTTTAGAGGGTTTCGGCAGTGAAGACGATGGTTATTTATATTTAGATGCAGCGTCTAACAGTTTCTCCCACCTCAGACAAGATCTCAGTCTGTGTGCTTGTTTCCCTCGTTTTGGAAGCATATTTGATAAGCTGGGTTGGCACTTTTTGCTTTTTGTACATTTAGAAAACATTATCATATTTATTTTTATAACCATGGGTACAAAGAATAAGATGATGTCTATTGAATTACAGCGTGAAATCATAGAAAACCATGAGCAAGGTGTGCGAGTAATTGACTTGGCGATGATGTACGGTCGTAGCACATCAATGATATGTACTGTGCTTAAAAAAAAGTAGTTGATAAAGGGTATAACGCCATCTAAGGCCGATAAAATAATGTCTAAACTCTGGACCTCTCTCCGTGAATAGATGGAGAAACTACTGATGGGGTGGGTGAGAGAGGAGCAGCTTCAAGGAGGAACCTTAACATAAAGCATCATATGTGAGAAGGCACGAGCAATTTACGGTTATTTGCTAAAGAAGATCCCACACACTTCTAAAAATGAGGAATCGGAAGACTTGTTTAAATCCAGTAGGGCTGGCTTGACATCTTTAGGAAAAGGACCGGCATTCACTCCGTCCTCAGACATGGTGAGGCAGCAAGTTCCGATGTGAAGGCAGCTGAGGTTCACATCAAAATGTTTTCCGAACTGATACTAGCCAAAGCATACATCCCCCCAGCAAGTCTTTAACTGTGACGATACAGTATTTTTCTAGAAAAGGATGGCGAATAGAACTTACATAACGGCAGAGCAGAAGACGATGCCAGGTCACAAACCCATGAAGGATAGATTAACTCTAGTAATTTGCGCCAATGAGATTGGCGACTGTAAAATCAAGCCTCTGCTAGTATACCATTCGGAAAATCCCAGAGTCTTTAAGTCATATAATATTTCAAAAGAAAATCTGCCAGGTATGTGGATGACAAATCCGAAGGCTTGGGTCACCAGGAAATTCTTTGTGAAGTGGATAAACCTGGTGTTTGGCCCTTCTGTTAAAAAATACCCACAGAAAAACAACCTACCCATGCAAGCCCTTCTCTTCCTCGACAATGCCCCTACTCACCCACCAAATCACGAAGATGATTTACTCTAATAGTTCAAGTATATAAAAGTTCCCTACCTACCACCCAACACCACTCCTATCCTGCAGACGATGGATCAGCAGGTGATTTCTAATTTTAAGAAATTGTACACCAAGCACATTTTTTGGGGCTGCTTTGAGGTGACGGAGAACACAAACCTTACCCTTCGAGAGTTCTGGAAAGGCCACTTTAAGATCGTCATATGCCTAGGAATTATTGATCAGGCCTGGCTGGGTGTTACAATGAGGACCTTAACCTCTGCACGGAAGAAGCTGTGGCCTGAGGCTGTTGCTGAAAGGGCCTTCGAAGGATTGGAACCCAAAGTCGCATAGGTAGAGGAGCTTGTTTCTCTGGGAAAATCCATGAGTCTGGAGGTGGATGGGAGAGATGTGAACGAACTCGTCGAACAACAGTCTCAGGAGCTGACAACCGAGGCGTTACACGATCTGTATTTGCAGCAGCATACGTTGGGTTAACGAAAAATTAGTTTTGAAGAGGAGCCAGAGGTGGAGGAGGTTATCGCTACAAGAGATATAAAACAGGTCTTGGGAATGTGGGAGAAAGTTGTAGAGTTCGTGGATAAAAATCACCGCGAAAACGTTGCAACTAGCCGTGCATCCTTGACACGGAAGAAGAAACAAACCTCCTTGGAAAGTTTTTTTAAATGATCTGCGGGTGGAAATAAGCAGATCATGACGAAAAAAGCGAAGACCAGTGACAAAAATTAAGCTCTTCCGTAGGCACTTCACTTTTTCTTTTAATTATGTTTTTATAGAATATGTATTTGTTATTTATAAATAAATGTTTCTTCTTGTTTTTGATTCTTACTTAAAAACACTTAACAAACAACTGAGGTCGTGTTTTGGGATCTGGAACGGATTAATGGGATTTCGATTAATTTCAATGTGGAAAATTGCTTTGAGATACGAGCAATTTGACATACGAGCAAAGTTACGAAACGAATTAAACACGTATGTCGAGGTACCACTGTGCGTAATTATATAATCGTTAGCAAGCAGATAGTAATAAATAATTTTAAAAGTCTGATGCTATCAATATATAAAATATGTTGACTAGTATAATTAATTTAGAATTATACGCCTACATATAATAATATGATGTATGTTACTACAGATACGTATTAATATATACATATATAAGTCTGTGCATATATATGAAATCATAACTCTATTTAAACAAGTTAACAGTTAGAATTACTGAACAACCATGAAAGATTCCCCAAAAATTAAATATGGTGTAACAATGAACACTTAGTTTAGAAATTAGATTCTATTGTATATTGTTGTAAAAGCCATTGTAAGAGTGAAAATTCTTCATTCTGCCTTAATGCGATTTTTTGCGTTTAATGCGTTGTTTGGAGATTTTATGATCCCGAATTATATTGATGTGATATATTAATACTGCATTTGTAGACATACGTTTTCTGAGAAACGAGTCAAGGCGATTGATTTTCTGTAAAAATTTGGATTTATCCTTATTTTATTGACGTGCACCAGCACTGAATTGAGAATGGCTTGTGCTATGTTTCGATGGATGAAAAAGCGTTCGTAAGTAATGAATATTATGAAAGTTTCAGCATATTTAAATGAATAGTATTAAAAGCATATATTTATTAACATATATCAATAGTTTATGGTAAATTTTTCATTATAAATCTCATGATAGTTTCATTTCTCATTCTTTTGCATTTCTATTGCGGTACATAAATTTTTTGGTATACATATTGTAGATTGCATCAGTTTTGCTGCGCAATTTATTCCTCGGTATGTTACTTGTAGTGTTATTAGAAATTCCATTATTTTTGTATTTTTTCTGCAATTGGTAGTATCTGATTAGGAAATTTATGTTTTATTTCAAGATATATATGAAGTTGGTAATATCAAGTGTTAAATAAACGTTGTTATTCAGGCAATAGCGTTAGCTTTATCCAGATAGATAAATGCATTTCTTAAATACTCAAGATATAAAGACACACTCGGATAGTAGATTCACTGACTTTACGTTTTTTAAGGGTTATATATATTCATTAAGGGCGTGTTCAAAACAACCATTGACGGGTAGTCTTGGCGTAATTCGGATTCATACCAAGCATATCCATTTCTCAGGGCAATAATTTTCGTTATTTTTGCTAAACCATTTACGAAAATATAATTTTCCGAATGCTGAACTCTTATGCATGAAAAGACAGAAGTTAAGATATTTGTTTTGCAATTTGATGCAAAATTCTTATTATTAAAACACTGATGTATATGTTCTTAATTTAAAACTCTGCCAGTATATAACATTATATAACATTATTGTTTTATCACCATTTATAGATGTCGCTTGCTGCACAGCCTGCTGAATACATTTTACTTTCTAGCTATCTACAATTACATCATGTTGTTTCGGTATGAACAGGGGCGAAGTATTCATTACTTAGATACATTTAAAGATAATTAATTAAATTTTTCTGATTTTGATATCTATATTATATAGACAGGATTACTGATAAAAAATTTCAGAAAATTGTAAATGAAGAAGTAAATAGAAAAATTTCGTTCAGGTATTGTGAGATGCTAATATAAACTTCATACATTTTACTAGAGGGCTGTTGCCAAAGCAAAATCTTTACTATATATGTCTACGAGCTCTATGTATACAGTGTGTTGCTCAAAGTAAACTTCCTGCATTGGGAAGAGTACTACGTGTATGTCTTGATGCGTTCATGAGAAGCTTGTTCCCTCGTATACGCTCTGCCACTTCGAACAAAAATTGTCCGTAAACTGCAGCGTCTTGAGTTGTTTATATAGGTTCTTGAGCTGTTCTGTTATTTCCTGTCGAATCTGACGCTGACGCGGAGAGTCTTGTATCCTTCGTTTACTTGCTACTTCTTCTATTCATCGCGCATGGTCTGTTGACGTTCCACTTGCCTAATGGGCCTCCGTTTCCCTTCTGCTTCCCTTTCCGGAGCACGCAGTGTTTCTTGGTTTTCTGAATGTCTTTTGTGTTTTCTACTAGTTTCTGATACAGTTTGAGCACGCGAAGTTTCTTGAGTTGCTGCTTGTCTGCTGGAACTCCTATTCGTTTCTTCTTCAGTTTCTTGAATGAGTAAGCTGTCTTGTCACTATGCTTGCCTGCTGAGTTTCTAGTTGTGTCTTCATTCATTTTTGAAGCTCGCAAATTTTATTGTACTTGCCTGTTGAGTCTCCTAGAGTTTTTTACTTCATTTTTCTGTAGCTCGCTGTACCATTTGTGCTCTCTTCTTGCGTTCAGACATTTTAGTAAATTGGAAAAAAAAATTATTTAACTGTAGTAAAGTAACATTGCATCTAAAATACGTTAAATATCTACAGATGTTTAAACTTCTACTCAGAAAGTAAGTATACAATAAAAGAAATTAATTTTTTATAAATAAATTTAGAATAGCATAAAATGCATAGAAACATTTCATTATGAAGAAAATGTATTCATTCTTTCCAAGCAACCAGCGATTCGTAAATACATTTTTCTTGCCAACTCAGGAAACAAAGACCTTTGACCCTTCAGGTAATACATTGGAAGTTATGATTTAAATTTATTTCAATATAACAAATTTTCAAAATCTCAATAAAGGAATTAACGTAGCGATAGCATATCGTGTCACGTATCCAAAGGTGAAACATAAAAGTTGCCAAAAGTAGCTATTCATTTAAAATACTGATATTAACGAAAGATTTTCGACATACAATGACGTTATATGGAATCACGTGCTTTCTTCAACTTCAGAATATGACCGTAAATAATAATAACAATAAGTTTCACGTTTGGCAATACTATTTATTTCATATTTTTTTTAACTTAAAAATATCTCTTAAACAAACTCTACGATTTGAAAGTGAGAACGGCCAACATTTTTCCAAGTAAAGCATTTTGATGTCCAGTGCGCTAGACTTCGGCTACTTGGAAAAATAAATACGAAAAATTACCGTTTTCCGAAATTTTATATAATATCTCGAGTGATAGTCGTAGGAAGATAACAATAGTCGGAAAGTTTTACCAAGATGTTTTGAAATCCGGGGGTACCTCCTTCCAAACTCAAACTCCCCGTTCCGGAGATATGATGTTACGAAGAAAAAAACAAGGAGGCAAAAATCCACAGATATTTATACTGTTGATTCCTGTGTACAATATTCAAATTCCTTCAAAACATTAAGCTTCATTTAAATAAAAGGAAATTAAATTCAGGCATTTTTATTACCTTTCAAGCTTTTATTGTATTTTTAAATATTCTTTTTGTCACATTTGCGCAAGTTTTCCTCGGCGTCATTAGGAGCCGTAGGTCGAAGACATTTAAGAATCATTGCTGTAAATAATGATCATATGATAAATTGCAATACATATTCGATTGTTTTGATGAGAATTTGAGTACAAATCTTTATACATCAGCTACTATGCCCCTTTATGTAACGACAAAGATTATTTTCGATGATTATCCGATGAGAATGATTCTTTACAATGATTATTCGATGACAATGATTATTTACAACGAATATTAAAAGCTGATGACTATGATTACTTAAATAGAATATGCATGTCATTCGATGACAGCGATTATTTCCAAAGAATCTTCGATCACGTCACTATTGTATATCGCTATACCCGTGGGGTTGGGGCCGGTTGTGAATTGTACTACGGCCCTGTAATTAAGCGTTTTAAATGACGTCAAATAGTCACTGATCCAGATATTTTTCTAGTAACTGCCGCGTATTGTGATCAAAACCGTTATTTAAATCTTCTAAATAAAATTTGGGATAATTCCTTTTACATCAGAGAATAAAGCAATTTGTAACACGAATTTCAACAAAACTACATGCATCGAATAACAAGAATTATATAAACGGAAGTATCAGTACAACAAATCGCTCCTTGCAGCTCCGCTTTTGTCCGACACTTGTTTTTCAGCTATCGTATCTACCCATTTGAAGATACCATGTGAAGAATACTTTTTTTAAGTGTGTAAATTAATTACATGTATGTTATGTATATATATGGAGATATTTTTTGAATTAAGAAAGCACCAACTTCTTTTAACGAAAACAACCGAGACATTACCTCCAGTCCAATTTAATTTTTCATCTAAATCATTTCTTAATTACAAAAGTTAATATTAATTTTCTTTGCAAAGGAGACTAGGTGTTGCTGGAAACAAATGAAATACCAAACATCATAAATTTATTGAAGTCAACAGCAGAAAACTGTTAAACAATTAATAGATCACTTCAATGAAATGTAATTGCATTTAAACGTATTAAATTGTTTTCAGCAGATGTAATAATCAGGAACATAGGAAGATCCGAAGAGATATTTTGCGTTTAAATACTTCTTTTGTTTTCGCTATTTTTTTATACATTTCAGTTAACGTGTAAATCTATGTTTTGAACGCATGGCCCGTTAAGTGAAGAAGTCTGTAGGAAGGCAATTTTAATCCTGTGCGGAAATTGTCCAAATGATTGATCAGTCATCGACTCAGCATACGCAGCCATCAGGTTGAGATCCCAAACATTGATTAATTGCGCTCGACTGGAAATTTGATCAGCATGGTCAACGGAAGCCACCGTTTAAAAAACTTTCTTGTTCTTAAATATATGCTTATTCACTTTTGTAATATTACTAGATACTTATAATCACGGTTCCTTCACTTTCAATAATATATTTCATAAATTGTTGAAGTGCAGACACATACTTCATATTGTAGAAAAACGTTTCTCTGGAATTTTTGATGCAAATCCTGGTTATCTTTTCTAAGAAGGGAAAGTAAGAAAGTGTGCCATTTATAAAGCTTAAATTTTGCTAGATTTGCAGGTTTTTCGCGCTCGCATTTTACGTGCTTCTTAAGAATCTCTGGAAATAAAATGGGAACTTTCCATGACTTGTTGCCAATCTAATTGGAGAAAAAATTTATTCTTTATAGGGATACTTGCGGGAGGTAACCGTCGAGCAATCTTCTTGTATCTGCCTCGTCCCATCCTGTTTGTTATTTTATTAAAACGTGTTTGGAAATTATTTCCCTCATTGCAATGTTTGATTTGAGATGATAGATGTCAATCAGACCTTTTAATATGGCATCTTGAGCTGCTGGTGCCAGGAACTTTATTTCCTTTTATACCTGTATATCCTCATAATGGAATTTAGGCTAATAAGACGAATATTCATTTCCATATTTATTGTTTTTTAAAGATTTTGAATAAGTAAAGATATTTTACAACATAGAACGTTTAGAAATCTTTGACAATCTGTAAAAATGTTCGCAAACTGTAACTTACTACTTTTGAGTAAAAACGTATAAGTAATCATTTATTAAATTAATTAATTCAAACATATGAATATATATATTTAATGAAATAAAAATATTTCAGCGCAAATAATTATCGACGTGTATTTGAAGAAGAAGAAGGAGAAGCAGAAATATACTACAGCGAACAATTACTAGAAGAATTGGATCCCCAGTGTTTAAGATTGCAATATGTGTCGGAGACGTAAGTCTTTTCGGAAAAAATAATAAAACAAAACATAATGTTTCAGGTCCAGTTTAATTATACATTTAATAATTTTGACAAAAACGCTGGTCTGGAAAATAATACGTTTTCAGATTTATAATGCTTAAAGTTTTTTTCATTCCTTCATTACAAAAATAGATTATAAATGTTTAAAATGGAAAATTACATTGTGAAGAATTCATATTTATTGTAATACCTTTTGATTATAAGGAAACTTTATTGCATTAACTAATGAAATATCTAAACAGAAAGCTAATATACAAAATACACGTGTTTATACGGCCAGTTTGTAAAATTTGTGAATGAGAAGTAAATGTCAAATAGTTGATATAATTAGAGTAACAAAGACAAAAAAGACTTTATGTTTATAAATAATATGCATATATATATATATATATATATATATATGTAAAACAAATTAAATAAACACTGAAATCCATCCCATACTCTATTCGGAACAAATCTAATATAAATTGTTCTCCTCACTTCTTTCTGTTAGACTATATATTTCTAGATTTACAGAGATTTATGATATTATTTAGCTCGAGTTTTGACAATGTACTCATCAAACATAATAAAAATTTCGAGATTCTAACTTTTCATTGCAATTATTGTTTTTAATATGCAATATTAAATGATTTTGAATTAAAAGCAAATTAAAAAATAAAAATTAATTAATTAAAATATATGTTTATGTAGATATATATATCCCCATCACATGATTTTTACATAAAGATGATGACTTAGCTAAGTGGGAATATAAAATTTCCTGAATCAAATATTTCTCTTACTAAACCACAATATTGTCGAACTATGCACATTTTTTCTATCTCTGTCACCGCTGACACGGCGTCGTACTACTTTATTCCTATTCCAACAATATGAGAAATATAAATATTCTAGAAATAGGTAAGTTTGGAATTTCAAATGAACTGGGGCCGCAAATGTGAATTGAAATAAATCTGAATATTTTATCTTATTCATCTTTCAAATTTGCTCTGTATTATAGATCAACATGTGCGATCAGAATTCCTAACATTAATTCACACACACATATATATATATATATATATATCTATATATATATATACGTTTATCGTATATATGTTACGGTGAAACACCGAAATCTGGAGAATGTCGACTTTCACCGGTGAATGTCAACATTCACATAGTCGCTTGTTGTATGTCCGAAATATTTTCAAATACTCTTATTTCTGACTTACACCGGTAAATGTCGACTTTCAACATCTACTAATGGTATATATATATATATATATATATACATATAATCGTTTATTGCAATGCATTGTCGGAAACGCTTTCAGGCGCCATAGTGACGAGAGACAACACAAGAAAAATAGGGTACGAACAGTGTAAAGATATTTGTTTGTTATTCTTAGCGCGGCGGAAACTAAGAAATAAGAACAAAAACATTGGATCGTCATCAAAAAAAGTATTCGAAAGTTCCTTCGGGAAGTATCCTAGACATGGGTTTGGTAGGGGTAGTCCAGTGCATTGTTCAGCAAGATCACGAGCCCTCACTTGCATTATCACTTTCTCTAGGGTACGTCAAAACATTAGTGCACGAAACCCCCGTTAGAACTCCAACAGGAACTTGTGGCACATATCGTGTCAGCTGCTGGGAAAGTCCTGGGGGTGCACGGTATTTTCCAGAACATCTTATGTTCGATGTGCGAGAGATGTGATACCTGCATCAGGGTTCAGGTCGTAATTTCGAAGAATTTCATTGAGGTCCATAAGTGTCTAATTTTGTTCCTATTTTTTAATTTCTCTTGTGCTAAGCATAACTGGTGTCCGTTCTTTCTTGTGTTTCGTGTTGTTTGTACCGACCAGGAAAGTGTTTTCGGTCATGTTTTGCCATTTCATTTTTCGTCGTCGTCGTCTCTCTCATATATGTGCATAATTACCTATGACTCAAGTGTTACTACTATATCATGAAATTTACAAACATAGTGTTTAAAATGCTACATATCCCCATCCGAAAATATCTTTTTTTTTCTCTTGCCCTTCAAATAAGAAATGTGTGTCCTTCATTGTATAACCTCCTGGAACTTTAATTCTTCTTTTTTCGAGGACTATAGAAAATATTTCAGTATAGGCAGCTGTCAATATTCTAACATTACATTTTAAAAGCCATTAAAGTGTAGCCGAAACGCTCAGAAAGGCTTAATTCGCTTAGGATTTAGGAAATACATTTTGTAAGACTTCGCAAATTTTCCTTCAATAAATTTAATGGAACAGACAAAAGAAATTACAGGGAACAATAAATATAGGAGAAAACAGATATATCTTTTCGTAATTTATTTTGCTTTGTTTGATTTCTTTCATTCTTCCTGTATAAATAATTAAAACTTTAAGAATGCAACTGAAGAATGAGAATAAAATTTTCAATTGAAAACGAATGGTGGCAAAACTCCTAGTGCTCCTCTGCTGTACCACGAAATAGACCAGCAATATATTCCGAATTTGGAATAACGAGAAAAAATTTGAAACCTTTGCAACCAGCGATGCAAAGAGATTGATCTGACAGGAAGATGACTTAAATGAGGAAACTCGGAGATAATTTAATGAGGTGTCAGGTTACCTCTACTGGGATAATAATAAGAAAAGGTTAAAATACAAAATACGTAAGTAAATTATACAAAAATTGAAGAAATTTAATATATCTGGCATGCGTAAGAAATAGTAATTGATTCAAAAATGTAAATGAATCCAAAGCTTTCAAACTTATACTCGTTTAAATACAGATTTTGCTGATTCAGAAAGTACGTTACTTGTATATCTTCTAAAATGCTTTTTCCATCCTTTGTTTGTAGTTGTTTCATTTTTCATTTCAGTTTCATTTTTTCCTCCTATTTTGCAATTTTCGCCATTCTTTCCCTCTGCTTTTAAGCCACCTGTTTATTAGTACTATTATTTATATTACAACTTATGTAAAAATTAAGTAAGGAAAAGTAAGGCACTAAAACTTTGCAACTTATTACGCTCTACGTGAGATTCATGGTGGTCGCTTATTGCATACAAATCATGCCAAATGCTTTAACTCTTTCGCATCGAGGGACGACCGAATCTGTTTTCAATAAACATCGAAAACGCCCGTGTTTACGAATTTGTCTTGGAATAGTTTTCCTTTCCCCCTCCGGTTTCATCCATTGTGTGCAGTTTCACCTTAGGGCCGGTTTGCACCTGCGAGCGTCAATAGCTTTCCGTTTTTCTCCTTTTTACTTTCCGTTTTTCTCCTTTTTTTAATTTATATTATTGTTTTTATTATTTTTATTTTTCGTTTTTCTCCTTTCCTTTATTATTTCTTCTCCTTTATTTTTTATTTCTCTTTTAGTTATATATTATTATTATTTTATTGCTTCAAAAGAATGATTGACATGTCTTTTAACAACTCGCGAAACCAATGAGCCATACACACTAACGTGGAGGGGAAAGAACTAGGTAGAAAATAAACGAGGCGTTGCGGCGGTTTGCTATTGCCTGAATGCACGGGCGTTTCGGGCGACTTTCGGGCGACATTATGCGAAAGAGTTAATTTCTCTGCTTGGCTTTAGGTCCTAACAACGAAAACTAAAAATTCGCCCTTTGTAGAAAAACATTCTATCAGGCAATGAATCTACGGTTAGATTTTTCCCTATGAAACTGAGCCAAAAGTGTTATATAGTATCTAAATATGGAAGTGTTGTACATGTTAAACGTGATTTTCGTTGCATTACTTTCACTCTTTTACTACTGAAATAAAGAGATACTGATTATTTTGTAGATTGGAAAACCCTCCTTGTGATCATGAAAAGGAGCAAAAACTGGAAAACGAGAAAGAACTAGAAAAGAAGCGAGAACAGGAAAAGATGCAAGAGCTGAAAAAGAATCAAGAGCTGAATAAAAAGGAAGAACAGGAAAAGAAGGAGAAACTGGAAAAGAAGCAAGAACTGAAAAACAAGAAAAAACTGGAATTGACACAAAAACGAGAAAAGAAGCAAGAACTGAAAAAGAAGCAAAAGCTGGAAAAGATACAAAAACGAGAAAAGAAGCAAGAACCGGAAAAGATACAAGAATTGGAAAACATACAAGAATTGGAAAATAAGCAAGAACTGAAAAAGAATCAAGAGCAGGAAAAGAAGCAAAAACTTGAAAAGAAGCAAGAACTGAAAATGAAACAAGAGCAGAAAAAGAAGCAAAAACTGGAAAAGAAGGAAGAACTGAAAAACAAACAAAAACTGGAAAAGCAACAGAAACTAGAAAAGAAGCAAGAACTGAAAAAGAAGCAAACTCTGGAATGGATTCAAAAACTAGAAAAGAAAGAAGAACTAAAAATTCAGAAACAACTGGAAGAGATACAAAAACAAGTAAACAAAGAAGAACTGAAAAGGCAGAAGAAACTGGAAAAAATGCAAAAACTAAAAAACAAAGAAGAACTGAAAAAGAAGAAGAAACTGGAAAAAATGCAAAAAATAAAAGACAAAGAAGAACTGAAAAAGAAGAAGAAACTGGAAAAAATGCAAATACAGGAAACGAAGCAAGAGCCGGAAAAGATGCCAGAACTGGAAAATATAGACGAGTCAGAAAAGACGCAATACCTGGAAAAGAAGCAAAAACGGAAAAGAATACAAATCTGAAAAACAAACTGGAACCGGAAAAGAACTGTCAAACCCGAAAAGGAAACCGGATGAACTGCGAAAAGAGCCAGAACTGGATAACGATTGTAGAACGATTGATTTAATGACCAAACGAAGCAAGAACCGGAAAAGAAAAATAGAACAAATCAATCATATACCACTGCAAGTAATAGCACTGCAAACATTAAATATCAACGTCAAAAAAGTAAACACCCTTCTTCAAGGGGGCTTTCCAATACACTGTCATAATCCAGAAGATATAGAAAAAAATCATTTATAACCTCATTGCCAAAACAGTTGCAAAAGATATAGTTAACATAAAATTTCCTGAAGCCAGAATACCAAAATGCACAATTCATAATATTCCAAAAAATTTCAACTCTGATGAACTGATTCAAATTATCGCCCGAGAAACATAATATTTCCGAGCTAAGACCTTTATTTAAACTGAATGATCAAAATAATAAATGGATCATAAAATGTCACGGTAAAACTTTCCAAAATTTTATGAGTAAAAAACAAATATATATTGGATGGCGCACCAATAAAATAACCGAGTTTATCGGTGTACGCAGATGTCAAATCTGCCAGGATTTCTCCCATAAGACAAACAAACCAAAATGCTCATTCTTCATCGGAAATTATCATGTTTCTTGCGTTCTTCCCAAAATCCGTACTGCATAAACTGCTGGATTAACAATGAAAAGTATGAAGCAAACTTTGAGTGTAAACATCCAGCTTTAGCTATTTCCTGGTCCACATATCAAACAGAAGTTAGACGAGTAAAATCCAATACATATTATCAACAATACTACAAGATCCTTCAGACTATATATAGACCATTTCCATCAATAAAAAGAATAATAATGTCATCCGCTTTCTCAAAATAAATCTTCAAAGAGAGAAGACCGTCACCGACCAACTAAGTCAGTATCAAGTAGATTATCTGGCAGATTTTATTATAACACAAGAATCTTATTGCATCACTGGCAGAGTAGGAAAAATTCCAAATAACTGGACAATTATTCAACGTCATGCTTCAACCGGTGTTTTATCTCCTCGTACAGTCATATTCATTCCAAACAATAAATGGAATTCTACAATAATGATTAATACTCGAGATATAATCACAATTTTAATCAATACTAATGCATCTCAGCTTCTTATTACTAGTATCTATATATCTCCGTCAAAAATCCAAATCAAACCTTATCCATACTAAATGAAATCTTACAACAATAATAATAGTCGCATGTTATTAGTGGAGACTTTAACTCCCATAGTACTTAATGGGGATACTTACAAACCGATCAGAGGAGACCACAGAGGAGAAATACTTGAAGAATTTTTAAATGCAAACAATCTCATTCTACATAATCATTTTACTGACCGACCTACCTTTGATAATACCTACAATAAAGATTGGATTGATCTTCTTATTTCTACAACACATCTTGATAATAAAATTAACAACAGATCAATACTAGATGAACACTGAATCTGATAACAAATATATCTCTTTTGATATAACTGAATATACGTCCTTTACTGCACTTACAAGATATAAAATCAATAATAACAAAGAAAAGAAATTTCAACAAAAGTTCAATTCAATTTCAAATGACTTTCTAAATTCTATTATTCTGTGTACAAAAAAAAAACAGAACTTAATAATATTACCAAGGAACTTATCAAAAAGTTTCAAGATACCTAAGAACGTACCTTCTTCAAAAGATCATCAATTCCCATTATAAAAATCAACTGGTGACGAAAGAACTCCGCAAAGAAACACACAAAACACGAGCATTACGAAGAAATCTCAAATCATCGCAAAATGATGAAGAACGACTAAACCGACTTCAAAAATACAAAAAACGAAAAGCCTCATATAAAAAGCAAATAATATCTGAAAACGTTAAGCATGGTGCAACTATTGTTCAAACAACCAGGATACGTATGGCTCATTGTACAAAATTGAAACCAACAAAATCTTCCACCCAACGCAACTTACAGTCACTAATACGGGAAATAATGATAAAAATGTTACGAAGATCACTTTAGAAAACATCCTAGATGTTATTCTACCAAACGAAAGCATATATGATGATTCAACTGAACAAAGATTAATTCGTTTTAATCTACTTCCACGAAAATGATATCCCATTTACATCCATGAAACTCAATCGAATTATTGAAAAACTCAATAACAAAAATGCTCCTGGACCAGATAGAATCTGCATTCAAATTATACATAAAAGCTCTTGGAGAAATTCTTGAACGTTGTATTATAGGAAGACTTGAATACCAATTTCAACATCAAAATTTCATCTAGGAAAATCAGTATGGATTTAGGAAGCAAAAATCTACCATTCATGCAACCAGTGCAGTCCTAAATCAAATCGATGTTAATAAAATCAATAACCTACACTCCGCAATAATCAGCTTAGATCTTGAATCAGCCTTTGATTCATTATGGCGGCCTTCAATTAAAGAAGCACTTGGAAATATTGAATGTAATTATAATATCTATCAAATAATAAATAATTTCCTTGATAATCGCCATAATCTCATTTTATATAATAATACTTTAATCAGAAGAAAACAGGTTCGTGGATGTTCACAAGGCGCATGTATGAGCGCAGAATTATGGAATATTACATTTAATAAAATTATAAAAAGTGCCTGGCTTCCTTTTCCTAAAATTACTGCTTTCGCCGATGATGTCGCATTGGTTATCAGTGGAAGGTCCTACTTAATCCTTCGAAGAAATTGTCAAGAAATAATAGCCATATTCCAGCAAAAATGCAAGAAAATTAAACTTGAAATTTAATCCTTCAAATCTAGAATCATGACAAATAATAAACCTGGATAAAATCTTACTAAGCAACTTTCTGTTAAAACAAATGGCGAAAAAAATCAAGCATACTAAATCAATCAAATACCTAGGAAATTATAATACATGAAAACAACATCTTATCGAATATCTCAAAGAACTTAAAATTCGCACACATTCTATAAGTCAAAATCTTCGACATGTGCATGGCACAAACTGAGGTTTAAATCGCCATATCACCAAATTACTATGTCGTACAGTAATAACCAAAATGATTACCTACGGCTCTGCCATCTGGGCATTCCCTATAACCACAAGAAAAAAAAATTCTTACCTCAACACAACGACAATTTAATCTTAATATTTCCAGAGGCTTTCGAAATACCTCCACAACTACTCTTAATATCTTAGCTGGAACTATTCCACTCCATGTCGAATCCATTCAGGAAGCAATTGATTCTACAATATATGAACTTCGCCATAATATTACTTATAACAAAACCATATACATCACAGAGGATTACGAAATGTGCCCTGCTCCTTACAATAGACATCTCCTGCTGTATCACACACAAAAATAAAAACAGCAATAAACACTAAAACTAAAAACAATTCAATTGAAGTATTTAATTATAGAATCAAATATTAATACTGACCGTTAATCTGCCATCTATGCTATCTCTAACCCAGAAAATCAGACTTCTATTGTTTATGACATCAATAACCTCTCTAAAACAACAGATAATTTAAAAATTCATATATCATGGATAAGAGGCCATAGTAGAAATGCCGGTAACTTAACATTTGACAAACTTGCAAAGAAGCTGTTCCTAATCAAGAAAGCAATTTTCTATATACGAAATTTCCCAAATCTTATCTTCGACTGCCCATAAAAGAACAAATTACCCAAATATGCCAAGAACAATGGAATAACGCATCTACAGGTCGATGAAATTACTAGTTCTACCCCTATTGGAATACTGACGCCAAGAGTACATAATCCTTTTTAACATGTAATAGTACTGGCCGTGGGCCATATCGTGTTTATTTTCATCAAAGAAACTTAATAGACACTGACTTCTGTATATGCTGCTAGAAAGGAGACAGTGATCACTATCTTTTCTCATCTCCTCTCAAGAAAACGTTTCATATTCGCGCACCCAGAAATATTGATATATAATTCAAAAGAACAAACAGCAAACTTCAACATCTTCATTCTAATATGAAACAAATTCACCAAAACGTAACACAATTGGATTAAATCTATGCAGAGTAACCCCATCTACAACAGACGAAATATAACAAAATATTTAATTTTCACCTTTGTAGAATTTTAAGATAATTATCGATCTTTGTCACAAATACTTATTTGTACTGATCGTAATAAAAAAAGCGTTGCAAAATCCATAATAAACAGAATGAAATATAAAAATTGAGTCGTCAGAGTAAACTAGAACTGAAAAGGTGAGTCATGATACTGATTTGCTGTGTCATGACAAAAATGAGCTATGAATATTGTATGAGTCATGTAAAATATATGAACTTAAACGAGAAACTTTTTATGATCTCTGTAATCATGAACACTTTAGTCACTTATGAACTCTGCCTAATGAATACTGAAAACTATTTGTGATCATGAACTCTAAAATAAAATTTTATTCTCTTCTACATGTTATACTTCTATTTTATTAATTTTATTATATGATATATCATATATTATCCTATACTTTAGCACTTTATTCAAAATTATAATTTTATTATATGATATATTATGTACTATTCTATACTTTATGTATTAAGCTATATTTTATTTCCCATATTTTAAGTATTATTCAGTATTTGTCATGATATATTCGGTTTTAGCATTTTATTCTAAATTTGGAAAATTCAAAATTTTGTTATAATGGCACATTATGTGTTATTGTATACTTGATGTATTATTCTACATATATTTTTCTTCTATTTTAAGAATTATTCCAAATTTGCCATATGATATCTCTACATATAATAAAAGAAAGAGTCTGTCTGTGTGTTGTGTGTGTTTCTTTCGTTCGCGCTGCGCGTAAGCTAATAGACAGAGGGCTACAAAATTTGCTACATGAGGTGTATCTAGACAAGGGCCAGTGCACCTCGAAGCGATTTTTTCGAAATTCGAATTCGAATTTTTTTTTATTTTATGTTTTGTGACGAAACCGCGTCATTTTGAGACATAATGGGCTATAGGAAAGCGAGATTTTACTCTACACACTCCATTTTCAAATCGTCATGAAACGTAAGCACTTAGATATTTTACGAACTTAAAATAAATTTCTTGTTTCAATAAATCGATTAAATACGAATTTATTTAACAAATGGAGCTTAACACATTTTCAACGGGATATTTTCTAAAAATGTTTATTTTTAAAAATGTACAGTTTATTTTTCTTTGATTTTTGGACACGTTAAACATTCATCCTTGCGACTGCTTTTACAAAAAACTTTTGGAAAACTGATAATATTTTGTACTTTTAAAAATATGTTTAAATGAAGCTTCCGAGTACACTTCGCACATCTCACATCTTTAAAAATGTGATTTTGGCAACAATTTTCCTGTCGTATTGTTGTTGATATATTTTTGATGAAATCGCATCATTTTGAATAGTTTCATTCTTTTAGAAATAAGGGTTTGGCAACAATTTTTCATCGTATTTCTTATGTCACTGTTTTTAAGAAATCGGCATATTTCATTGTCATGTATATATATATATATATATAATACATTTTTATTGATTTTTTTGATAAAGTTGTTCTGTAGAGTAAAATTCTGCGCGGAATTTTATGTTTTTTGAGTTGTTTTCATGTTAATTTTTGCTTATTTCACTGTTTGTAAAATACTGAAAAGTTTTGCATATTTTTTTTTCTTCAACGGAAAGTTCGTTAATTTTTTATTATGATAATAATTATTTGCATTAAGGGTGTAGGGTTTATATTTATTTTAAGTTTAAACTATCTTTCCTGTCAAGCCTTACTTTCCCCTGGAATTGCCAATGCCAGAGTATGTAAATTTTAGTAGAACGCGCAAAGGATTCAAATTGTCAGCGGAAGTAATCTGAGTTAAATAGAAGGGAAACGAGTTCGAAGGTGTGCTTTCTTGCTTCACGAGCGTGGAGGTGGCTAGTTAGAAATTGAAGAACCACGCGTTTCGGCCTGTGTGCTTGCCTCGCCAGATTGTTAATTTTTCAACGTAATATTCAGAAGTTTGCTGAATTATCAGCGGTATCTTAGAACGCGGTGAGGTTAGTTACGTTTAGAGAGCCTCGTAGTTAGTCACTTGTTATTATTCTTTTTTTAAGTTTCTTATTTTTATTTTACCGCCGGGTCGGCGTAGTTTGTGAGCGTCAAGAGCACGCATTTGTAATTTCTAAAGTTGAATAAAAAGGGATTTAAACCCTTCTCAAGACTTTGTCTACTTTCCAGTTCTTAGCAGTCACCACTATTGTTGCGTGCAAACATAACATTAGCGCCTTAACACTTGTCGAACTGAAATGGCCGAAAATTGGATGGAAGTTGCTGGAGAACAACAAGAAATGGCAAGCCAATTGGAAGGATTCGGATACCTGGTCCAGACGATGACAGCGTCAATCAAGCCAAACGTCAATTTCGAAGGAAAAAATTCGGTGGCGATATTTCTAGAATGCCTCGACAATCACTTCCAGCTCTACCCTGTGCCTGAAAGACAAAAAGTTGCCATCTCCACATCTGCACTAAGAGGACAGGCCGCGCTATGGTGGAAGAATATAGGCAAATTTTTATTAGGGGAATTCGGAGGCCAGACATATACATTTGAAAATTTCAAAAAATCGTTATTAAAGGCCTTCCCCATAGTGAAAGATCGAGCAAGGTTAGAAGCCGAACTGTATAGTTTTTATCAACGGAATATAGAAGAGTTGACGGACTTTATTCTGCGAAAAATTAAGCTGACGGATATGCTGTATGGGAAGAAACCCGACGCGGAGATTATTGAAATAATCTTACCAAGATTGTTACCTGCTGTTCAAGACTACTTCGAAATTAGAAACCCAAGCACATTGCAGGAGCTCTTCGAATTAGCGGTCAAGTTCCAAAATCGCAGAATAGCGGAAAAAGCTAGAGGGGCATCGTATTCTCAAAGTATCCGAAGACAATCTTCAAATGAGCAGACCAGAAATGCAAACCGCTCTTATGGGGGAAAGTGCTATCAAGCAAGGTCATCGAAACTCGAAGGTCAAGGCCCAAAAAGGAAATTTGAAAACAACCGTCCGCGTACCCAGAAGGCAGAAGTTGAAAGAAAAGCTTTAAACGAGTAGAGGGGCCTGTGAAAGCGAGGGTCCAGACCCCGGAAGTTTTGAAAAAACCCTCAGGAAGACACTTAAATACGGTCATCGTAAAGAACTCACAGTTACCAATTATACAAGTCCTGGTTGGCGATGTACCAGTAGAAGCCCTCATCGATACAGGAGCAGAAGGTAATTTTATGAGTGATATTTTTTTTAAGAACTTTAATAGGTTTCGATTATTTAAAAATAAAAACACAGAAATCATAGCAGCGCAAGGACAAACTTGTCATTGTATTGGAAAACTATCTTTAAAAATTCAAGTTCAAAACGAAAGCCTTAAAGTATTAATTATTGTAGTAAAAAATTAATAATTAATCCACTTATTTTAGGTATGGAGTTTTTAAAAGCCGCGAAGGCCAAACTGAATTTTCAGGAAAGTTCTATCGTGCTGGAGATGGATCGGAGGGTGGTGGAATCAGTGGAATAACCGCAAGTTGACCTTAGCCATTTGAATGACCATGAAAGTCAAGCCATCCAGCAAGTGGTGAGTACTTTTTCAAACTTGTTTTCAGAACGGCCTGGTAGCTGTCAAATAGTTACGCATGAGATACAGTTAACTGCCGACAAACCCTGTAGAACTAAACCTTACCGCTATGATAAAGAAAAAGACCAAATCATAGAAGAACATATTCAGGAAATGTTAAAGAACAAAATAATAACGCCCATAAATAGTGAGTACGCGAGTCCAGTCGTACTATGTAAGAAAAAGAACGAGTTTCCTCCTTCTGATAAAAGGGCTTGGAGGTTTGCTATCGATTACAGAAAACTTAATAGTATTACTAAATTCCCAGTTTACCCTTTGCCGGTTCTAGAGGAAATTATTAGAAAGATTAAATCTACAAGATACATGACTACTTTGGACTTAACGTCTGGCTACTATCAAATAGCTATGAGACCCGAAGACATACATAAAACCGCGTTTATAACAAAATCGGGCACTTATGCATTTTTACGCATGTCCTTTGGGTTGTGTAGGGCCCCATCAACATTCCAGAGAGCTATGGATATTGTTCTAAAGCTTGTCCTAGGAAAATCGACTTTAATCTATCTAGATGATATAATTATAAAGAGTAGTATCTTGGAACAACATATTAAAGATCTAGAAGAAGTTTTTAAATTATTAAAAGAGGCCGGTCTTACAATTAACGCCTTAAAATGCAAGTTCGCAACTAAAGACTTAAATATCTGGGTTATAAAATTTCGCAAAAGAGTATAGAAACTCAAGATTCAAAAATAAAAGCAATCAAGAATTTCCCACCTCCCAACACCGCCAAGAAAATTTCTCCTTTCCTCTGGTTATGTTCTTATTATCGGCCATTCATAAAAGATTTTGCTAATATTGTTGAACCCTTGTTAGTAATTAAAAGAAAGAAAAGTAAATTCATGTGGACAGCAGAAGCAAATACCGCATTCGAAAGGTTAAAAGAAGCGCTTATCAATGCCCCTGTTTTGAAATTCCCGGAGGGGGACGAAAACCTGGAAATTGCAGGAGATGCGTCGGACTATGCTGTGGGTGCGGTTCTTATGCAAAATGGCCATCCTTTGGCAATTTTTAGTAAAACGTTGAATCATACACAAAGGAATTATACAGCTACAGAGAGAGAAACATTAACCGTATTAATGGCTGTACACAAATTTCGAGTTTATTTCGGCAAAGCGCCAGTAACAGTCTTTTCGAATCATGCGGCTGTTGGTAGACTTTACTCGGGGAAAAACCTAACGCCCAGGTTAATAAGATGGGCTTTAAAACTCCAAGAATATAATCTCATAATCAAATATAAACCGGGTAAGGAAAACAATGTAGCTGACGCATTTTCTCGTATAAAACTGGACGATGAAGGCAATGAACTTAAATGCGCTGTGTTACCTTCAAAAATTTTAGACTCTAGAGATACAATTATTGCTGAATTGAAAGCTGATCCTGAATTTGGAAGTATCTATGCGTATTTGAAAGACCCCGAAAGCTTTGAACACACAGATATCGATGAGATAAGAAATAGAGCAGAAAAGTATGAAATAATAGATAATTTATTATTTTATACGAAAACAACAAACGAAAATCTGGAATACAAACCAGTCATCCCAGCCTCGCTTCGTATAAGCATTTTGATGGAATTACACGACGCGAAAACAGCGGGTCATTTAGGGGTCAGAAAGGCTTTAAAAAGGGTACGCGAAGCGGTATATTTCCCGCAAATATACAAAATAGTAACTGCGTATGTCAGGTCCTGCAATAAATGTCAGTTAATAAATGATAATAATTACAGCCCGGCCGGTACATTCGCGCTACATTTCCGAATGAAATTTTAGGCAAAGATCTTCTTGGTCCTTTCCCCCAGAGTGAGTTAAATAAAAATCGTTTTCTTTTAGTAATTGTAGATCATTTTTCAAAATGGCCAGAAATTCTTCCACTTAAACGCGCGTCAGCCAAAACAGTCGCAGATGCATTCTTACACAGATACATTACACGGATACATAAATACGGTGCACCGAAAAAAGTACATAGCGATAACGGTAAACAATTCGTTAGCCAAATATTTGAAAACATATGCACTGGACTTGGCATACGCCATATCAAAATGGTTCCGTATAGACCACAGGCAAACATAGCAGAAGGAGTTAATAAAAACATTGTAAAAATAATTCCAAGTTATGTTAGCACACATCACAAGCGCTGGGATGGCTACATAAATATGTTAGCTTATGCTTTAAGAACGGCAAATCACGATACTACGGGAAAACCCAAGCAGAATTATTTTTAGGACGAAAGTTAATTACGCCATTAGATAAATTATTCTTTGTGCAACAAAGAGACCAAGAATTTAAACAGAAAGATGTGCAAACACTTATTGACCAGGCGGTTAAAAGATCGGATACGGCAAGAAATAGGCAAAAGTTATACTATGATAGAAAACGCCGTGAAGCAGATTTTAAAGTTCGAGATAAAGTGTTGAAGCGGAAATTTTCTTTATCAAGTGCCCCAGACAATTTTACTGGAAAGTTAGCTCCAAAATTTGAAGGCCCTATGTAATTCAGGAAATCAAGGGAGTCGTATTGTACCTTAACAACGAGAGAGGGGAAATCTGTAAAGCAAGTCCCGACCAGGTGAAAAATATTATAATCAAAATGATTTTGAAATCCTTGAAAGTTTCTTGCAGGACTCAAGCGTAAAAGAAGTAGAAGGTCCAGAAATAACGTCACCCGTTCCACAACCCAAGAAGCAGAGAACAAGAAGAGAAACCTAGCCGTTCTATAAGTCATGCGACGGTACCGAAAAGAAGAAATGAAAACGTCAGACTCCAGCATTTAAGAAATACAAGAAAGCAAAGCCGCCGCGTAAAGACACTTTGGTAAAGAGGAAAACACCACTTACAACTTATCGCAGTAGAAATTCTACATCGAGGAGAACGCTTCCAGGGCCAGAGAGTCAGGTGCAAACAAGGCCGCCGTTCCCGAGGGCGAAAAGACAGCAGAAGGAACGAAAAGACCACCACCAACAGAAGAAATCCAAGCACGATTCAAGACCGGAGGACGCCAAGACCAGCCGTCCAGGGGCAAAACGGAAAAGACAGCAACCCGACGACTACCACTCCAAGAGGCCAGCATGCAGAGGGCGAAAAAGAAGAAGCAACGTGGACGACACTCGAAGGACCCTAAGGAGACGACTGACGTCAATGAAATCTATAACATGGGAGCAGTTCTGCCAGAAGAGAATGTCGGAGTTACAATCATCGAAAACTCAAAGATAAGTTAAAATCTTCTATAACATTTTTTTTCTTTTGTTCCGAAATGTTATGCGTAAATACAAAGTTCTATGTTTTGACGAAAGTCAATGTGTCTCGGTTGAGATTTAGTTTTATTTTACTTTATTTAGCTAAGGCAAAAGTATTATTTTCTTTAAGTATACAATCTAGGAACAAGCAGTTTCTGTTGGTCGAAAGACTAATTCTTTTATGTTAAAGCCAAAATTTGGCCGAAGATAAAAATAACTTCGTATTCTTGTATTAATAACAACTTTAGTTTCAGTGCCTCCAGCTTGGCGAAGAATGAGTAAAGTAAAAATTTATTTTTCTCTTATTCATTTTATGGTAAATTGTAAAAATCATATGTATTAGAATTTTGTAAATATACGTAAATGCTTGAAAGTTATGTAAAAGTAGAATTTAGTCTAGAAGCATAAAATTTTAGATGCTAAAAGTAAATGCTCAAAAGCAATGAATTCAAATTTAATTATTAAACTGTAGATAAAATCATGCTTTAGAGCGAAAGCCTGCATGTCTAAGGATAAATGAGAGGGAAGTTAGAATGAATGTGCTTTGCAGGGTTCTCCACCTAGACTTGAATTTTAAGAATGTTAAAGTAGCTCATCGAGTTGTAGAATGTCGAGTAAGGTGTGTCTATTTGGTCGTTGAATTCTAACAAATCATTGTGGTTAGGAGAAGTGTTGCAATACTAAAACACGAATATTTCCGTTTGACTCCTCACATGGTGGAGAGCCAGGGTAAAGTTAAATTCATGTTTGAATACTTGAATGAATGTGAATTAAGCAGTAACTAAGGAAAATAAATCGTTCAAAAACAAAAACTTATTCAGTGTCAAGAAAGTGTAAATTATAATGTATTTAGAAAGATACTGATACTTATTCCTTCCAGATACTGGAAGGAAGAGAACAGATTGATTGCTGAAGTCCGGGAAAGGTTGCTGTAAGAAGAGAGAATTAAATAAGTATCTACAGAAATTTTTTCTACAATTTGTGAGATAACAGATTTTTTTTATGTCAACGAGGCTCTTAAAATTTAGATCAGAATTGTGGAAACTTTCCAATAGGTCGTTTCTAGGACCTGCTTCCAAGCTTTCCAAATTCTGGCAGCGGGAAATGTAGGGTTTATATTTATTTTAACTAATATTTATTTTAAGTTTAAACTATCTTTCCTGTTAAGCCTTACTTTCCCCTGGAATTGCCAATGCCAGAGTATGTAAATTTTAGTAGAACGCGCAAAGGATTCAAATTGTCAGCGGAAGTAATCTGAGTTAAATAGAAGGGAAACGAGTTCGAAAGTGTGTTTCTTGCTGCACGAGCGTGGAGGTGGATAGTTAGAAATTGAAGAACCACGCGTTTAAGTTCTTGTTGTTAATTTTTCAACGTAATATTCAGAAGTTTGCTGAATTATCAGCGGTATCTTAGAACGCGGTGAGGTTAGTTACGTATAGAGAGCCTCGTAGTTAGTCACATGTTATTATTCTTTTTTTAGTTTTTTATTTTTATTTTACCGCCGGGTCGGCGTAGTTTGCGAGCGTCAAGAGCACGCATTTGTAATTTCTAAAGTTGAATAAAAAGGGATTTAAACCCTTCTCAAGAATTTGTCTACTTTCCATTTGTTAGCAGTCACCACTATTGTTGCGTGCAGGTTGGAAGCGCGCAACATTACAAGGGATATCATTAATTATACTTTGCATTATCATTAATTATACTTTGCTTACCAGAATTTTTTTATTTTTTGTATTCTTTTGTGTTCTTTGTTGCTCATTTCACTGATTTTAAGATACTGAAAAGTTTTGAGTGATTTTTTTAGGAAACAAAGTTCTTAACCTCCTTTATACCATTTGAGTTCTTAAGATTTTGCAAAGGGAAGTTGGTTAATTTATTTATTAAGATCATTAATATTTGTATTAAGGGATATTGCTTATTTCATGGTAATTTTGTTATACGTAATAACTTTTTTTTTATGAAGTCGTTCTGCAGAGTAAAATTCTACGCTGTTTTCAAGTTTAAAAATTGGTGTTTCTTTCAGCCATTTTCCCGGTACATTTAAAAGCCAGACGAAGGCTGGCAGCTAAGCTGCTGGTATTCTGTACAAGCTTGATATAAAACTTGTTTTATTAGATTTCCCTCCTTTCCCAGCAGCACAAAGTTTCGAGATCTGGACTCATCCGGTGGGCTAATAATTGATTTAGCCACTACAATATTATTACTACTTTCTAATGAACCTTTTTCTAGATTTCTTCATTTCTTCTATAACCCGTTCTCCCTTTTTGTCCTCCTCACTTAAAAACTAACTTCTAAATCTCTCTTTAAAGAACTACCAGTAGGATTCTTCCTCTTCTGGCCTTCCCTTCGTGCTGTATTCGGTTAGTTATTGGGATGTATACCTGTGCAATCTTTAATGAAGCTCCAACACTTTTACCTGTACATGTCTGTACCTAAATGAAACTGGTTCGTTTTGATGTTATACTAGCGAAACACCAAAAAAATCTTGATTTAAATGATGATGATTTAAATAATTTAGCTGGTAATTTAAGGATGAGGATTTATACTAACTGCTGATGATTTTTTATTTAAGTTATCGTGATTATATGTTATAGTGATGAAGAATGTGATTAAATGAGTATGATGGTAATAAAACTTTAGGTGATAGTACTTTGTATTCAGGTGATTTTATTATTTGACGACTTCAATGATGATGGTGTATATGATATATAGTTTCGATTGATTAGTATGGAATGATGATGTGATTTGTGTGATGGTGGTTTATTTTATTCTGACGATGGTGATAGAGATACGATGGTTTAAAATCATGATGTGTTTTGTGTGGTGAGGAATATTTAGATGATTTTGATGATGATATAGATTTGGCTAATGACGATTTTATAGCTGATATGATAGTGATTTATAGAATAGTTTAGAGGGTTTCGGCAGTGAAGACGATGGTTATTTATATTTAGATGCAGCGTCTAACAGTTTCTCCCACCTCAGACAAGATCTCAGTCTGTGTGCTTGTTTCCCTCGTTTTGGAAGCATATTTGATAAGCTGGGTTGGCACTTTTTGCTTTTTGTACATTTAGAAAACATTATCATATTTATTTTTATAACCATGGGTACAAAGAATAAGATGATGTCTATTGAATTACAGCGTGAAATCATAGAAAACCATGAGCAAGGTGTGCGAGTAATTGACTTGGCGATGATGTACGGTCGTAGCACATCAATGATATGTACTGTGCTTAAAAAAAAGTAGTTGATAAAGGGTATAACGCCATCTAAGGCCGATAAAATAATGTCTAAACTCTGGACCTCTCTCCGTGAATAGATGGAGAAACTACTGATGGGGTGGGTGAGAGAGGAGCAGCTTCAAGGAGGAACCTTAACATAAAGCATCATATGTGAGAAGGCACGAGCAATTTACGGTTATTTGCTAAAGAAGATCCCACACACTTCTAAAAATGAGGAATCGGAAGACTTGTTTAAATCCAGTAGGGCTGGCTTGACATCTTTAGGAAAAGGACCGGCATTCACTCCGTCCTCAGACATGGTGAGGCAGCAAGTTCCGATGTGAAGGCAGCTGAGGTTCACATCAAAATGTTTTCCGAACTGATACTAGCCAAAGCATACATCCCCCCAGCAAGTCTTTAACTGTGACGATACAGTATTTTTCTAGAAAAGGATGGCGAATAGAACTTACATAACGGCAGAGCAGAAGACGATGCCAGGTCACAAACCCATGAAGGATAGATTAACTCTAGTAATTTGCGCCAATGAGATTGGCGACTGTAAAATCAAGCCTCTGCTAGTATACCATTCGGAAAATCCCAGAGTCTTTAAGTCATATAATATTTCAAAAGAAAATCTGCCAGGTATGTGGATGACAAATCCGAAGGCTTGGGTCACCAGGAAATTCTTTGTGAAGTGGATAAACCTGGTGTTTGGCCCTTCTGTTAAAAAATACCCACAGAAAAACAACCTACCCATGCAAGCCCTTCTCTTCCTCGACAATGCCCCTACTCACCCACCAAATCACGAAGTTGATTTACTCTAATAGTTCAAGTATATAAAAGTTCCCTACCTACCACCCAACACCACTCCTATCCTGCAGACGATGGATCAGCAGGTGATTTCTAATTTTAAGAAATTGTACACCAAGCACATTTTTTGGGGCTGCTTTGAGGTGACGGAGAACACAAACCTTACCCTTCGAGAGTTCTGGAAAGGCCACTTTAAGATCGTCATATGCCTAGGAATTATTGATCAGGCCTGGCTGGGTGTTACAACGAGGACCTTAACCTCTGCACGGAAGAAGCTGTGGCCTGAGGCTGTTGCTGAAAGGGCCTTCGAAGGATTGGAACCCAAAGTCGCATAGGTAGAGGAGCTTGTTTCTCTGGGAAAATCCATGAGTCTGGAGGTGGATGGGAGAGATGTGAACGAACTCGTCGAACAACAGTCTCAGGAGCTGACAACCGAGGCGTTACACGATCTGTATTTGCAGCAGCATACGTTGGGTTAACGAAAAATTAGTTTTGAAGAGGAGCCAGAGGTGGAGGAGGTTATCGCTACAAGAGATATAAAACAGGTCTTGGGAATGTGGGAGAAAGTTGTAGAGTTCGTGGATAAAAATCACCGCGAAAACGTTGCAACTAGCCGTGCATCCTTGACACGGAAGAAGAAACAAACCTCCTTGGAAAGTTTTTTTAAATGATCTGCGGGTGGAAATAAGCAGATC
Organism: Stegodyphus dumicola; assembly: GCF_044657685.1. NCBI lineage: Eukaryota > Metazoa > Arthropoda > Arachnida > Araneae > Eresidae > Stegodyphus > Stegodyphus dumicola. Next base: position 1,421,375 of record NC_140780.1, on the reverse strand, counting down.
ATGACGAAAAAAGCGAAGACCAGTGACAAAAATTAAGCTCTTCCGTAGGCACTTCACTTTTTCTTTTAATTATGTTTTTATAGAATATGTATTTGTTATTTATAAATAAATGTTTCTTCTTGTTTTTGATTCTTACTTAAAAACACTTAACAAACAACTGAGGTCGTGTTTTGGGATCTGGAACGGATTAATGGGATTTCGATTAATTTCAATGTGGAAAATTGCTTTGAGATACGAGCAATTTGACATACGAGCAAAGTTACGAAACGAATTAAACACGCATGTCGAGGTACCACTGTGCGTAATTATATAATCGTTAGCAAGCAGATAGTAATAAATAATTTTAAAAGTCTGATGCTATCAATATATAAAATATGTTGACTAGTATAATTAATTTAGAATTATACGCCTACATATAATAATATGATGTATGTTACTACAGATACGTATTAATATATACATATATAAGTCTGTGCATATATATGAAATCATAATTCTATTTAAACAAGTTAACAGTTAGAATTACTGAACAACCATGAAAGATTCCCCAAAAATTAAATATGGTGTAACAATGAACACTTAGTTTAGAAATTAGATTCTATTGTATATTGTTGTAAAAGCCATTGTAAGAGTGAAAATTCTTCATTCTGCCTTAATGCGATTTTTTGCGTTTAATGCGTTGTTTGGAGATTTTATGATCCCGAATTATATTGATGTGATATATTAATACTGCATTTGTAGACATACGTTTTCTTAGAAACGAGTCAAGGCGATTGATTTTTTGTAAAAATTTGGATTTATCCTTATTTTATTGACGTGCACCAGCACTGAATTGAGAATGGCTTGTGCTATGTTTCGATGGATGAAAAAGCGTTCGTAAGTAATGAATATTATGAAAGTTTCAGCATATTTAAATGAATAGTATTAAAAGCATATATTTATTAACATATATCAATAGTTTATGGTAAATTTTTCATTATAAATCTCATGATAGTTTCATTTCTCATTCTTTTGCATTTCTATTGCGGTACATAAATTTTTTGGTATACATATTGTAGATTGCATCAGTTTTGCTGCGCAATTTATTCCTTTACTTGTAGTGTTATTAGAAATTCCATTATTTTTGTATTTTTTCTGCAATTGGTAGTATCTGATTAGGAAATTTATGTTTTATTTCAAGATATATATGAAGTTGGTAATATCAAGTGTTAAATAAACGTTGTTATTCAGGCAATAGCGTTAGCTTTATCCAGATAGATAAATGCATTTCTTAAATACTCAAGATATAAAGACACACTCGGATAGTAGATTCACTGACTTTACGTTTTTTAAGGGTTATATATATTCATTAAGGGCGTGTTCAAAACAACCATTGACGGGTAGTCTTGGCGTAATTCGGATTCATACCAAGCATATCCATTTCTCAGGGCAATAATTTTCGTTATTTTTGCTAAACCATTTACGAAAATATAATTTTCCGAATGCTGAACTCTTATGCATGAAAAGACAGAAGTTAAGATATTTGTTTTGCAATTTGATGCAAAATTCTTATTATTAAAACACTGATGTATATGTTCTTAATTTAAAACTCTGCCAGTATATAACATTATATAACATTATTGTTTTATCACCATTTATAGATGTCGCTTGCTGCACAGCCTGCTGAATACATTTTACTTTCTAGCTATCTACAATTACATCATGTTGTTTCGGTATGAACAGGGGCGAAGTATTCATTACTTAGATAGATTTACAGATAATTAATTAAATTTTTCTGATTTTGATATCTATATTATATAGACAGGATTACTGATAAAAAATTTCAGAAAATTGTAAATGAAGAAGTAAATAGAAAAATTTCGTTCAGGTATTGTGAGATGCTAATATAAACTTCATACATTTTACTAGAGGGCTGTTGCCAAAGCAAAATCTTTACTATATATGTCTACGAGCTCTATGTATACAGTGTGTTGCTCAAAGTAAACTTCCTGCATTGTGAAGAGTACTACGTGTATGTCTTGATGCGTTCATGAGAAGCTTGTTCCCTCGTATACGCTCTGCCACTTCGAACAAAAATTGTCCGTAAACTGCAGCGTCTTGAGTTGTTTATATAGGTTCTTGAGCTGTTCTGTTATTTCCTGTCGAATCTGACGCTGACGCGGAGAGTCTTGTATCCTTCGTTTACTTGCTACTTCTTCTATTCATCGCGCATGGTCTGTTGACGTTCCACTTGCCTAATGGGCCTCCGTTTCCCTTCTGCTTCCCTTTCCGGAGCACGCAGTGTTTCTTGGTTTTCTGAATGTCTTTTGTGTTTTCTACTAGTTTCTGATACAGTTTGAGCACGCGAAGTTTCTTGAGTTGCTGCTTGTCTGCTGGAACTCCTATTCGTTTCTTCTTCAGTTTCTTGAATGCGTAAGCTGTCTTGTCACTATGCTTGCCTGCTGAGTTTCTAGTTGTGTCTTCATTCATTTTTGAAGCTCGCAAATTTTATTGTACTTGCCTGTTGAGTCTCCTAGAGTTTTTTACTTCATTTTTCTGTAGCTCGCTGTACCATTTGTGCTCTCTTCTTGCGTTCAGACATTTTAGTAAATTGGAAAAAAAAAATTATTTAACTGTAGTAAAGTAACATTGCATCTAAAATACGTTAAACATCTACAGATGTTTAAACTTCTACTCAGAAAGTAAGTATACAATAAAAGAAATTAATTTTTTATAAATAAATTTAGAATAGCATAAAATGCATAGAAACATTTCATTATGAAGAAAATGTATTCATTCTTTCCAAGCAACCAGCGATTCGTAAATACATTTTTCTTGCCAACTCAGGAAACAAAGACCTTTGACCCTTCAGGTAATACATTGGAAGTTATGATTTAAATTTATTTCAATATAACAAATTTTCAAAATCTCAATAAAGGAATTAACGTAGCGATAGCATATCGTGTCACGTATCCAAAGGTGAAACATAAAAGTTGCCAAAAGTAGCTATTCATTTAAAATACTGATATTAACGAAAGATTTTCGACATACAATGACGTTATATGGAATCACGTGCTTTCTTCAACTTCAGAATATGACCGTAAATAATAATAACAATAAGTTTCACGTTTGGCAATACTATTTATTTCATATTTTTTTTAACTTAAAAATATCTCTTAAACAAACTCTACGATTTGAAAGTGAGAACGGCCAACATTTTTCCAAGTAAAGCATTTTGATGTCCAGTGCGCTAGACTTCGGCTACTTGGAAAAATAAATACGAAAAATTACCGTTTTCCGAAATTTTATATAATATCTCGAGTGATAGTCGTAGGAAGATAACAATAGTCGGAAAGTTTTACCAAGATGTTTTGAAATCCGGGGGTACCTCCTTCCAAACTCAAACTCCCCGTTCCGGAGATATGATGTTACGAAGAAAAAAACAAGGAGGCAAAAATCCACAGATATTTATACTGTTGATTCCTGTGTACAATATTCAAATTCCTTCAAAACATTAAGCTTCATTTAAATAAAAGGAAATTAAATTCAGGCATTTTTATTACCTTTCAAGCTTTTATTGTATTTTTAAATATTCTTTTTGTCACATTTGCGCAAGTTTTCCTCGGCGTCATTAGGAGCCGTAGGTCGAAGACATTTAAGAATCATTGCTGTAAATAATGATCATATGATAAATTGCAATACATATTCGATTGTTTTGATGAGAATTTGAGTACAAATCTTTATACATCAGCTACTATGCCCCTTTATGTAACGACAAAGATTATTTTCGATGATTATCCGATGAGAATGATTCTTTACAATGATTATTCGATGACAATGATTATTTACAACGAATATTAAAAGCTGATGACTATGATTACTTAAATAGAATATGCATGTCATTCGATGACAGCGATTATTTCCAAAGAATCTTCGATCACGTCACTATTGTATATCGCTATACCCGTGGGGTTGGGGCCGGTTGTGAATTGTACTACGGCCCTGTAATTAAGCGTTTTAAATGACGTCAAATAGTCACTGATCCAGATATTTTTCTAGTAACTGCCGCGTATTGTGATCAAAACCGTTATTTAAATCTTCTAAATAAAATTTGGGATAATTCCTTTTACATCAGAGAATAAAGCAATTTGTAACACGAATTTCAACAAAACTACATGCATCGAATAACAAGAATTATATAAACGGAAGTATCAGTACAACAAATCGCTCCTTGCAGCTCCGCTTTTGTCCGACACTTGTTTTTCAGCTATCGTATCTACCCATTTGAAGATACCATGTGAAGAATACTTTTTTTAAGTGTGTAAATTAATTACATGTATGTTATGTATATATATGGAGATATTTTTTGAATTAAGAAAGCACCAACTTCTTTTAACGAAAACAACCGAGACATTACCTCCAGTCCAATTTAATTTTTCATCTAAATCATTTCTTAATTACAAAAGTTAATATTAATTTTCTTTGCAAAGGAGACTAGGTGTTGCTGGAAACAAATGAAATACCAAACATCATAAATTTATTGAAGTCAACAGCAGAAAACTGTTAAACAATTAATAGATCACTTCAATGAAATGTAATTGCATTTAAACGTATTAAATTGTTTTCAGCAGATGTAATAATCAGGAACATAGGAAGATCCGAAGAGATATTTTGCGTTTAAATACTTCTTTTGTTTTCGCTATTTTTTTATACATTTCAGTTAACGTGTAAATCTATGTTTTGAACGCATGGCCCGTTAAGTGAAGAAGTCTGTAGGAAGGCAATTTTAATCCTGTGCGGAAATTGTCCAAATGATTGATCAGTCATCGACTCAGCATACGCAGCCATCAGGTTGAGATCCCAAACATTGATTAATTGCGCTCGACTGGAAATTTGATCAGCATGGTCAACGGAAGCCACCGTTTAAAAAACTTTCTTGTTCTTAAATATATGCTTATTCACTTTTGTAATATTACTAGATACTTATAATCACGGTTCCTTCACTTTCAATAATATATTTCATAAATTGTTGAAGTGCAGACACATACTTCATATTGTAGAAAAACGTTTCTCTGGAATTTTTGATGCAAATCCTGGTTATCTTTTCTAAGAAGGGAAAGTAAGAAAGTGTGCCATTTATAAAGCTTAAATTTTGCTAGATTTGCAGGTTTTTCGCGCTCGCATTTTACGTGCTTCTTAAGAATCTCTGGAAATAAAATGGGAACTTTCCATGACTTGTTGCCAATCTAATTGGAGAAAAAATTTATTCTTTATAGGGATACTTGCGGGAGGTAACCGTCGAGCAATCTTCTTGTATCTGCCTCGTCCCATCCTGTTTGTTATTTTATTAAAACGTGTTTGGAAATTATTTCCCTCATTGCAATGTTTGATTTGAGATGATAGATGTCAATCAGACCTTTTAATATGGCATCTTGAGCTGCTGGTGCCAGGAACTTTATTTCCTTTTATACCTGTATATCCTCATAATGGAATTTAGGCTAATAAGACGAATATTCATTTCCATATTTATTGTTTTTTAAAGATTTTGAATAAGTAAAGATATTTTACAACATAGAACGTTTAGAAATCTTTGACAATCTGTAAAAATGTTCGCAAACTGTAACTTACTACTTTTGAGTAAAAACGTATAAGTAATCATTTATTAAATTAATTAATTCAAACATATGAATATATATATTTAATGAAATAAAAATATTTCAGCGCAAATAATTATCGACGTGTATTTGAAGAAGAAGAAGGAGAAGCAGAAATATACTACAGCGAACAATTACTAGAAGAATTGGATCCCCAGTGTTTAAGATTGCAATATGTGTCGGAGACGTAAGTCTTTTCGGAAAAAATAATAAAACAAAACATAATGTTTCAGGTCCAGTTTAATTATACATTTAATAATTTTGACAAAAACGCTGGTCTGGAAAATAATACGTTTTCAGATTTATAATGCTTAAAGTTTTTTTCATTCCTTCATTACAAAAATAGATTATAAATGTTTAAAATGGAAAATTACATTGTGAAGAATTCATATTTATTGTAATACCTTTTGATTATAAGGAAACTTTATTGCATTAACTAATGAAATATCTAAACAGAAAGCTAATATACAAAATACACGTGTTTATACGGCCAGTTTGTAAAATTTGTGAATGAGAAGTAAATGTCAAATAGTTGATATAATTAGAGTAACAAAGACAAAAAAGACTTTATGTTTATAAATAATATGCATATATATATATATATATATATATATATATATATGTAAAACAAATTAAATAAACACTGAAATCCATCCCATACTCTATTCGGAACAAATCTAATATAAATTGTTCTCCTCACTTCTTTCTGTTAGACTATATATTTCTAGATTTACAGAGATTTATGATATTATTTAGCTCGAGTTTTGACAATGTACTCATCAAACATAATAAAAATTTCGAGATTCTAACTTTTCATTGCAATTATTGTTTTTAATATGCAATATTAAATGATTTTGAATTAAAAGCAAATTAAAAAATAAAAATTAATTAATTAAAATATATGTTTATGTAGATATATATATCCCCATCACATGATTTTTACATAAAGATGATGACTTAGCTAAGTGGGAATATAAAATTTCCTGAATCAAATATTTCTCTTACTAAACCACAATATTGTCGAACTATGCACATTTTTTCTATCTCTGTCACCGCTGACACGGCGTCGTACTACTTTATTCCTATTCCAACAATATGAGAAATATAAATATTCTAGAAATAGGTAAGTTTGGAATTTCAAATGAACTGGGGCCGCAAATGTGAATTGAAATAAATCTGAATATTTTATCTTATTCATCTTTCAAATTTGCTCTGTATTATAGATCAACATGTGCGATCAGAATTCCTAACATTAATTCACACACACATATATATATATATATATATATATATATATATATATATATATACGTTTATCGTATATATGTTACGGTGAAACACCGAAATCTGGAGAATGTCGACTTTCACCGGTGAATGTCAACATTCACATAGTCGCTTGTTGTATGTCCGAAATATTTTCAAATACTCTTATTTCTGACTTACACCGGTAAATGTCGACATTCAACATCTACTAATGGTATATATATATATATATATATATATACATATAATCGTTTATTGCAATGCATTGTCGGAAACGCTTTCAGGCGCCATAGTGACGAGAGACAACACAAGAAAAATAGGGTACGAACAGTGTAAAGATATTTGTTTGTTATTCTTAACGCGGCGGAATCTAAGAAATAAGAACAAAAACATTGGATCGTCATCAAAAAAAGTATTCGAAAGTCCCTTCGGGAAGTATCCTAGACATGGGTTTGGTAGGGGTAGTCCAGTGCATTGTTCAGCAAGATCACGAGCCCTCACTTGCATTATCACTTTCTCTAGGGTACGTCAAAACATTAGTGCACGAAACCCCCGTTAGAACTCCAACAGGAACTTGTGGCACATATCGTGTCAGCTGCTGGGAAAGTCCTGGGGGTGCACGGTATTTTCCAGAACATCTTATGTTCGATGTGCGAGAGATGTGATACCTGCATCAGGGTTCAGGTCGTAATTTCGAAGAATTTCATTGAGGTCCATAAGTGTCTAATTTTGTTCCTATTTTTTAATTTCTCTTGTGCTAAGCATAACTGGTGTCCGTTCTTTCTTGTGTTTCGTGTTGTTTGTACCGACCAGGAAAGTGTTTTCGGTCATGTTTTGCCATTTCATTTTTCGTCGTCGTCGTCTCTCTCATATATGTGCATAATTACCTATGACTCAAGTGTTACTACTATATCATGAAATTTACAAACATAGTGTTTAAAATGCTACATATCCCCATCCGAAAATATCTTTTTTTTTCTCTTGCCCTTCAAATAAGAAATGTGTGTCCTTCATTGTATAACCTCCTGGAACTTTAATTCTTCTTTTTTCGAGGACTATAGAAAATATTTCAGTATAGGCAGCTGTCAATATTCTAACATTACATTTTAAAAGCCATTAAAGTGTAGCCGAAACGCTCAGAAAGGCTTAATTCGCTTAGGATTTAGGAAATACATTTTGTAAGACTTCGCAAATTTTCCTTCAATAAATTTAATGGAACAGACAAAAGAAATTACAGGGAACAATAAATATAGGAGAAAACAGATATATCTTTTCGTAATTTATTTTGCTTTGTTTGATTTCTTTCATTCTTCCTGTATAAATAATTAAAACTTTAAGAATGCAACTGAAGAATGAGAATAAAATTTTCAATTGAAAACGAATGGTGGCAAAACTCCTAGTGCTCCTCTGCTGTACCACGAAATAGACCAGCAATATATTCCGAATTTGGAATAACGAGAAAAAATTTGAAACCTTTGCAACCAGCGATGCAAAGAGATTGATCTGACAGGAAGATGACTTAAATGAGGAAACTCGGAGATAATTTAATGAGGTGTCAGGTTACCTCTACTGGGATAATAATAAGAAAAGGTTAAAATACAAAATACGTAAGTAAATTATACAAAAATTGAAGAAATTTAATATATCTGGCATGCGTAAGAAATAGTAATTGATTCAAAAATGTAAATGAATCCAAAGCTTTCAAACTTATACTCGTTTAAATACAGATTTTGCTGATTCAGAAAGTACGTTACTTGTATATCTTCTAAAATGCTTTTTCCATCCTTTGTTTGTAGTTGTTTCATTTTTCATTTCAGTTTCATTTTTTCCTCCTATTTTGCAATTTTCGCCATTCTTTCCCTCTGCTTTTAAGCCACCTGTTTATTAGTACTATTATTTATATTACAACTTATGTAAAAATTAAGTAAGGAAAAGTAAGGCACTAAAACTTTGCAACTTATTACGCTCTACGTGAGATTCATGGTGGTCGCTTATTGCATACAAATCATGCCAAATGCTTTAACTCTTTCGCATCGAGGGACGACCGAATCTGTTTTCAATAAACATCGAAAACGCCCGTGTTTACGAATTTGTCTTGGAATAGTTTTCCTTTCCCCCTCCGGTTTCATCCATTGTGTGCAGTTTCACCTTAGGGCCGGTTTGCACCTGCGAGCGTCAATAGCTTTCCGTTTTTCTCCTTTTTACTTTCCGTTTTTCTCCTTTTTTTAATTTATATTATTGTTTTTATTATTTTTATTTTTCATTTTTCTCCTTTCCTTTATTATTTCTTCTCCTTTATTTTTTATTTCTCTTTTAGTTATATATTATTATTATTTTATTGCTTCAAAAGAATGATTGACATGTCTTTTAACAACTCGCGAAACCAATGAGCCATACACACTAACGTGGAGGGGAAAGAACTAGGTAGAAAATAAACGAGGCGTTGCGGCGGTTTGCTATTGCCTGAATGCACGGGCGTTTCGGGCGACTTTCGGGCGACATTATGCGAAAGAGTTAATTTCTCTGCTTGGCTTTAGGTCCTAACAACGAAAACTAAAAATTCGCCCTTTGTAGAAAAACATTCTATCAGGCAATGAATCTACGGTTAGATTTTTCCCTATGAAACTGAGCCAAAAGTGTTATATAGTATCTAAATATGGAAGTGTTGTACATGTTAAACGTGATTTTCGTTGCATTACTTTCACTCTTTTACTACTGAAATAAAGAGATACTGATTATTTTGTAGATTGGAAAACCCTCCTTGTGATCATGAAAAGGAGCAAAAACTGGAAAACGAGAAAGAACTAGAAAAGAAGCGAGAACAGGAAAAGATGCAAGAGCTGAAAAAGAATCAAGAGCTGAATAAAAAGGAAGAACAGGAAAAATAGGAGAAACTGGAAAAGAAGCAAGAACTGAAAAACAAGAAAAAACTGGAATTGACACAAAAACGAGAAAAGAAGCAAGAACTGAAAAAGAAGCAAAAGCTGGAAAAGATACAAAAACGAGAAAAGAAGCAAGAACCGGAAAAGATACAAGAATTGGAAAACATACAAGAATTGGAAAATAAGCAAGAACTGAAAAAGAATCAAGAGCAGGAAAAGAAGCAAAAACTTGAAAAGAAGCAAGAACTGAAAATGAAACAAGAGCAGAAAAAGAAGCAAAAACTGGAAAAGAAGGAAGAACTGAAAAACAAACAAAAACTGGAAAAGCAACAGAAACTAGAAAAGAAGCAAGAACTGAAAAAGAAGCAAACTCTGGAATGGATTCAAAAACTAGAAAAGAAAGAAGAACTAAAAATTCAGAAACAACTGGAAGAGATACAAAAACAAGTAAACAAAGAAGAACTGAAAAGGCAGAAGAAACTGGAAAAAATGCAAAAACTAAAAAACAAAGAAGAACTGAAAAAGAAGAAGAAACTGGAAAAAATGCAAAAAATAAAAGACAAAGAAGAACTGAAAAAGAAGAAGAAACTGGAAAAAATGCAAATACAGGAAACGAAGCAAGAGCCGGAAAAGATGCCAGAACTGGAAAATATAGACGAGTCAGAAAAGACGCAATACCTGGAAAAGAAGCAAAAACGGAAAAGAATACAAATCTGAAAAACAAACTGGAACCGGAAAAGAACTGTCAAACCCGAAAAGGAAACCGGATGAACTGCGAAAAGAGCCAGAACTGGATAACGATTGTAGAACGATTGATTTAATGACCAAACGAAGCAAGAACCGGAAAAGAAAAATAGAACAAATCAATCATATACCACTGCAAGTAATAGCACTGCAAACATTAAATATCAACGTCAAAAAAGTAAACACCCTTCTTCAAGGGGGCTTTCCAATACACTGTCATAATCCAGAAGATATAGAAAAAAATCATTTATAACCTCATTGCCAAAACAGTTGCAAAAGATATAGTTAACATAAAATTTCCTGAAGCCAGAATACCAAAATGCACAATTCATAATATTCCAAAAAATTTCAACTCTGATGAACTGATTCAAATTATCGCCCGAGAAACATAATATTTCCGAGCTAAGACCTTTATTTAAACTGAATGATCAAAATAATAAATGGATCATAAAATGTCACGGTAAAACTTTCCAAAATTTTATGAGTAAAAAACAAATATATATTGGATGGCGCACCAATAAAATAACCGAGTTTATCGGTGTACGCAGATGTCAAATCTGCCAGGATTTCTCCCATAAGACAAACAAACCAAAATGCTCATTCTTCATCGGAAATTATCATGTTTCTTGCGTTCTTCCCAAAATCCGTACTGCATAAACTGCTGGATTAACAATGAAAAGTATGAAGCAAACTTTGAGTGTAAACATCCAGCTTTAGCTATTTCCTGGTCCACATATCAAACAGAAGTTAGACGAGTAAAATCCAATACATATTATCAACAATACTACAACATCCTTCAGACTATATATAGACCATTTCCATCAATAAAAAGAATAATAATGTCATCCGCTTTCTCAAAATAAATCTTCAAAGAGAGAAGACCGTCACCGACCAACTAAGTCAGTATCAAGTAGATTATCTGGCAGATTTTATTATAACACAAGAATCTTATTGCATCACTGGCAGAGTAGGAAAAATTCCAAATAACTGGACAATTATTCAACGTCATGCTTCAACCGGTGTTTTATCTCCTCGTACAGTCATATTCATTCCAAACAATAAATGGAATTCTACAATAATGATTAATACTCGAGATATAATCACAATTTTAATCAATACTAATGCATCTCAGCTTCTTATTACTAGTATCTATATATCTCCGTCAAAAATCCAAATCAAACCTTATCCATACTAAATGAAATCTTACAACAATAATAATAGTCGCATGTTATTAGTGGAGACTTTAACTCCCATAGTACTTAATGGGGATACTTACAAACCGATCAGAGGAGACCACAGAGGAGAAATACTTGAAGAATTTTTAAATGCAAACAATCTCATTCTACATAATCATTTTACTGACCGACCTACCTTTGATAATACCTACAATAAAGATTGGACTGATCTTCTTATTTCTACAACACATCTTGATAATAAAATTAACAACAGATCAATACTAGATGAACACTGAATCTGATAACAAATATATCTCTTTTGATATAACTGAATATACGTCCTTTACTGCACTTACAAGATATAAAATCAATAATAACAAAGAAAAGAAATTTCAACAAAAGTTCAATTCAATTTCAAATGACTTTCTAAATTCTATTATTCTGTGTACAAAAAAAAACAGAACTTAATAATATTACCAAGGAACTTATCAAAAAGTTTCAAGATACCTAAGAACGTACCTTCTTCAAAAGATCATCAATTCCCATTATAAAAATCAACTGGTGACGAAAGAACTCCGCAAAGAAACACACAAAACACGAGCATTACGAAGAAATCTCAAATCATCGCAAAATGATGAAGAACGACTAAACCGACTTCAAAAATACAAAAAACGAAAAGCCTCATATAAAAAGCAAATAATATCTGAAAACGTTAAGCATGGTGCAACTATTGTTCAAACAACCAGGATACGTATGGCTCATTGTACAAAATTGAAACCAACAAAATCTTCCACCCAACGCAACTTACAGTCACTAATACGGGAAATAATGATAAAAATGTTACGAAGATCACTTTAGAAAACATCCTAGATGTTATTCTACCAAACGAAAGCATATATGATGATTCAACTGAACAAAGATTAATTCGTTTTAATCTACTTCCACGAAAATGATATCCCATTTACATCCATGAAACTCAATCGAATTATTGAAAAACTCAATAACAAAAATGCTCCTGGACCAGATAGAATCTGCATTCAAATTATACATAAAAGCTCTTGGAGAAATTCTTGAACGTTGTATTATAGGAAGACTTGAATACCAATTTCAACATCAAAATTTCATCAAGGAAAATCAGTATGGATTTAGGCAGCAAAAATCTACCATTCATGCAACCAGTGCAGTCCTAAATCAAATCGATGTTAATAAAATCAATAACCTACACTCCGCAATAATCAGCTTAGATCTTGAATCAGCCTTTGATTCATTATGGCGGCCTTCAATTAAAGAAGCACTTGGAAATATTGAATGTAATTATAATATCTATCAAATAATAAATAATTTCCTTGATAATCGCCATAATCTCATTTTAATAATAATACTTTAATCAGAAGAAAACAGGTTCGTGGATGTTCACAAGGCGCATGTATGAGTGCAGAATTATGGAATATTACATTTAATAAAATTATAAAAAGTGCCTGGCTTCCTTTTCCTAAAATTACTGCTTTCGCCGATGATGTCGCATTGGTTATCAGTGGAAGGTCCTACTTAATCCTTCGAAGAAATTGTCAAGAAATAATAGCCATATTCCAGCAAAAATGCAAGAAAATTAAACTTGAAATTTAATCCTTCAAATCTAGAATCATGACAAATAATAAACCTGGATAAAATCTTACTAAGCAACTTTCTGTTAAAACAAATGGCGAAAAAAATCAAGCATACTAAATCAATCAAATACCTAGGAAATTATAATACATGAAAACAACATCTTATCGAATATCTCAAAGAACTTAAAATTCGCACACATTCTATAAGTCAAAATCTTCGACATGTGCATGGCACAAACTGAGGTTTAAATCGCCATATCACCAAATTACTATGTCGTACAGTAATAACCAAAATGATTACCTACGGCTCTGCCATCTGGGCATTCCCTATAACCACAAGAAAAAAAAATTCTTACCTCAACACAACGACAATTTAATCTTAATATTTCCAGAGGCTTTCGAAATACCTCCACAACTACTCTTAATATCTTAGCTGGAACTATTCCACTCCATGTCGAATCCATTCAGGAAGCAATTGATTCTACAATATATGAACTTCGCCATAATATTACTTATAACAAAACCATATACATCACAGAGGATTACGAAATGTGCCCTGCTCCTTACAATAGACATCTCCTGCTGTATCACACACAAAAATAAAAACAGCAATAAACACTAAAACTAAAAACAATTCAATTGAAGTATTTAATTATAGAATCAAATATTAATACTGACCGTTAATCTGCCATCTATGCTATCTCTAACCCAGAAAATCAGACTTCTATTGTTTATGACATCAATAACCTCTCTAAAACAACAGATAATTTAAAAATTCATATATCATGGATAAGAGGCCATAGTAGAAATGCCGGTAACTTAACATTTGACAAACTTGCAAAGAAGCTGTTCCTAATCAAGAAAGCAATTTTCTATATACGAAATTTCCCAAATCTTATCTTCGACTGCCCATAAAAGAACAAATTACCCAAATATGCCAAGAACAATGGAATAACGCATCTACAGGTCGATGAAATTACTAGTTCTACCCCTATTGGAATACTGACGCCAAGAGTACATAATCCTTTTTAACATGTAATAGTACTGGCCGTGGGCCATATCGTGTTTATTTTCATCAAAGAAACTTAATAGACACTGACTTCTGTATATGCTGCTAGAAAGGAGACAGTGATCACTATCTTTTCTCATCTCCTCTCAAGAAAACGTTTCATATTCGCGCACCCAGAAATATTGATATATAATTCAAAAGAACAAACAGCAAACTTCAACATCTTCATTCTAATATGAAACAAATTCACCAAAACGTAACACAATTGGATTAAATCTATGCAGAGTAACCCCATCTACAACAGACGAAATATAACAAAATATTTAATTTTCACCTTTGCAGAATTTTAAGATAATTATCGATCTTTGTCACAAATACTTATTTGTACTGATCGTAATAAAAAACGCCTTGCAAAATCCATAATAAACAGAATGAAATATAAAATTTGAGTCGTCAGAGTAAACTAGAACTGAAAAGGTGAGTCATGATACTGATTTGCTGTGTCATGACAAAAATGAGCTATGAATATTGTATGAGTCATGTAAAATATATGAACTTAAACGAGAAACTTTTTATGATCTCTGTAATCATGAACACTTTAGTCACTTATGAACTCTGCCTAATGAATACTGAAAACTATTTGTGATCATGAACTCTAAAATACAATTTTATTCTCTTCTACATGTTATACTTCTATTTTATTAATTTTATTATATGATATATCATATATTATCCTATACTTTAGCACTTTATTCAAAATTATAATTTTATTATATGATACATTATGTACAATTCTATACTTTATGTATTAAGCTATATTTTATTTCCCATATTTTAAGTATTATTCAGTATTTGTCATGATATATTCTGTTTTAGCATTTTATTCCAAATTTGGAAAATTCAAAATTTTGTTATAATGCACATTATGTGTTATTGTATACTTGATGTATTATTCTACATATATTTTTCTTCTATTTTAAGAATTATTCCAAATTTGCCATATGATATCTCTACATATAATAAAAGAAAGTGTCTGTCTGTGTGTTGTGTGTGTTTCTTTCGTTCGCGCTGCGCGTAAGCTAATAGACACAGGGCTACAAAATTTGCTACATGAGGTGTATCTAGACAAGGGCCAGTGCACCTCCAAGCGATTTTTTCGAAATTCGAATTCGAATTTTTTTTATTTTATGTTTTGTGACGAAACCGCGTCATTTTGAGACATAATGGGCTATAGGAAACCGACATTTTACTCTACACACTCCATTTTCAAATCGTCATGAAACGTAAGCACTTAGATATTTTACGAACTTAAAATAAATTTCTTGTTTCAATAAATCGATTAAATACGAATTTATTTAACAAATGGAGCTTAACACATTTTCAACGGGATATTTTCTAAAAATGTTTATTTTTAAAAATGTACAGTTTATTTTTCTTTGATTTTTGGACACGTTAAACATTCATCCTTGCGACTGCTTTTACAAAAAACTTTTGGAAAACTGATAATATTTTGTACTTTTAAAAATATGTTTAAATGAAGCTTCCGAGTACACTTCGCACATCTCACATCTTTAAAAATGTGATTTTGGCAACAATTTTCCTGTCTTATTGTTGTTGATATATTTTTGATGAAATCGCATCATTTTGAATAGTTTCATTCTTTTAGAAATAAGGGTTTGGCAACAATTTTTCATCGTATTTCTTATGTCACTGTTTTTAAGAAATCGGCATATTTCATTGTCATGTATATATATATATATATAATACATTTTTATTGATTTTTTTGATAAAGTTGTTCTGTAGAGTAAAATTCTGCGCGGAATTTTATGTTTTTTGAGTTGTTTTCATGTTAATTTTTCCTTATTTCACTGTTTGTAAAATACTGAAAAGTTTTGCATATTTTTTTTTCTTCAACGGAAAGTTGGTTAATTTTTTATTATGATAATAATTATTTGCATTAAGGGTGTAGGGTTTATATTTATTTTAAGTTTAAACTATCTTTCCTGTCAAGCCTTACTTTCCCCTGGAATTGCCAATGCCAGAGTATGTAAATTTTAGTAGAACGCGCAAAGGATTCAAATTGTCAGCGAAAGTAATCTGAGTTAAATAGAAGGGAAACGAGTTCGAAGGTGTGCTTTCTTGCTTCACGAGCGTGGAGGTGGCTAGTTAGAAATTGAAGAACCACGCGTTTCGGCCTGTGTGCTTGCCTCGCCAGATTGTTAATTTTTCAACGTAATATTCAGAAGTTTGCTGAATTATCAGCGGTATCTTAGAACGCGGTGAGGTTAGTTACGTTTAGAGAGCCTCGTAGTTAGTCACTTGTTATTATTCTTTTTTAAGTTTCTTATTTTTATTTTACCGCCGGGTCGGCGTAGTTTGTGAGCGTCAAGAGCACGCATTTGTAATTTCTAAAGTTGAATAAAAAGGGATTTAAACCCTTCTCAAGACTTTGTCTACTTTCCAGTTCTTAGCAGTCACCACTATTGTTGCGTGCAAACATAACATTAGCGCCTTAACACTTGTCGAACTGAAATGGCCGAAAATTGGATGGAAGTTGCTGGAGAACAACAAGAAATGGCAAGCCAATTGGAAGGGTTCGGATACCTGGTCCAGACGATGACAGCGTCAATCAAGCCAAACGTCAATTTCGAAGGAAAAAATTCGGTGGCGATATTTCTAGAATGCCTCGACAATCACTTCCAGCTCTACCCTGTGCCTGAAAGACAAAAAGTTGCCATCTCCACATCTGCACTAAGAGGACAGGCCGCGCTATGGTGGAAGAATATAGGCAAATTTTTATTAGGGGAATTCGGAGGCCAGACATATACATTTGAAAATTTCAAAAAATCGTTATTAAAGGCCTTCCCCATAGTGAAAGATCGAGCAAGGTTAGAAGCCGAACTGTATAGTTTTTATCAACGGAATATAGAAGAGTTGACGGACTTTATTCTGCGAAAAATTAAGCTGACGGATATGCTGTATGGGAAGAAACCCGACGCGGAGATTATTGAAATAATCTTACCAAGATTGTTACCTGCTGTTCAAGACTACTTCGAAATTAGAAACCCAAGCACATTGCAGGAGCTCTTCGAATTAGCGGTCAAGTTCCAAAATCGCAGAATAGCGGAAAAAGCTAGAGGGGCATCGTATTCTCAAAGTATCCGAAGACAATCTTCAAATGAGCAGACCAGAAATGCAAACCGCTCTTATGGGGGAAAGTGCTATCAAGCAAGGTCATCGAAACTCGAAGGTCAAGGCCCAAAAAGGAAATTTGAAAACAACCGTCCGCGTACCCAGAAGGCAGAAGTTGAAAGAAAAGCTTTAAACGAGTAGAGGGGCCTGTGAAAGCGAGGGTCCAGACCCCGGAAGTTTTGAAAAAACCCTCAGGAAGACACTTAAATACGGTCATCGTAAAGAACTCACAGTTACCAATTATACAAGTCCTGGTTGGCGATGTACCAGTAGAAGCCCTCATCGATACAGGAGCAGAAGGTAATTTTATGAGTGATATTTTTTTTAAGAACTTTAATAGGTTTCGATTATTTAAAAATAAAAACACAGAAATCATAGCAGCGCAAGGACAAACTTGTCATTGTATTGGAAAACTATCTTTAAAAATTCAAGTTCAAAACAAAAGCCTTAAAGTATTAATTATTGTAGTAAAAAATTAATAATTAATCCACTTATTTTAGGTATGGAGTTTTTAAAAGCCGCGAAGGCCAAACTGAATTTTCAGGAAAGTTCTATCGTGCTGGAGATGGATCGGAGGGTGGTGGAATCAGTGGAACAACCGCAAGTTGACCTTAGCCATTTGAATGACCATGAAAGTCAAGCCATCTAGCAAGTGGTGAGTACTTTTTCAAACTTGTTTTCAGAACGGCCTGGTAGCTGTCAAATAGTTACGCATGAGATACAGTTAACTGCCGACAAACCCTGTAGAACTAAACCTTACCGCTATGATAAAGAAAAAGACCAAATCATAGAAGAACATATTCAGGAAATGTTAAAGAACAAAATAATAACGCCCATAAATAGTGAGTACGCGAGTCCAGTCGTACTATGTAAGAAAAAGAACGAGTTTCCTCCTTCGGATAAAAGGGCTTGGAGGTTTGCTATCGATTACAGAAAACTTAATAGTATTACTAAATTCCCAGTTTACCCTTTGCCGGTTCTAGAGGAAATTATTAGAAAGATTAAATCTACAAGATACATGACTACTTTGGACTTAACGTCTGGCTACTATCAAATAGCTATGAGACCCGAAGACATACATAAAACCGCGTTTATAACAAAATCGGGCACTTATGCATTTTTACGCATGTCCTTTGGGTTGTGTAGGGCCCCATCAACATTCCAGAGAGCTATGGATATTGTTCTAAAGCTTGTCCTAGGAAAATCGACTTTAATCTATCTAGATGATATAATTATAAAGAGTAGTATCTTGGAACAACATATTAAAGATCTAGAAGAAGTTTTTAAATTATTAAAAGAGGCCGGTATTACAATTAACGCCTTAAAATGCAAGTTCGCAACTAAAGACTTAAATATCTGGGTTATAAAATTTCGCAAAAGAGTATAGAAACTCAAGATTCAAAAATAAAAGCAATCAAGAATTTCCCACCTCCCAACACCGCCAAGAAAATTTCTCCTTTCCTCTGGTTATGTTCTTATTATCGGCCATTCATAAAAGATTTTGCTAGTATTGTTGAACCCTTGTTAGTAATTAAAAGAAAGAAAAGTAAATTCATGTGGACAGCAGAAGCAAATACCGCATTCGAAAGGTTAAAAGAAGCGCTTATCAATGCCCCTGTTTTGAAATTCCCGGAGGGGGACGAAAACCTGGAAATTGCAGGAGATGCGTCGGACTATGCTGTGGGTGCGGTTCTTATGCAAAATGGCCATCCTTTGGCAATTTTTAGTAAAACGTTGAATCATACACAAAGGAATTATACAGCTACAGAGAGAGAAACATTAGCCGTATTAATGGCTGTACACAAATTTCGAGTTTATTTCGGCAAAGCGCCAGTAACAGTCTTTTCGAATCATGCGGCTGTTGGTAGACTTTACTCGGGGAAAAACCTAACGCCCAGGTTAGTAAGATGGGCTTTAAAACTCCAAGAATATAATCTCATAATCGAATATAAACCGGGTAAAAAAAACAATGTAGCTGACGCACTTTCTCGTATAAAACTGGACGATGAAGGCAATGAACTTAAATGCGCTGTGTTGACTTCAAAAATTTTAGACTCTAGAGATACAATTATTGCTGAATTGAAAGCTGATCCTGAATTTGGAAGTATCTATGCGTATTTGAAAGACCCCGAAAGCTTTGAACACACAGATATCGATGAGATAAGAAATAGAGCAGAAAAGTATGAAATAATAGATAATTTATTATTTTATACGAAAACAACAAACGAAAATCTGGAATACAAACCAGTCATCCCAGCCTCGCTTCGTATAAGCATTTTGATGGAATTACACGACGCGAAAACAGCGGGTCATTTAGGGGTCAGAAAGGCTTTAAAAAGGGTACGCGAAGCGGTATATTTCCCGCAAATATACAAAATAGTAACTGCGTATGTCAGGTCCTGCAATAAATGTCAGTTAATAAATGATATTAATTACAGCCCGGCCGATACATTCGCGCTACATTTCCGAATGAAATTTTAGGCAAAGATCTTCTTGGTCCTTTCCCCCAGAGTGAGTTAAATAAAAATCGTTTTCTTTTAGTAATTGTAGATCATTTTTCAAAATGGCCAGAAATTCTTCCACTTAAACGCGCGTCAGCCAAAACAGTCGCAGATGCATTCTTACACAGATACATTACACGGATACATAAATACGGTGCACCGAAAAAAGTACATAGCGATAACGGTAAACAATTCGTTAGCCAAATATTTGAAAACATATGCACTGGACTTGGCATACGCCATATCAAAATGGTTCCGTATAGACCACAGGCAAACATAGCAGAAGGAGTTAATAAAAACATTGTAAAAATAATTCCAAGTTATGTTAGCACACATCACAAGCGCTGGGATGGCTACATAAATATGTTAGCTTATGCTTTAAGAACGGCAAATCACGATACTACGGGAAAACCCAAGCAGAATTATTTTTAGGACGAAAGTTAATTACGCCATTAGATAAATTATTCTTTGTGCAACAAAGAGACCAAGAATTTAAACAGAAAGATGTGCAAACACTTATTGACCAGGCGGTTAAAAGATCGGATACGGCAAGAAATAGGCAAAAGTTATACTATGATAGAAAACGCCGTGAAGCAGATTTTAAAGTTCGAGATAAAGTGTTGAAGCGGAAATTTTCTTTATCAAGTGCCCCAGACAATTTTACTGCAAAGTTAGCTCCAAAATTTGAAGGCCCTATGTAATTCAGGAAATCAAGGGAGTCGTATTGTACCTTAACAACGAGAGAGGGGAAATCTGTAAAGCAAGTCCCGACCAGGTGAGAAATATTATAATCAAAATGATTTTGAAATCCTTGAAAGTTTCTTGCAGGACTCAAGCGTAAAAGAAATAGAAGGTCCAGAAATAACGTCACCCGTTCCACAACCCAAGAAGCAGAGAACAAGAAGAGAAACCTAGCCGTTCTATAAGTCATGCGACGGTACCGAAAAGAAGAAATGAAAACGTCAGACTCCAGCATTTAAGAAATACAAGAAAGCAAAGCCGCCGCGTAAAGACACTTTGGTAAAGAGGAAAACACCACTTACAACTTATCGCAGTAGAAATTCTACATCGAGGAGAACGCTTCCAGGGCCAGAGAGTCAGGTGCAAACAAGGCCGCCGTTCCCGAGGACGAAAAGACAGCAGAAGGAACGAAAAGACCACCACCAACAGAAGAAATCCAAGCACGATTCAACACCGGAGGACGCCAAGACCAGCCGTCCAGGGGCAAAACGGAAAAGACAGCAACCCGACGACTACCACTCCAAGAGGCCAGCATGCAGAGGGCGAAAAAGAAGAAGCAACGTGGACGACACTCGAAGGACCCTAAGGAGACGACTGACGTCAATGAAATCTATAACATGGGAGCAGTTCTGCCAGAAGAGAATGTCGGAGTTACAATCATCGAAAACTCAAAGATAAGTTAAAATCTTCTATAACATTTTTTTTCTTTTGTTCCGAAATGTTATGCGTAAATACAAAGTTCTATGTTTTGACGAAAGTCAATGTGTCTCGGTTGAGATTTAGTTTTATTTTACTTTATTTAGCTAAGGCAAAAGTATTATTTTCTTTAAGTATAAAATCTAGGAACAAGCAGTTTCTGTTGGTCGAAAGACTAATTCTTTTATGTTAAAGCCAAAATTTGGCCGAAGATAAAAATAACTTCGTATTCTTGTATTAATAACAACTTTAGTTTCAGTGCCTCCAGCTTGGCGAAGAATGAGTAAAGTAAAAATTTATTTTTCTCTTATTCATTTTATGGTAAATTGTAAAAATCATATGTATTAGAATTTTGTAAAGATACGTAAATGCTTGAAAGTTATGTAAAAGTAGAATTTAGTCTAGAAGCATAAAACTTTAAATGCTAAAAGTAAAGGCTCAATAGCAATGAATTCAAATTTAAGTATTAAACTGTAGATAAAATCATGCTTTAGAGCGAAAGCCTGCATGTCTAAGGATAAATGAGAGGGAAGTTAGAATGAATGTGCTTTGCAGGGTTCTCCACCTAGACTTGAATTTTAAGAATGTTAAAGTAGCTCATCGAGTTGTAGAATGTCGAGTAAGGTGTGGCTATTTGGTCGTTGAATTCTAACAAATCATTGTGGTTAGGAGAAGTGTTGCAATACTAAAACACGAATATTCTCGTTTGACACCACACATGGTGGAGAGCCAGGGTAAAGTTAAATTCATGTTTCAATACTTGAATGTATGTGCATTAAGCAGTAACTAAGGAAAATAAATCGTTCAAAAACAAAATTCAGTGTCAAGAAAGTATAAATTATAATGTATTTAGAAAGATACTGATACTTATTCCTTCCAGATACTGGAAGGAAGAGAACAGATTGATTGCTGAAGTCCAGGAAAGGTTGCTGTAAGAAGAGAGAATTAAATAAGTATCTACAGAAATTTGTTCTACCTTTTATGAGATAACAGATTTTTTTTTTTATGTCAATGAGGCTCTTAAAATTTAGATCAAAATTGTGGAAACTTTCCAACAGGTCGTTTCTAGGACCTGCTTCCAAGTTTTCCAAATTCTGGCAGCGGGAAATGTAGGGTTTATATTTATTTTAACTAACATTTATTTTAAGTTTAAACTATCTTTTCTGTTAAACCTTACTTTCCCCTGGAATTGCCAATGCCAGAGTATGTAAATTCTAGTAGAACGCGCAAAGGATTCGAATTGTCAGCGGAAGTAATCTGAGTTAAATAGAAGGGAACCGAGTTCGAAAGTGTGCTTTCTTGCTGCACGAGCGTGGAGGTGGCTAGTTAGAAATTGAAGAACCACGCGTTTAGGCCTGTGTGCTTGCCTCGGCAGATTGTTAATTTTTCAACGTAATATTCAGAAGTTTGCTGAATTATCAGCGGTATCTTAGAACGCGGTGAGGTTAGTTACGTTTAGATAGCCTCGTAGCTAGTCACTTGTTATTATTCTTTTTTTAGTTTCTTATTTTTATTTTACCTCCGGGTCGGCGTAGTTTGCGAGCGTCAAGAGCACGCATTTGTAATTTGAATGAAAAGGGATTAATACCCTTCTCAAGAATTTGTCTACTTTCCAGTTCTTTGCAGTCACCACTATTGTTGCGTGCAGGTTGGAAGCGCGCAACATTACAAGGGATATCATTAATTATACTTTGCATTATCATTAATTATACTTTGCTTTCCACAATTTTTTTTTTTGTATTCTTTTGTGTTCTTTGTTGCTCATTTCACTGATTTTATGATACTGAAAAGTTTTGAGTGATTTTTTTGGAAACAAAGTTCTTAACCTCCTTTATACCATTTGAGTTCTTAAGATTTTGCAAAGGGAAGTTGGTTAATTTATTTATTAGGATTATTAATATTTGAATTAAGGGATATTGCTTATTTCATGGTAATTTTGTTATACGTAATAACTTTTTTGATAGTGATTTATATAATAGTTTAGAGGGTTTCGGCAGTGAAGACGATGGTTATTTATATTTAGATGCAGCGTCTAACAGTTTCTCCCACCTCAGACAAGATCTCAGTCTGTGTGCTTGTTTCCCTCGTTTTGGAAGCATCTTTGATAAGCTGGGTTGGCGCTTTTTGCTTTTTGTACATTTAGAAAACATTATCATATTTATTTTTACAACCATGGGTACAAAGAAGAAGATGATGTCTATTGAATTACAGCGTGAAATCATAGAAAACCATGAGCAAGGAGTGCAAGTAATTGACTTGGCGATGATGTACGGTCGTAGCACATCAATGATATGTACTGTGCTTAAACAAAAGGAGTTGATAAAGGGTATAACGCCATCTAAGGCCGATAAAATAATGTCTAAACTCTGGACCTCTCTCCGTGAATAGATGGAGAAACTACTGATGGGGTGGGTGAGAGAGAAGCAGCTTCAAGGAGGAACCTTAACATAAAGCATCATATGTGAGAAGGCACGAGCAATTTACGGTTATTTGCTAAAGAAGATCCCACACAGTTCTAAAAATGAGGAATCGGACTTTTTTAAATCCAGTAGGGCTGGCTTGACATCTTTAGGAAAAGGACCGGCATTCACTCCGTCGTCAGACATGGTGAGGCAGCAAGTTCCGATGTGAAGGCAGCTGAGGTTTACATCAAAATGTTTTCCGAACTGATACTAGCCAAAGCATACATCCCCCCAGCAAGTCTTTAACTGTGACGAGACAGTACTTTTCTAGAAAAGGATGGCAAATAGAACTTACATAACGGCAGAGCAGAAGACGATGCCAGGTCACAAACCCATGAAGGATAGATTAACTCTAGTAATTTGCGCCAATGAGATTGGCGACTGTAAAATCAAGCCTCTGCTAGTATACCTTTCGGAAAATCCCAGAGTCTTTAAGACATATAATATTTCAAAAGAAAATCTGCCAGGTATGTGGAGGACAAATCCGAAGGCTTGGGTCACCAGGAAATTCTTTGTGAAGTGGATAAACCTGGTGTTTGGCCCTTCTGTTAAAAAATACCCACAGAAAAACAACCTACCCATGCAAGCCCTTCTCTTCCTCGACAATGCCCCTACTCACCCACCAAATCTCGAAGATGATTTACTCTAATAGTTCAAGTATATAAAAGTTCCCTACCTACCACCCAACACCACTCCTATCCTGCAGACGATGGATCAGCAGGTGATTTCTAATTTTAAGAAATTGTACACCAAGCACATTTTTGGGGGCTGCTTTGAGGTGACGGAGAACACAAACCTTACCCTTCGAGAGTTCAGGAAATGCCACTTTAAGATCGTCATATACCTAGGAATTATTGATCAGGACATGCTGGGTGTTACAACGAGGACCTTAACCTCTGCACGGAAGAAGCTGTGGCCTGAGGCTGTTGCTGAAAGGGCCTTCGAAGGATTGGAACCCAAAGTCGCATAGGTAGAGAAGCTTGTTTCTCAGGGAAAATCCATGAGTCTGGAGGTGGATGGGAGAGATATGAACGAACTCGTCGAACAACAGTCTCAGGAGCTGACAACCGAGGAGTTACACGATCTGTATTTGCAGCAGCATACGTTGGGTTAACGAAAAATTAGTTTTGAAGAGGAGCCAGCGATGGAGGATATTATCGCTACAAGAGATATAAAACAGGTCTTGGGAATGTGGGAGAAAGTTGTAGAGTTCGTGGATAAAAATCACCGCGACAACGTTGCAACTAGTCGTGCATCCTTGACACGGATGAAGAAACAAACCTCCTTGGAAAGTTTTTTTAAATGATCTGCGGGTGGAAATAAGCAGATCATGACGAAAAAAGCGAAGACCAGTGACAAAAATTAAGCTCTTCCGTAGGCACTTCACTTTTTCTTTTAATTATGTTTTTATAGAATATGTATTTGTTATTTATAAATAAATGTTTCTTCTTGTTTTTCATTCTTACTTAAAAACACTTAACAAACAACTGAGGTCGTGTTTTGGGATCTGGAACGGATTAATGGGATTTCGATTAATTTCAATGTGGAAAATTGCTTTGAGATACGAGCAATTTGACATACGAGTAAAGTTACGAAACG
Source organism: Stegodyphus dumicola (assembly GCF_044657685.1). Lineage (NCBI taxonomy): Eukaryota > Metazoa > Arthropoda > Arachnida > Araneae > Eresidae > Stegodyphus > Stegodyphus dumicola. Next base: position 1,395,871 of record NC_140780.1, on the reverse strand, counting down.
AATTAAACACGTATGACGAGGTACCACTGTGCGTAATTATATAATCGTTAGCAAGCAGATAGTAATAAATAATTTTAAAAGTCTGATGCTATCAATATATAAAATATGTTGACTAGTATAATTAATTTAGAATTATACGCCTACATACAATAATATGATGTATGTTACTACAGATACGTATTAATATATACATATATAAGTCTGTACATATATATGAAGTCATAATTCTATTTAAACAAGTTAACAGTTAGAATTACTGAACAACCATGAAAGATTCCCCAAAAATGAAATATGGTGTAACAATGAACACTTAGTTTAGAAATTAGATTCTATTGTATATTGTTGTAAAAGCCATTGTAAGAGTGAAAATTCTTAATTCTGCCTTAATGCGATTTTTTGCGTTTAATGCGTTGTTTGGAGATTTTATGATCCCGAATTATATTGATGTGATATATTAATACTGCATTTGTAGACATACGTTTTCTGAGAAACGAGTCAAGGGGATTGATTTTTTGTAAAAATTTGGATTTATCCTTATTTTATTGACGTGCACCAGCACTGAATTGAGAATGGCTTGTGCTATGCTTCGATGGATGAAAAAGCGTTCGTAAGTAATGAATATTATGAAAGTTTCAGCATATTTAAATGAATAGTATTAAAAGTATATATTTATTAACATATATCAATAGTTTATGGTGAATATTTCATTATAAATCTCATGATAGTTTCATTTTTCATTCTATTGCATTTCTATTGCGGTACATAAATTTTTTGGTATACATATTGTAGATTGCATCAGTTTTGCTGCGCAATTTATTCCTCGGTATGTTACTTGTAGTGTTATTAGAAATTCCATTATTTTTGTATTTTTTCTGCAATTTTTAGTATCTTATTAAGAAATTTATGTTTTATTTCAAGATGTATATGAAGTTGGTTATATCAAATGTTAAATAAACGTTGTTATTCAGGCAATAGCGTTAGCTTTATCCAGATAGATAAATGCATTTCTTAAATACTCAAGATATAAAGACACACTCGGATAGTAGATTCACTGACTTAACGTTTGTTAAGGGTTATATATATTCATTAAGGGCGTGTTCAAAACAACCATTGACGGGTAGTCTTGGCGTAATTCGGATTCATACCAAGCTTATCCATTTCTCAGGGCAATAATTTTCGTTATTTTTGCTAAACCATTTACGAAAATATAATTTTCCGAATGCTGAACTCTTATGCATGAAAAGACAGAAGTTAAGATATTTGTTTTGCAATTTGATGCAAAATTCTTATTATTAAAACACTGATGTATATGTTCTTAATTTAAAACTCTGCCAGTATATAACATTATATAACATTATTGTGTTATCACCATTTATAGATGTCGCTTGCTGCACAGCCTGCTGAATACATTTTACTTTCTAGCTATCTACAATTACATCATGTTGTTTCGGTATGAACAGGGGCGAAGTATTCATTACTTAGATACATTTAAAGATAATTAATTAAATTTTTCTGATTTTGATATCTATATTATATAGACAGGATTACTAATAAAAAATTTCAGAAAATAGTAAATGAAGAAGTAAATAGAAAAATTTCGTTCAGGTATTGTGAGATGCTAATATAAACTTCATACATTTTACTAGAGGGCTGTTGCCAAAGCAAAATCTTTACTATATATGTCTACGAGCTCTATGTATACAGTGTGTTGCTCAAAGTAAACTTCCTGCATTGTGAAGAGTACTACGTGTATGTCTTGATGCGTTCATGAGAAGCTTGTTCCCTCGTATACGCTCTGCCTCTTCGAACAAAAATTGTCCGTAAACTGCAGCGTCTTGAGTTGTTTATATAGGTTCTTGAGCTGTTCTGTTATTTCCTGTCGAATCTGACGCTGACGCGGAGAGTCTTGTATCCTTCGTTTACTTGCTACTTCTTCTATTCATCGCGCATGGTCTGTTGACGTTCCACTTGCCTAATGGGCCTCCGTTTCCCTTCTGCTTCCCTTTCCGGAGCACGCAGTGTTTCTTGGTTTTCTGAATGTCTTTTGTGTTTTCTACTAGTTTCTGATACAGTTTGACCACGCGAAGTTTCTTGAGTTGCTGCTTGTCTCCTGGAACTCCTATTCGTTTCTTCTTCAGTTTCTTGAATGCGTAAGCTGTCTTGTCACTATGCTTGCCTGCTGAGTTTCTAGTTGTGTCTTCATTCATTTTTGAAGCTCGCAAATTTTATTGTACTTGCCTGTTGAGTCTCCTAGTGTTTTTTACTTCATTTTTCTGTAGCTCGCTGTACCATTTGTGCTCTCGTCTTGCGTTCAGACATTTTAGTAAATTGGAAAAAAAAATTATTTAACTGTAGTAAAGTAACATTGCATCTAAAATACGTTAAATATCTACAGATGTTTAAACTTCTACTCAGAAAGTAAGTATACAATAAAAGAAATTAAATTTTTATAAATAAATTTAGAATAGCATAAAATGCATAGAAACATTTCATTAATGAAGAAAATGTATTCATTCTTTCCAAGCAACCAGCGATTCGTAAATACATTTTTCTTGCCAACTCAGGAAACAAAGACCTTTGACACTTCAGGTAATACATTGGATGTTATGATTTATATTTATTTCAATATAACAAATTTTCAAAATCTCAATAAAGGAATTAACGTAGCGATAGCATATCGTGTCACGTATCCAAAGGTGAAACATAAAAGTTGCCAAAAGCAGCTATTCATTTAAAATACTGATATTTACGAAAGATTTTCGACATACAATGACGTTATATGGAATCACGTGCTTTCTTCAACTTCAGAATATAACCGTAAATAATAATAACAATAAGTTTCACGTTTGGCAATACTATTTATTTCATATTTTTTTTAACTTAAAAATATCTCTTAAACAAACTCTACGATTTGAAAGTGAGAAGGGCCAACATTTTTCCAAGTAAAGCATTTTGATGTCCAGTGCGCTAGACTTCGGCCACTTGGAAAAATAAATACGAAAAATTACCGTTTTCCGAAATTTTATATAATATCTTGAGTGATAGTCGTAGGAAGATAACAATAGTCGGAAAGTTTTACCAAGAAGTTTTGAAATCCGGGGATACCTCCTTCCAAACTCAAACTCCCCGTTCCGGAGATATGATGTTACGAAGAAAAAAACAAAGAGGCAAAAATCCACAGATATTTATATTGTTGATTCCTGTGTACAATATTCAATTTCCTTTAAAAACATTAAGCTTCATTTAAATAAAAGGAAATTAAATTCAGGCATTTTTATTACCTTTCAAGCTTTTATTGTATTTTTAAATATTCTTTTTGTCACAGTTGCGCAAGTTTTCCTCGGCATCATTAGGAGCCTTAGGTCGAAGACATTTAAGAATCATTGCTGTAAATAATGATCATATGATAAATTGCAATACATATTCGATTCTTTTGATGAGAATTTGAGTACAATTCTTTATACATCAGCTACTATGCCCCTTTATGTAACGACAAATATTATTTTCGATGATTATCCGATGAGTATGATTCTTTACAATGATTATTCGATGACAATGATTATTTACAACGAATATTAAAAGCTGATGACTATGATTACTTAAATAGAATATGCATGTCATTCGATGACAGCGATTATTTCCAAAGAATCTTCGATCACGTCACTATTGTATATCGCTATACCCGTGGGGTTGGGGCCGGTTGTGAATTGTACTACGGCCCTGTAATTAAGCGTTTTAAATGACGTCAAATAGTCACTGATCCAGATATTTTTCTAGTAACTGCCGCGTATTGTGATCAACGCCGTTATTTAAATCTTCTGAATAAAATTTGGGATAATTCCTTTTACATCAGAGAATAAAGCAATTTCAACAAAACTACATGCATCGAATAACAAGAATTATATAAAAGGAAGTATCAGTACAAGAAATCGCTCTTTGCAGCTCCGCTTTTGTCCGACACTTGTTTTTCAGCTATCGTATCTACCCATTTGAAGATACCATGTGAAGAATACTTTTTTTAAGTGTGTAAATTAATTACATGTATGTTATGTATATATATGGAGATATTTTTTGAATTAAGAAAGCACCAACTTCTTTTAACGAAAACAACCGAGACATTACCTCCAGTCCAATTTAATTTTTCATTTAATCATTTCTTAATTACAAAAGTTAATATTAATTTTCTTTGCAAAGGAGACTAGGTGTTGCTGGAAACAAATGAAATACCAAATATCATAAATTTATTGAAGTCAACAGCAGAAAACTGTTAAACAATTAATAGATCACTTCAATGAAATGTAATTGCATTTAAACGTATTAAATTGTTTTATAACATATTATTTCCCTCATTGCAACGTATTATTTCCCTCGTAGTAAACGTATTATTTCCCTCATTGCAAGGTTTGATTTGAGATGATAGATGTCAATCAGACCTTATAATATAGCATCTTGAGCTGCTGGTGCCAGCAACTTTATTTCCTATTATACCTGTATATCCTCATAATGGAATTTAGGCTAATAAGACGAATATTCATTTCCATATTTATTGTTTTTTAAAGATTTTGAATAAGTAAAGATATTTTACAACATAGAGCGTTTAGAAATCTTTGACAATCTGTAAAAATGTTCGCAAACTGTAACTTACTACTTTTGACAAAAAACGTATAAGTAATCATTTATTAAATTAATTAATTCAAACATATGAACATATATATTTAATGAAATAAAAATATTTCAGCGCAAATAATTATCGACGTGTATTTGAAGAAGAAGAAGGAGAAGCAGAAATATACTACAGCGAACAATTACTAGAAGAATTGGATCCCCAGTGTTTAAGATTGCAATACGTGTCGGAGACGTAAGTCTTTTCGGAAAAAATAATAAAACAAAACATAATGTTTCAGGTCCAGTTTAATTATACATTTAATAATTTTTTGACAAAAACGCTGGTCTGGAAAATAATACGTTTTCAGATTTATAATGCTTAAAAGTTTTTTTCATTCCTTTATTACATAAATAGATTATAAATGTTTAAAATGGAAAATTACATTGTGAAGAATTCATATTTATTGTAATACCTTTTGATTATAAGGAAACTTTATTGCATTAACTAATGAAATATCTAAACAGAAAGCTAATATACAAAATACACGTGTTTATACGGCCAGTTTGTAAAATTTGTGAATGAGAAGTAAATGTCAAATAGTTGATATAATTAGAGTAACAAAGACAAAAAAGACTTTATAAATAATATGCATATATATATATATATATATATATATATATATGTAAAACAAATTAAGTAAACACTGAAATCCATCCCATACTCTATTCGGAACAAATCTAATATAAATTGTTCTCCTCACCTCTTTCTGTTAGACTATATATTTCTAGATTTACAGAGATTTATAATATTATTTATCTCGAGTTTTGACAATGTACTCATCAAACATAATAAAAATTTCGAGATTCTAACTTTTCATTGCAATTATTGTTTTTAATATAATATTAAATGATTTTGAATTAATAGCAAATTAAAAAATAAAAATTAATTAATTAAAATATATGTTTATGTAGATATATATATCCCCATCACATGATTTTTACATAAAGATGATGACTCAGCTAAGTGGGAATATAAAATTTCCTGAATCAAATATTTCTCTTACTAAACCGCAATATTGTCGAACTATGCACATTTTTTCTATCTCTGTCACCGCTGACATGGCGTCGTACTACTTTATTCCTATTCCAACAATATGAGAAATATAAATATTCTAGAAATAGGTAAGTTTGGAATTTCAAATGAACTGGGGCCGCAAATGTGAATTGAAATAAATCTGAATATTTTATCTTATTCATCTGCCAAATTTGCTCTGTATTATAGATCAACATGTGCGATCAGAATTCCTAACATTAATTCACACACACACACATATACATATATATCTATATATATATATATACGTTTATCGTATATATGTTACGGTGAAATACCGAAATCTGGAGAATGTCGACTTTCACCGGTGAATGTCAACATTCACATAGTCGCTTGTTGTATGTCCGAAATATTTTCAAATACTCTTATTTCTGACTTACACCGGTAAATGTCGACATTCACCATCTACTAATGGTATATATATATATATATATATACATATAATCGTTTATTGCAATGCATTGTCGGAAACGCTTTCCTGGCGCCATAGTGACGAGAGACAACACAAGAAAAATAGGGTACGAACAGTGTAAAGATATTTGTTTGTTATTCTTAGCGCGGCGGAAACTAAGAAATAAGAACAAAAACATTGGATCGTCATCAAAAAAAGTATTCGAAAGTTCCTTCGGGAAGCATCCTAGACATGGGTTTAGTAGGGGTAGTCCAGTGCATTGTTCAGCAAGATCACGAGCCCTCACTTGCATTATCACTTCCTCTAGGGTACGTCAAAACATTAGTGCACGAAACCCCCGTTAGAACTCCAACAGGAACTTGTGGCACATATCGTGTCAGCTGCTGGGAAAGTCATGGGGGTGCACGGTATTTTCCAGAACATCTTATATTCGATGTGCGAGAGATGTGATACCTGCATCAGGGTTCAGGTCGTAATTTCGAAGAATTTCATTGAGGTCCATAAGTGTCTAATTTTGTTCCTATTTTTTAATTTCTCTTGTGCTAAGCATAACTGGTGTCCGTTCTTTCTTGTGTTCCGTGTTGTTTGTACCGACCAGGAAAGTGTTTTCGGTCATGTTTTGCCATTTCATTTTTCGTCGTCGTCGTCGTCTCTCTCATATATGTGCATAATTACCTATGACTCAAGTGTTACTTACTATATCATGAAATTTACAAACATAGTGTTTAAAATGCTACATATCCCCATCCGAAAATATCTTTTTTTTTCTCTTGCCCTTCAAATAAGAAATGTGTGTCCTTCATTGTATAACCTCCTGGAACTTTAATTCTTCTTTTTTCGAGGACTATGGAGAAAATATTTCAGTATAGGCAGCTGTCAATATTCTAACATTACATTTTAAAAGCCATTAAAGTCTAGCCGAAACGCTCAGAAAGGCTTAATTCGCTTAGGATTTAGGAAATACATTTTGTAAGACTTCGCAAATTTTCCTTCAATAAATTTAATGGAACAGACAAAAGAAATTACAGGGAACAATAAATATAGGAGAAAACAGATATATCTTTTCGTAATTTATTTTGCTTTGTTTGATTTCTTTCATTCTTCCTGTATAAATAATTAAAACTTTAAGAATGCAACTGAAGAATGAGAATAAAATTTTCAATTGAAAACGAATGGTGGCAAAAATCCTAGTGCTCCTCTGCTGTACCACGAAATAGACCAGCAATATATTCCGAATTTGGAATAACGAGAAAAAATTTGAAACCTTTGCAGCCAGCGATGCAAAGAGATTGATCTGACAGGAAGATGACTTAAATGAGGAAACTCAGTGATAATTTAATGAGGTGTCAGGTTACCTCTACTGGGATAATAATAAGAAAAGGTTAAAATACAAAATACGTAAGTAAATTGTACAAAAATTGAAGAAATTTAATATATCTGGCATGCGTAAGAAATAGTAATTGATTCAAAAATGTAAATGAATCCAAAGCTTTCAAACTTATACTCGTTTAAATACAGATTTTGCTGATTCAGAAAGTACGTTACTTGTATATCTTCTAAAATGCTTTTTCCATCCTTTGTTTGTAGTTGTTTCATTTTTCATTTCAGTTTCATTTCTTCCTCCTATTTTGCAATTTTCGCCATTCTTTCCCTCTGCTTTTAAGCCACCTGTTTATTAGTACTATTATTTATATTACAACTTATGTAAAAATTAAGTAAGGAAAAGTAAGGCACTAAAACTTTGCAACTTATTACGCTCTACGTGAGATTCATGGTGGTCGCTTATTGCATACAAATCATGCCAAATGCTTTAACTCTTTCGCATCGAGGGACGACCAAATCTGTTTTCAATAAACATCGAAAACGCCCGTGTTTACGAATTTGTTTTGGAATAGTTTTCCTTTCCCCCTCCGGTTTCATCCATTGTGTGCAGTTTCACCTTACGGCCGGTTTGCACCTGCGAACGTCAATAGCTTTACGTTTTTCTCCTTTATTTGCTTCAAAAGAATGATTGACATGTCTTTTAACAACTCGCGAAACCAATGAGCCATACATACTAACGTGGAGGGGAAAGAACTAGGTAGAAAATAAATGAGGCGTTGCGGCGGTTTGCTGTTGCCTGAATGGACGGGCGTTTCGGGCGACTTCGATGCGAGAGAGTCAATTTCTCTGCTTGGCTTTAGGTCCTAACAGTGAAAACTGAAAATTCGCCCTTTGTAGAAAAACATTCTGTCAGGCAATGAATCTACGGTTAGATTTTTCCCTATGAAACTGAGCCAAAAGTGTTATATAGTATCTAAATATGGAAGTGTTGTACATGTTAAACGTGATCTTCGTTGCATTACTTTCACTCTTTTACTACTGAAATAAAGAGATACTGATTATTTTGTAGATTGAATAATCCTCCTTGTGATCATGAAAAGGAGCAAAAACTGGAAAACGAGAAAGAACTAGAAAAGAAGCGAGAACAGGAAAAGATGCAAGAGCTGAAAAAGAATCATGAGCTGAATAAAAAGGAAGAACAGGAAAAGAAGGAGAAACTGGAAAAGAAGCAAGAACTGAAAAACAAGAAAAAACTGGAATTGACACAAAAACGAGAAAAGAAGAAGAAACTGAAAAAGAAGCAAAAGCTGGAAAAGATACAAAAACGAGAAAAGAAGCAAGAACCGGAAAAGATACAAGAATTGGAAAACATACAAGAATTGGAAAATAAGCAAGAACTGAATAAGAAGCAAGAGCAGGAAAAGAAGCAAAAACTTGAAAAGAAGCAAGAACTGAAAATGAAACAAGAGCAGAAAAAGAAGCAAAAACTGGAAAAGAAGGAAGAACTGAAAAACAAACAAAAACTGGAAAAGCAACAGAAATTAGAAAAGAAGCAGGAACTGAAAAAGAAGCAAACTCTGGAATGGATTCAAAAACTAGAAAAGAAAGAAGAACTAAAAATTCAGAAACAACTGGAAGAGATACAGAAACAAGTAAACAAAGAAGAACTGAAAAGGCAGAAGAAACTGGAAAAAATGCAAAAACTAAAAAACAAAGAAGAACTGAAAAAGAAGAAGAAACTGGAAAAAATGCAAAAAATAAAAGACAAAGAAGAACTGAAAAAGAAGAAGAAACTGGAAAAAATGCAAATACAGGAAACGAAGCAAGAGCCGGAAAAGATGCCAGAACTGGAAAATATAGACGAGTCAGAAAAGACGCAATACTTGGAAAAGAAGCAAAAAACGGAAAAGAATACAAATCTGAAAAACAAGCTGGAACCGGAAAAGAACTGTCAAACCCGAAAAGGAAACCGGATGAACTGCGAAAAGAGCCAGAACTGGATAACGACTGTAGAACGATTGATTTAATGACCAAACGAAGCAAGAACCGGAAAAGAAAAATAGAACAAATAAATCATATACCACTGCAAATAATAGCACTGCAAACATTAAATATCAACGTCAAAAAAGTAAACACCCTTCTTCAAGGGGGCCTTGCAATACACTGTCATATTCCAGAAGATATAGAAAAAAATCAGTTATAACCTCATTGCCAAAACAGTTGCAAAAGATATAGTTAACATAAAATTTCCTGAAGCCAGAATACCAAAATGCAGAATTTATAATATTCCAAAAAATTTCAACTCTGATGAACTGATTCAAATTATCGCCCAAGAAACATAATATTTCCGAGCTAAGACCTTTATTTAAACTGAATGATCAAAATAATAAATGGATCATAAAATGTCACGGTAAAACTTTCCAAAATTTTATGAGTAAAAAACAAATATATATTGGATGGCGCACCAATAAAATAACCGAGTTTATCGGTGTACGCAGATGTCAAATCTGCCAGGATTTCTCCCATAAGACAAACAAACCAAAATGCTCATTCTTCATCGGAAATTCTCATGTTTCTTGCGTTCTTCCCAAACTCCGTACTGCATAAACTGCTGGATTAACAATGAAATGTATGAAGGAAACTTTGAGTGTAAACATCCAGCTTTAGCTATTTCCTGGTCCACATATCAAACAGAAGTTAGACGAGTAAAATCCAATACATATTATCAACAATAATACAAGATCCTTCAGACTATATATAGACCATTTCCATCAATAAAAAGAATAATAATGTCATCCGCTTTCTCAAAATAAATCTTCAAAGAGAGAAGACCGCCACCGACCAACTAAGTCAGTATCAAGTAGATTATCTGGCAGATTTTATTATAACACAAGAATCTTATTGCATCCCTGGCAAAGTAGGAAGAATTCCAAATAACTGGACAATTATTCAACGTCATGCTTCAACCTTTGTTTTATCTACTCGTACAGCCATATTCATTCCAAACAATAAATGGAATTCTACAATAAGGATTAATACTCGAGATATAATCACAATTTCAATCAATACTAATGCATCTCAGCTTCTTATTACTAGTATCTATATATCTCCGTCAAAAATCCAAATCAAACCTTATTCACACTAAATGAAATCTTACAACAATAATAATAGTCCGCATGTTATTAGTGGAGACTTTAACTCCCATAGTACTTAATGGGGATACTTACAAACCGATCACAGAGGAGAAATACTTGAAGAATTTTTAAATGCAAACAATCTCATTCTACATAATCATTTTACTGAGCGATCTACCTTTGATAATACCTACAATAAAGATTGGACTGATCTTCTTATTTCTACAACACATCTTGATAATAAAATTAACAACAGATCAATACTAGATGAACACTGAATCTGATAACAAATATATCTCTTTTGATATAACTGAATATACGTCCTTTACTGCACTTACAAGATATAAAATCAATAATAACAAAGAAAAGAAATTTCAACAAAAGTTCAATTCAATTTCAAATGACTTTCTAAATTCTATTATTCTGTGTACAACAAAAACAGAACTTAATAATATTACCAAGGAACTTATCAGAAAGTTTCAAGATACCTAAGAACGTACCTTCTTCAAAAGATCATCAATTCCCATTATAAAAATCAACTGGTGACGAAAGAACTCCGCAAAGAAACACACAAAACACGCGCATTACGAAGAAAACTCAAATCATCGCAAACTGATGAAGAACGACTCAACCTACTTCAAAGATACAAAAAACGAAAAGCCTCATATAAAAAGCAAATAATATCTGAAAACTTTAAGCATGGTGCAACTATTATTCAAACAACCAGGATACGTATGGCTCATTGTACAAAATTGAAACCAACAAAATCTTCCACCCAACGCAACTTACAGTCACTAATACGGGAAATAATGATAAAAATGTTACGAAGATCACTTTAGAAAACATCCTAGATGTTATTCTACCAAACGAAAGCATATATGATGATTCAACTGAACAAAGATTAATTCGTTTTAATCTACTTCCACGAAAATGATATCCCATTTACATCCATGAAACTCAATCGAATTATTGAAAAACTCAATAACAAAAATGCTCCTGGACCAGATAGAATCTGCATTCAAATTATACATAAAAGAAAATTCTTGAAATTTGGAGAAATTCTTGAACGTTGTATTATAGGAAGACTTGAATACCAATTTCAACATCAAAATTTCATCAAGGAAAATCAGTATGGATTTAGGCAGCAAAAATCTACCATTCATGCAACCAGTGCAGTCCTAAATCAAATCGATGTTAATAAAATCAATAACCTACACTCCGCAATAATCAGCTTAGATCTTGAATCAGCCTTTGATTCATTATGGCGGCCTTCAATTAAAGAAGCACTTGGAAATATTGAATGTAATTATAATATCTATCAAATAATAAATAATTTCCTTGATAATCGCCATAATCTCATTTTAATAATAATACTTTAATCAGAAGAAAACAGGTTCGTGGATGTTCACAAGGCGCATGTATGAGCGCAGAATTATGGAATATTACATTTAATAAAATTATAAAAAGTGCCTGGCTTCCTTTTCCTAAAATTACTGCTTTCGCCGATGATGTCGCATTGGTTATCAGTGGAAGGTCCTACTTAATCCTTCGAAGAAATTGTCAAGAAATAATAGCCATATTCCAGCAAAAATGCAAGAAAATTAAACTTGAAATTTAATCCTTCAAATCTAGAATCATGACAAATAATAAACCTGGATAAAATCTTACTAAGCAACTTTCTGTTAAAACAAATGGCGAAAAAAATCAAGCATACTAAATCAATCAAATACCTAGGAAATTATAATACATGAAAACAACATCTTATCGAATATCTCAAAGAACTTAAAATTCGCACACATTCTATAAGTCAAAATCTTCGACATGTGCATGGCACAAACTGAGGTTTAAATCGCCATATCACCAAATTACTATGTCGTACAGTAATAACCAAAATGATTACCTACGGCTCTGCCATCTGGGCATTCCCTATAACCACAAGAAAAAAAAATTCTTACCTCAACACAACGACAATTTAATCTTAATATTTCCAGAGGCTTTCGAAATACCTCCACAACTACTCTTAATATCTTAGCTGGAACTATTCCACTCCATGTCGAATCCATTCAGGAAGCAATTGATTCTACAATATATGAACTTCGCCATAATATTACTTATAACAAAACCATATACATCACAGAGGATTACGAAATGTGCCCTGCTCCTTACAATAGACATCTCCTGCTGTATCACACACAAAAATAAAAACAGCAATAAACACTAAAACTAAAAACAATTCAATTGAAGTATTTAATTATAGAATCAAATATTAATACTGACCGTTAATCTGCCATCTATGCTATCTCTAACCCAGAAAATCAGACTTCTATTGTTTATGACATCAATAACCTCTCTAAAACAACAGATAATTTAAAAATTCATATATCATGGATAAGAGGCCATAGTAGAAATGCCGGTAACTTAACATTTGACAAACTTGCAAAGAAGCTGTTCCTAATCAAGAAAGCAATTTTCTATATACGAAATTTCCCAAATCTTATCTTCGACTGCCCATAAAAGAACAAATTACCCAAATATGCCAAGAACAATGGAAGTACGCATCTACAGGTCGATGAAATTACTAGTTCTACCCCTATTGGAATACTGACGCCAAGAGTACATAATCCTTTTTAACATGTAATAGTACTGGCCGTGGGCCATATCGTGTTTATTTTCATCAAAGAAACTTAATAGACACTGACTTCTGTATATGCTGCTAGAAAGGAGACAGTGATCACTATCTTTTCTCATCTCCTCTCAAGAAAACGTTTCATATTCGCGCACCCAGAAATATTGATATATAATTCAAAAGAACGATCAGCAAACTTCAACATCTTCATTCTAATATGAAACAAATTCACCAAAACGTAACACAATTGGATTAAATCTATGCAGAGTAACCCCATCTACAACAGACGAAATATAACAAAATATTTAATTTTCACCTTTGCAGAATTTTAAGATAATTATCGATCTTTGTCACAAATACTTATTTGTACTGATCGTAATAAAAAACGCCTTGCAAAATCCATAATAAACAGAATGAAATATAAAATTTGAGTCGTCAGAGTAAACTAGAACTGAAAAGGTGAGTCATGATACTGATTTGCTGTGTCATGACAAAAATGAGCTATGAATATTGTATGAGTCATGTAAAATATATGAACTTAAACGAGAAACTTTTTATGATCTCTGTAATCATGAACACTTTAGTCACTTATGAACTCTGCCTAATGAATACTGAAAACTATTTGTGATCATGAACTCTAAAATACAATTTTATTCTCTTCTACATGTTATACTTCTATTTTATTAATTTTATTATATGATATATCATATATTATCCTATACTTTAGCACTTTATTCAAAATTATAATTTTATTATATGATACATTATGTACAATTCTATACTTTATGTATTAAGCTATATTTTATTTCCCATATTTTAAGTATTATTCAGTATTTGTCATGATATATTCTGTTTTAGCATTTTATTCCAAATTTGGAAAATTCAAAATTTTGTTATAATGGCACATTATGTGTTATTGTATACTTGATGTATTATTCTACATATATTTTTCTTCTATTTTAAGAATTATTCCAAATTTGCCATATGATATCTCTACATATAATAAAAGAAAGTGTCTGTCTGTGTGTTGTGTGTGTTTCTTTCGTTCGCGCTGCGCGTAAGCTAATAGACACAGGGCTACAAAATTTGCTACATGAGGTGTATCTAGACAAGGGCCAGTGCACCTCCAAGCGATTTTTTCGAAATTCGAATTCGAATTTTTTTTATTTTATGTTTTGTGACGAAACCGCGTCATTTTGAGACATAATGGGCTATAGGAAACCGAGATTTTACTCTACACACTCCATTTTCAAATCGTCATGAAACGTAAGCACTTAGATATTTTACGAACTTAAAATAAATTTCTTGTTTCAATAAATCGATTAAATACGAATTTATTTAACAAATGGAGCTTAACACATTTTCAACGGGATATTTTCTAAAAAAGTTTATTTTTAAAAATGTACAGTTTATTTTTCTTTGATTTTTGGACACGTTAAACATTCATCCTTCCTACTGCTTTTAAAAAAAAATTTTGGAAAACTGATAATGTTTTGTACTTTTAAAAATATGTTTAAATGAAGCTTCCGAGTACACTTCGCACATCTCACATCTTTAAAAATGTGATTTTGGCAACAATTTTCCTGTCTTATTGTTGTTGATATATTTTTGATGAAATCGCATCATTTTGAATAGTTTCATTCTTTTAGAAATAAGGGTTTGGCAACAATTTTTCATCGTATTTCTTATGTCACTGTTTTTAAGAAATCGGCATATTTCATTGTCATGTATATATATATAATACATTTTTATTGATTTTTTTGATAAAGTTGTTCTGTAGAGCAAAATTCTGCGCGGAATTTTATGTTTTTTGAGTTGTTTTCATGTTAATTTTTGCTTATTTCACTGTTTGTAAAATACTGAAAAGTTTTGCATATTTTTTTTTTCTTCAACGGAAAGTTGGTTAATTTTTTATTATGATAATAATTATTTGCATTAAGGGTGTAGGGTTTATGTTTTTTTTAAGTTTAAACTACCTTTCCTGTCAAGCCTTACTTTCCCCTGGAATTGCCAATGCCAGAGTATGTAAATTTTAGTAGAACGCGCAAAGGATTCAAATTGTCAGCGGAAGTAATCTGAGTTAAATAGAAGGGAAACGAGTTCGAAGGTGTGCTTTCTTGCTTCACGAGCGTGGAGGTGGCTAGTTAGAAATTGAAGAACGACGCGTTTCGGCCTGTGTGCTTGCCTCGCCAGATTGTTAATTTTTCAACGTAGTATTCAAAAGTTTGCTGAATTATCAGCGGTATCTTAGAACGCGGTGAGGTTAGTTACGTTTAGAGAGCCTCGTAGTTAGTCACTTGTTATTATTCTTATTTTAGTTTCTTATTTTTATTTTACCGCCGGGTCGGCGTAGTTTGTGAGCGTCAAGAGCACGCATTTGTAATTTCTAAAGTTGAATAAAAAGGGATTTAAACCCTTTTCAAGACTTTGTCTACTTTCCAGTTCTTAGCAGTCACCACTATTGTTGCGTGCAGGTTGGAAGCGCGCAACATAACATTAGGGCCTTAACACTTGTCGAACTGAAATGGACGAAAATTGGATGGAAGTTGCTGGAGAACAACAAGAAATGGCAAGCCAATTGGAAGGATTTGGATACCTGGTCCAGACGATGACAGCGTCAATCAAGCCAAACGTCAATTTCGAAGGAAAAAATTCGGTGGCGATATTTCTAGAATGCCTCGACAATCACTTCCAGCTCTACCCTGTGCCTGAAAGACAAAAAGTTGCCATCTCCACATCTGCACTAAGAGGACAGGCCGCGCTATGGTGGAAGAATATAGGCAAATTCTTATTAGGGGAATTCGGAGGCCAGATTCAAAAATAAAAGCAATCAAGAATTTCCCACCTCCCAACACCGCCAAGAAAATTTCTTCTTTCCTTGGGTTATGTTCTTATTATCGGCCATTCATAAAAGATTTTGCTAATATTGTTGAATCCTTGTTAGTAATTAAAAGAAAGAAAAGTAAATTCATGTGGACAGCAGAAGCAAATGCCGCATTCGAAAGGTTAAAAGAAGCGCTTATCAATGCCCGTTTTGAAATTCCCGGAGGGGGACGAAAACCTGGAAATTGCAGCAGATGCGTCGGACTATGCTGTGGGTGCGGTTCTTATGCAAAATGGCCATCCTTTGGCAATTTTTGACATTTGAAATTTGGCATTTGAAAATTTCAAAAAATCGTTATTAAAGGCCTTCCCCATAGTGAAAGATCGAGCAAGGCTAGCCAAACTGTATAGTTTTTATCAACGGAATATAGAAGAGTTGAAGGACTTTATTCTGTGAAAAATTAAGCTGACGGATATGCTGTATGGGAAGAAACCCGACGAGGAGATTATTGAAATAATCTTACCAAGATTGTTACCTGCTGTTCAAGACTACTTCGAAATTAGAAACCCAAGCACATTGTAGGAGCTCTTCGAATTAGCGGTGAAGTTCCAAAATCGCAGAATAGCGGAAAAATCTAGAGGGGCATCGTATTCTCAAAGTATCCGAAGGCAATATTCAAATGAGCAGACCAGAAATGCAAACCGCTCTTATGGGGGAAAGAGCTATCAAGCAAGGTCATCGAAGCTCGAAGGTCAAGGCCCAAAAAGGAAATTTGAAAACAACCGTCCGCGTACCCAGAAGGCAGAAGTTGAAAGAAAAGTTTTAACGAGTAGAGGGGCCTGTGAAAGCGAGGGTCCAGACCCCGGAAGTTTTGAAAAAACCCTCAGGAAGACACTTAAATACGGTCATCGTATAGAACTCACAGTTACCAATTATACAAGTCCTGGTTGGCGATGTACCAGTAGAAGCCCTCATCGATACAGGAGCAGAAGGTAATTTTATGAGTGATATTTTTTTAAGAACTTTAATAGGTTTCGATTATTTAAAAATAAAAACACAGAAATCATAGCAGCGCAAGGACAAACTTGTCATTGTATTGGAAAACTATCTTTAAAAATTCAAGTTCAAAACGAAAGCCTTAAAGTATTAATTTTTGTAGTAAAAAATTAATAATTAATCCACTTATTTTAGGTATGGAGTTTTTAAAAGCCGCAAAGGCCAAACTGAATTTTCAGGAAAGTTCTATCGTGCTCGAAATGGATCGGAGGGTGGTGGAACCAGTAGAACAACCGCAAGTTGACCTTAGCCATTTGAATGACCATGAAAGTCAAGCCATCCAGCAAGTGATGAGTACTTTTTCAAACTTGTTTTCAGAACGGCCTTGTAGCTGTCAAATAGTTACGCATGAGATACAGTTAACTGCCGACAAACCCTGTAGGACTAAACCTTACCGCTATGATAAACAAAAAGACCAAGTCATAGAAGATCATATTCAGGAAATGTTAAAGAACAAAATAATAACGCCCATAAATAGTGAGTACGCGAGTCCAGTCGTACTATGTAAGAAAAAGAACGAGTTTCCTCCTTCGGATAAAAGGGCTTGGAGGTTTGCTATCGATTACAGAAAACTTAATAGTATTACTAAATTCCCAGTTTACCCTTTGCCGGTTCTAGAGGAAATTGCGAAATCGCCGAACGCTGGTAGTTCGGTGGCTGCATGTTCGTTTTTGTAGTTTCCCACGTGTGTAATTTGTATACGAGCAATTTTCCTTAGAAAGACCTCCACAAAGGCCTCCCTCATGCAGACAGCCCTTGTATATTTTCCAGTAACCAAACAAACCAAATTATTCTACATTTTATTAATACTGTATTATAAGAGGCATATAATTGTGGCAACAGTTTTATAGATAGGTAGGTTGTTTCTCTGTAGAATTATATATATATATATATGGATGTTGACCATTTTTGTTGCAAAGAAATATATCATTCTCTGCTAACCCAGGCTTTAAAGTCTGAACTAAAACTGTACCGATGTTCTAGAGGGCAGTAAACCACAATAATGATTGAAATGTGATAAGCAAACAAAATATGCTTTGGCCCAAAATTATATCTCATAGATAAAACTAATATTATTTATGCAATCAATATGAGTAATGTTTCATGCACTTAGAAGAAAGCTAAAGTAAAAATTTGTATACAGTAGAACTTGGTCAATCTGTTCCTAAGAGTCTGAATAAAATGATGAGGTATTGAAATGGAATGACAAATGCTCTAAGCCAAGCTTAAAGTTTCAGAGTTTAACTTCAGCGTTCATTCAGTCAAAACGTTTTCTGGTAGCAAATTAAACCCTTGTTTAGAAGAAGATGATGTTTGTGTGTGTGTGTGTGTGTGTGATTATGGTAAAGCCTCCAGGGCTATCTGCCTAAGAGGACTGATGCTTTCGTGGAGGACTTTCTAAGGGAAACTGGCTCTTATACAGGTTACACATGGGAATAACCTCGAAAACGCTCATGCAGCCAGCCCGTTCGCGGGATTCGTACCTCGGATCGAACTACCAGTGTTCAGCGATTTTACCGCTCGGCCGCTGGTGGGCTAGAAGATATGAAACTGAGAGATGTCGGCCGTTAAATGGAACACCGTATTTCCTTACGCACTTCTCCCCCTTTTTGTAGTAAATGTTTCGTAAGTAAATCGAGAGGGAAAAATTATGCGAATACCTCAATTTCCAAAGGACGTGGTTACAGCAAGAACATCAGAAAAGAAAAGTATTCTTTGAATGACCTACATGTAACTATCACAATATTACTTTTTTTAAGTAATCTTTATTCCAACAAGAATGAGTAGTAATATTAACATTAGTTTAACTAATATGATATCTTCATGTCTACATCCCTATAACATAGATCTCGCCGTTGTTATTCCTCAAAATATCTATGCAGCTGCTTCAGCGAAATGGTAAATTGAATGTCATTTGGTGTTTGCTTCGCTCTGACTTGTCGTAGACTAACAAAAAATTCAACAGTTAGATAGGAACGTTTCGGCGGTATCTTCGCAAGTATTTTGCGAGAGTTTGTCTGTTAGTAAGATGAAAACAATCACTATATGAGCAAATTCATTTTAGAATTTAAGGGAGTTCGTTTTCTGAACGCACTGAGAAAGGAGAAAAATCACGCGAATAATTTTAAAAATTTCAGAACCTGGCGCTTTAGATCAAAGAGGAAACATACGCAAGGGAGAAAAGGGATTTACGCGAGAAATACGCTAATTGTTTGCATGCAAGACGTAAGAAAAAAATGATGGTATTATACGCTGAATATATAAAAGCAGAATTCTCTTACATTATAACTTTTATTGTACATTTTATAAGACATCTATATTGTATAGTTTAAACAGTGTGGGATTTTTATTTTTCTGGGAAGCGAACACAAACTGACATTCCGTCTACAACTTCGCCGAGTGAGCTGCACATTCACCTTCTCCAATTATTTATGATTGAATTGAGGCCTAAGGAGTACCAAGGACAACAATAAAACTGTCAAGATTCATTTGCAGGGAACTAAAAATGAAGACATAACAAAGATGCGTGGTTTAAGTATCTGTATTTTTAAAGTATGAAATAAAATATATTTATTCCCAGCCATGGAGACTGTATACAGGGAATTCTAAACATGTGCTACTTTTAACTGTTTAGCCATTTTGCTGTTCAAATGGGTTTCCCAACTAGTCAGTTTGCCGAATCCCAGCTAGCCCGTTTGCCTGCAATAGAATCCAGTCTAAATTGAACTACGAGTATTCACCCGAGTCTACATTAATTACACCATCAAGTGATGTGTCTCTTTTTATAACATAAATATTAGTGGTAAAAAATTCAGTATGAGTTAGAGTATCAGTTGTGAAACAGGCTGTTGGCCTTAATTTCTCATTATCAAAACTAATCGAATTACACTTAATGAGTGAGAATTTTTTGATAAGTAAGTTAATAATAATCATAGTTTTAAATAGTAAATAGAGCCGTAAACGACGCCATATCATTAATTTGAATTACTTTATACATTCTGTTCGGTACGCTACACTTAATTCACACTTAAATGGCAGTGTTAATATTTTCATCATAAGTCTGAGTTATTGCCACCAAATATTATCACCCTGTAATACATTTAAAGAAATTAATGAAGAATCTGTACGTTTCTCGCATTGTGAAAAAACAACGGTACCTAGAACCATCCACTTTTGAGTAACGTAGTCCTCTATCTGAATATGGACACCTGGAGGCCCAAAATCTGAATGTCTTTATTTGTTTGATTATCTAGTATTTGATACAGTATAAAACTTTAATTATGATTTATTTATTAGCAATGACCATTCTGTTTTGCCCAATAAAGTGGGGTCCAACCACAATTGTTTATTGTATTTGCCTGAATATTAGAATTATTCAGTAAGAGTTTTACTATTCCTACATGACTCTTACTTACCTCGTTGGCATGAAACTGATTCATTCTTAGACTTATTATAAGCAAAAGTAATGAACACAATACAAAAACATATTACTGAAATTGAATGGTATACAGAGTTCGCACACATGGAAATTAAGTACTTTTAAGAACCATTAATGAAAAAAATTAAGGATCTATAATTCACTCTTCTAATATCATCCTAAAAATAAAATAGATTTTTAAGTAATATAAATTATTACTAAACATGAATTAATTAACATAATTATTAATAAGTTTGAGAATAAAATAAACTACATACAGTATATTAAGTAGCATTAAATATTTTACACTTATAATAGGTAGGACACATTTGAAAGAAGATAAGTGACATTTACGTTTTACTAATAGTTAGCTTTATGTTAATTTTTTTTGTCTCATTTTGTCACATACTTGGTCAGTCTAGAGCAGAGGTTCTCAACCGGTGGTATGCGTACCACTAGTGGTACGTAAGAAGAAAATAGGTGGTACACAAAGAAGCAAAGTATTTTTAACTATTTATTTCAAAAATTAAAACCCCAACATCCTGATTGAGTTTTTTTCTCTAACACTCGTAAATTTATGCGATCTGAGCTTTGTTCGAGAGTGGTGGTAGTAGTAGTAGTACTTTGTGGTGGTGGTACTAAAGGTTTTCAATTTTTGTTTAGATGGTACACGTTAGTCAAAAGGTTGAGAATCGCTGGTCCAGAGGTTTAGTAAATAGCAAGTAGATTTTATGTCAAACGGCATAGGTTAAAATGAGAAGTCAGATCATAATCAGCATGATTCATAACAAAGGACTGATGTTATCACCGCCGCTGCTTGTTTAGAGAGAGACCTGCTGATTAGAACAAACCTGAAAGGCCTGGTGTAGGCAAGTGTTGAAAGTTAATCAGGCTCTGTTTGATGCAGTTAGTGTCATAGCTTTGTGTAGAGTTCCAGGGGTTGTAACCCAGTTAATATACTTTTAGGTTCCAATAAGCCATTTAAAGCACCAGAGGTGATAAGTTGTTTTGTATTATTTTAAATCTCACTAGATGCAAAGAATATGTTTTACTTGAATTTCTACATTTTTGTGTTTTATCTTGCGACTACAGTTAGTATTAACGAAAGGCAATAACTCGCTTTAATATGTAGAGATAATTTTTAAGGGTAAGCAGTTAGTTAGAAATTATCAAATTACGTGAATAGGTAACCTTAGTCATTATGGATCCTATTAAAATCTAAATCTAATAAAATTTCACAGTTTAAAATACATGTAATTTATGACACTGATTCTTAAAGGACATTAGAATAATTACACATTTAAAACTACAAAACATTTATGTTTTGTAACAACAACACTCGACAAAATATTTATCCAAAACATCAAACAATATTTATCAACAAAATATTATTTATTAATTTTATTTTAATTTGAAGCTTTACCAAACATTTTGGCTAGTTTATATTGATTTCCTTCTCTTTAAGCATCTTTCCTAACAATAATTAGAGATTTGTCTCAATATACAAACCAGTGCTCTCGCTAGCTTCTGCGTACTTTTATCTCCTAACTTGTAAACTTCTCCATAATGTACCTATGAGGGTTTACTTTATCTGATAAAAGTTAAATAGTCCAAAACCCCCAACAGACGTGAAGCAAATTATCACTATGTCTGAAAGTAACTACAATATCAGACAAAGGTTTAAATAAGCCTTTTATTTAAAAAGAACTTCGAACAAACATAAAGGCATGTTCTGATGCTAACAAAGTCAATTACATCTCATGGTGGCATAATTAAACAAGAACAGTCAAATTCAAACTAAAAATGTGGACGAGTGGTCAAAGATTATACAATTTAATTTTAATTTAATCTGACTCAGTAACTCTATCATATGAGGAAACAGAAATGGAAAATTATAGTAAAGGCTGAAATCATAAACAATTGGGTAATTTACATAATAATAACTGCACATATCTTTGACATAAAAAGATTTTTAATTAACTGTTTTAATTAACTGATTTTTAATTAACATTTTAACATAAAAAGATTTTTAATTAACATCCAGTTGGGAAAAAACTTACTGGGTATAAAATGTCAGCCATTAACTTGAAATTATTTTAAAATTTTTTGAAATTATATTAAACTTGAAATTATTTTAATAAATAAATTTAATCTGGCTCAATAACTCTTATCATATAAGAAACAGAAATGGAAAATTATAGAAAAGGCTGAAATCATAAACAGTTGGGTAATTCACATAATAAGAACTGCACATATCTTTGAAGAATAATTTTCTTTATGTATTCAGTTTCTTTCTTCAGCACGTTTCCTTTTCATTTTAGAATTTTTGGATTTAATTAAGGATTTCCGTTTTTCTAAAAAACACTAAATGCATTTAGAATGTATAGAAAAGTGACTAATTTAATTTCTTTAGTAATATGGAATTCAAAAGAAATATGAAATATATATCAGAGCTGGTGTGGCAGAATTTTTAGAATTTAGTGACAACAAAATCTAGAAATGCCAAAACTTTTAGAATTTAGACAGGCACTGCAAGCAGAATTTAGATAGGCACTATGCAATCGAATTTAGGATCCACAGAGATTTCATCAGATGTCAGAATGCCTCGTGCCACCTCTGTGTATGATGCATTAAGACATATTAGATGGATATTTTACATTGTAAGTTTTCAATTTCTTTATTAATAAAAAAAACCCCTTTCTATAAATCTTTCCTTTCTTCCCAAGTGATAAGATTAGAAGCATTTTTGATATTTTCCATGCTTGTATATAGTGAAAAGCAGAGAATATAAAGGGAAGATAAACATGTTAAAAAAAAAATTCTAGTATCAGGAGTAAAACATTCAAATATTATGTCTTCATTGTTCTTCCAGACGTTCTACAAAAAGTAAGAAATTCATCTCAAACTTTCTGTAAAGTACATCCATTACGCGCTGATACCATGGAGACATTTTTCATTTTGTCACATATTTCTCGAATCTTCTAGAATCGTGGGTCTATAAATCTTGCCTTCAAATCGTTCTAAATTTTCCAAGCTGCAATGTCAAAAATACTAAAGAAAAATTATCTCAAACAAATCTGTAAAAGCAAAATGACAGAAATATTTTGGAAAAAAAAAAAAAAGGAGAGAAAAAATGTAAAATTAATTTTATAGAGAAAACTGATGCATATTCTGAGACAATTACATGGGTGGGATAGAAACTTTTATATGTCATACAAAGCAGATCATGTTTGTTTAAATAGTTAAACCGAAGGAGTCAAAGGAAATCGATTAATTGGAAAAGGTTTCATTTATTTCTATCAGCTAATCCACTTCCAAAAGCAAAACTTATCTATACAATTCAAAATGGCATTTGACAGGTGATGCGCTAGGATGCCTTCTCTTCAATTTGGTCCTAGAAAAGTAATAAGAGATTCAAATATCAATACCATCTTTCATAAACTGGTACAGATATTGGCTTTTCCTGATGACATTATCATTATTACTACTACAATACAAGCTGTACTAAAATGGGCTTTTATATCTCTAGAGGAGGCTCACAGGAGGGGCCTGAGAATTAATGAAAATAAAATATATGCCATGCACTAAATGAGGCATCTAGATAGGACACTTAGACATGGGAGAATATAAATTTCAAAGTGTTGCCAGCTTCACATATTTAGGGACTGAAACTTCAACAGAAACAATATTACTACAAAAATACAAAAGAGAATCACTGCAGTCAATAGCTGCTTCAGTGGAATGCAAAAATATATGTACTCAAATGTTGGTCAAAGAAAAACAAAGGTTTTACTGTATAAGACCAATTTTGACATATGCATATGAAACGACCGTAATGCGCATAAATGAGGATATTGTTACGAAATGTCCAGCCGCGGTGAGATACCTTCCCCGCAAAACAGTTTTAGTGTTGCCATAAAATGGCAAGATAAGGCAGAGTTGCCACATTTGGCGAGAAATCGCCCATTTGGCAACAAAACTGGCGATATGCAATGGACGGATGGAAAACCTGCTGGAACGAATTCTTCCTGGTTTAGCCCAGAATGTTCCCGAACACCAGTCAAAACTTATATAAACCCTGCTGGTACGCTAGTATCAAGTTGGTGTCTCTTTTAGCGAGTCAATCCCTGCAGAGTCGATCGAGTTGACAGCCGGGCAGTGAGTGCCAAGTGGGTCGTCGAGTGCACTGAAAGCTGTTATCGCTGTTAATGCATCATCGAGAGGACGTGTTGAGCTCCGGGAACGACTGAACCGAAGAGTCGGGAGCTGTGCTCTGTGTGTCGTCGAGTGCATCGCGAGTTGTAGCAAGTACGTGGAGTTGAGTCGGGTGCTTTGCAGGAAGTACTCTAGTGCTTTGCCGTGAAGCTGTCTCCACTGTGATAGCCTGAGCTAACATGGAGGCTGTGTCGCTGATCGTGTCAGCGTGTTTATAGTAGTTCATCGACGGCTGTAAAATGTGTTTTGGAGCTGTCCTCACAATACTGGCCAATAACGTATGTTTCGATACTTCATCAAGTAATATTGTCATTATTCTCTCCAAATCCTCACAAACCCCATACGAACGTGAAGGAAAAAAATAACGTAACAACTGTTGTCAGAAGAAAAACATAACAATATGTTGGGCATCTTTGAAAGGAAGGTTTTTGAGAAGTACTTTTGGAGGAATACAAAAATATAGTGTGTGGCTTAGAAGATCAAATTTGAAGCTATATCGCAAATATAACGAACATGACATCATTTAAAAAACAAAGAATAAAATGGGCAGACCATGTAAATAAAAAAAGTCTTCAACGGCAGACCAAATCTAAGATGACTACATAATGGCCTACTGGTCTTAAAATCCAAAAACTGTAAAACGCTAGCTGTGAGAATATTGGCCTGAAAAAAGCTTTTTGAGAACGCCAGGGTGAACTTTGGAGGATTTACTGGAGGATGGAATTATTAACTCAAGAATACTGAGGTGCATGTTATAAATTTGGGACTCCATCATAAATAAATCAATGCATTCAAAATTTATAAGGAATGAAATTCCACATAAAAGAAAAGCTCGGAAAATCCCGAATTCCAGGTACAGGAAAATTCCGCTAGTGGTATGTAAAAAACAGAATTCTTATTAAAAAAGCCAATTGAATGGCAAAAATGTCAACTTTAAAATTATAAAAACAATCAACAAATTTGTTTACCAACTTGAAAAGTATCACCATACAAAAGCACATAAGTTTTTTAAATAACATTCAGTCAAAAAAGACACATATTTTGATTACTATAAAATCTCACTGCACCTGGAAAGTTGGCAAAGGTGTTGCCAGTTTTTATTGGGCAACACACAAATAGACATTTATATGCATTAAAGACGTATATATAAATATAAGCATCTTACCAAGGTCTTCGTTCAGAAACTTTTCATATTTTCATACTGATTAATCCATAGTGTGTCTTATGAAGATTTTGAATTTGAAGGTAGCCACAGATACAAAATTATGTATCCACTTTTCAGTAGCAAGGCAACAGTTTTCTAATGCAATTATTTGTTGGGCTTTTGCTACACAGCAATACATATGCTGGCTGGATCTAACTGATCTGATTTCTACATGAATATTCCACACTTTGGGATTCAATGCTTCGACTGCAACATCAAAAGGTAATTCGCTGATTTCAATTCAGTGTAATGGTGGTGTAATTCAAGAGGACTTGTTTTCAATTATGGTACGTTTCCGAAAACATATTTATGCTTTTACAGCGTATATCAGAAAGATGTACCAAATGGTATCAATTCATCCTACTCAACAGCAGCTACAGATAATTTTTCGGAAAGAGTCAATTAATGGTCCAGTTAAAACTTTTGAGTTGAACACGGTCACTTATGACAAAGTGCATCTTTTTTACCCATGAGAACATTACGTCAGCTTGCTATGGATGAGCTCACAAATTTTCTATTAGCAGCTGCAGTTCTACAGAGTGATTTTTACATGGATGATGTGCTGCTAACAGGGTCCAATTCATTGAGGTCGGCAAAAGAGCTACAGCATGAACTAACTGAGATTTTAAAAAGTGCAACTATGACTCTGCACAAATGGTGTAGCAACAATCCTGAGCTTGCAGTTAATGTTGATGATGAATACACATTTCAGTGCGAAAATGAAGTCTCAGCTCTTGGTGTTTCCTGGAAAGCATATGAAGATTGTTTTAATTTTAAGGTTAGGTTAGGCTATTTAATTACGGCAAAGCCTTGAGGTCTTCGTGGAGGTCTCTCTAAGGGAAACTGGCTCGTATACACGTTGCACTTGGGGAAAAACCACGAAAACATCCAAGCAGCCAGCCCGTTCGCGGGATTCGAACCTCGAGCCAAACTACCAGTGTTCAACGACTTTCCCGCTCGGCCGCTGGTGGGCTGTTTTAATTTTAAAGTGAAAGTAGTAAATGAGTGTGGAATTACTAAAAGGCAAGTTTTGTCGACAATAGCGAGAATCTTTGACCTACTTGGTTTATTGGATCCCGTGATAGCTAAAGCTAAAATATTTCTTTAGAGACTATGGTTTTTGAAGTTCAATTGGGACGATCTTCTACCTGAAAAGAAGCCAAAGAATGGCAACGGTTTTTCTCTGAACTGCCAAATATTTGTAAATTAGAAATTAACAGATGCATTCTTGTCACAGAAGCAATTGTTATTGAATTACACGGATTTTGTGACGCCTCCGAGTTAGCTTATGTAGCTGTAGTTTATTGAAAATCCGTCTCCCAATATGGTGAAGTAGTAATATAAGGCTTGTAACAAGTAAATCAAGAGTTTCTCCTATAAAGCAAGTTACCATACCAAGATTACAGTTATGTGCAGCTGTATTGCTTGCGAAGTTATTGACTCGAGTAATATCTGCTCTGTAATAATGTATTTTTCTGGAGTGACTCTATGATAGTCTTTTCCTGGCTGCAAAAGGAGCTCTGCTGTATGAAAACGTTTGTTGCTAATCGAGTTGCAGTGGTTCAAGAAATGACAGATGTGCAACAGTGGCGGCACGTTCCATTCAGTGAAAATCCGGCTGATATTATCTCCAGGGGACTTGACTCAATCAAGTTTGTCCAAAGTGAACTATGTTATCCTGGTTTCTTGATGAAGGATGAGTAGCCATGTAAAAGTTATTCCTACTGAACTTTTGTGAAAGATTTCCTTAATGAACTCAAAAAACTTAATGACTCTAAAATTTCACTTAATATAAAAGTCAATTATTTCCTAAGTGAATTCTTAAATTCGAGTAATAATTATGTTAAACTTTTGCATATTTTAAGTTATATTTACAGGTTCTACAATAATTGCAAGGCTAAGAACAAGATTAGCTGTCCTCTTAGCAGTGAAGAAATTAAACATGCGGAATTAAAACTAATCAAAATCGTTCAAGAAGAGTTTAAAAAAGAATTAGCTAGTCTCCAGAAAGATGGTAAAGTGGTTCCGAAACAGTAAGTTAAAAAAAAATGTATCCCTTTTTAGATAAAGAAAATATTTTGCGAATAGGCGAAATAGTAAGTATAACTTTGAAAGAAAATTTCCTATAATATTGCCGAAAAATCATAGATTAACGATCTTATATTTCTCTCTAATCTTGAGATGATCTATAAAAAATACATGCACATTGGACCTCAAGGATTACTGTGCAATATTAGACAGAAATTTTGGCCTTTAGGTGCTCGTAATCTTTGTAGGAAAATAGTCCATGGCTGTATGATTTGCTTTAAAGCAAAACCAGACCCTAGTGACCAGCTCATGGCCCATTTACCACAAGAAAGAGTTACACCAAACTTCCCAGGAGTTGATTTTTCTGGGCTATTTATGATAAACTACAAAAATCAGAAGAAAGGAGTTCTAAATAAAAGTGAGGAGTAAAGTTCTTAATAAAAGGCGTATTCTTCTAGTGAGGCCTTTATCACAGCATTAAAAAGATTTGTTAGCAGAAGAGGTAAGTGTGCACGTACCTTTTCCGACAACGCGAGAAATTTTGTTGGAAGTAATTTAGAACTGAAAAAAAACTGAACAAGTTGATCAACAAACTAGACGAGAAGTTGGGAATTATTTATGCGTCGAAGGCATTGATTGGACTTTCATTCCTACACGTGCTGCTAATCACAGAGGACTCTGGGACGCAGCCGTCAAGTAAGTCAAACATCATCTCAAACGTATGGTGGGAAATTTAAAATTAACATTGGAGGAATTTTTAACTATAATTACTCAAATTGAGGGGATACTTAATTCACGCCCACTGTATCCTATGTCAGCTGAGTTAGATGACTTTGACGTCTTGAAGCCTGGTCATTTTTTGATTGGAAGACCAATAACTGCATTAGTAGAACCCAGCATTTTAAATGCAAATGATAACATGTTAAACAACTGAAAAAAATTAACGAAAGTAATTCATTCCATCTGTAAATGTTGGTCAAACAATTATTTAAGTACACTTCAACAAAGAAATAAATGATATTATGGAAAAAATATTGTAGAAGTTGGTACTATGGTCATTCTATGAGAAGATAATACACCTGTTTAATAATACACCACTAGGTAGAATTATAGAAACGCGAGCAGGTAAAGATAATAAAGTAAGAGTCGTAAAAGTAAAAAAAAAAAAAAAACTTTTATAAGGCCAATTTCTAAAATTTGCATTTTACCTTTACTTAAATGAGTAAAATTAAAGTAATTACAAGATGTAGATTTATGTAATTATATTGTAATTAGATTGTGTTGCAATGCTTATGAAAATTTTAAATTGTTGAATGTAACCACGTCAACGCCGGGCGGTATGTTCATGCCTGTGAGTGCAGCGCTCCTGGTGTAAAAAAATTGTTACTGGTAAGTTAGTTGCCAAGAGTACGAGATGCAGTAGGTTTAATACATTGAGTGCCAGTTTTATTTACAGTCCATTTTAGAGAATATAATAATATTATCTTTGAAGAAAGCGAACCGGTCAACAGCCTCCTTATTCCTGTTATTAAAAAATTTTTCTTTCCTGTCCATCCCCCGGGGGGGAGGGGAGTTGACGCAGAGAACTCTCTTAGGCTACTGGCTAGGATTGTACCTAGACAGTCTCGGCCATGGGGGTATAATATTATTGAATTGTGTGGTTCCACGTGCCCAGGAGGATATACCTCAGGACTAACTGTTGGCCTGCCTGGGTGGGTAGGCCTCGGTGTGGGACGGCACCATAGTTTGCTAAGTAATGACAATATTGTGAACTGCAGCCCGCATAGTAATGGTAAGTAGTCTTTAAATGACCAGTCAGATCTCCAAAGTGACATTTTCCCGCCACAGTGAAACCTGAGAATCGGGAATGGTAGCCCCGCGGGCACAGGAGGTAGCCGTGGTTATAGAGACCATTTTTAGTCTGCCACCCAGAATTGGGAACCCGGGGTGGTAGTATGATTAGTGTATGTTCTTGGGAGACTAAATTCTGGGATCCAGCCCCTTGCCTGATATGGGGGTTCCACAGTTGGTACCAGACGTGTAATGACAAAGAACGGGGCACGTAATATTTCTCTCTAATATTGGGGGGAGGGGGCATCTGGGCTAGGTCCATCAACAGTAACTATGCTAGCACTTATACTGAAGTTTTAAGTGCAGGCAAAGTAGCCTCACCTTTGCTTGCCTTGACCAAATTTATAGTTAAATTTCAGTTATAAATCGCCAGGAATGAACCGGATATCTGTAAGTATGTATGTTAATAATCAGACAGAACTTAACATGGTTAATTTACCAGCATGTTAAGATTACCCTGTCAGCCATCAGGATTAGTATTCATATTAATCATTGTGAAAATGTTCCAAATAAAATACAAATGAAAGTGAAAAAAGCTGTCAACAAAACTGTCTCAGAAAAGTAAAATTTGTTGCTAGAATACCATGGAGATATTTAGGTACCAAAGACGAAAGTTGGCTCACCTTGCCAATTTTCGTGTTTGGTATGAGGCGAACTTTTTTGGTGATGTGAGATCATGAATCTAGGATCAATAAGATCATCATTTGAAGAAATAAATGAAAGTTTTGCTTGAATTATGCTCAAAAGATGAGGCTAAAGATCATGATATATGTGGCACCATTACGCTTTCATTCGATTTTGCTCGTACAACTCAGGTTTAAAGGTGTTAAATGCAAATAAGAACTGTAGCATATTTGCGTTGCTACGCTACCAACATTATACCAGTAAGAAATGTAAAGAAACCTTACACATAGAATATCAGTGTGTGAAAATGCATGTCTTCCAGTTATTCTGTATATTTGAGTAATAAAGTCTTGTTCGTTCAAAATTAGAGAGATTTCTCTAAAAATTCATTACAGACGTATAAAAGAAATAAATATCTGGTGGTAATCACTGGGATAAAGGTGAAACCAGTGTTTATTTAAAAACAAAAGAAATACAGTATGTGTGAGTATTAGTTTTTATGAATACTGTGCCATTTTATATGAAAGTGTTTCATCTTATTATTCAATTCAACTAATAGAATGATATTCTAAGTTTGGATTAAGCATCAAAATACTTAAGCCTGATTACGATGTTCTTTTAAAATTTGAGCTCTTCTATTTAGAGTGGCAAATTTACTATGTTAATGTTAGAATATATTTATATTATGAAAAGTAAGATTTGTCTTACCCAAACAGCCTCTGAGAACTAAATCAGAATCCACGAATGGATTCACATTTTTTAACTTACATTTACGTAAGACATTTCTATGCCGTATGTAATTGGTGAATGTCCTTTTCAAAGCATTCACTTTCTGTTTGTTGTATCAGGAACATTTGGCCATGCTGAACACTAATTGGTCCTGAAAATCTTTCTAAGGGCCCTTTTTCAAATAAACCTGAAAATATAACTAATAACATATAAAATAATTATATAATTATTACTTAATTTAAGTAAATTATGTAAAAGGCTATTCACTTTTATCTCAAATAGTTACTGTCCGAGTTGGATAATTTCTGCCCAACAGAAGTGCCTGACCACACAATTTGTGATGCACTAGCTTATCAGGATTCTGATTTGATGCCATGGTTGAACAGATGAAAAGTTCTTGAATTGTGGCCGCACTATGCTGAACAAACATCTTATCATCTGCAGGTTCCTTTTATATCCATTCGAGGGCTATCATTGAGTCTATCCATAAGTAGACTTGAGTCACTGCTAATTTCAAGGCGATAAGGGCGTTTTTAACCAACTCGGGCAATAAGACAGTGGCACATAGCTCAAGCCTTGAGAATGATTAGGCTCTTAAGAGGAGCAACTCTTGATTTGCTCAAGATTAACCTTACCAATGTTCTCCCAGAAGAATATACAGACTTGCAATAAACTGCTCCGAAAATATGTTCATAAGCATCGGCAAAACAATGAATTTCAACAATTTTAGCTTAATCAACCACTACATGTCTGTCATTATTGATGTTGTTTATGCTCTCTAGTGTCAAAAGATATTGATGCCGTTCCTGATTTTCTGCAGTAGGAAGTCCATCATTCGAATTAAATTTAAGACGGCACAGTTTCTGCATAAAAATCTTTGCTTTGGCTTATAGTTGGGCCAAAAAGACCAAAAGGATCAAATAATCTAGCAACTGAAGATAAGACACATCACTTATGTATGTGATATGATACAAATACAGAAATGATATCCCTCTATACAGATGAATGAAAATGTCAAGATCACGTTGGTGTAGCCTTTGTAGCAGGAAAAAAAATTCTGGGATATCGATTACACCCGACTTGCAGCGTTTTTTCCTCTGAACTCACTGCAGTTTATCATGCTCTAAACATTTATGTCAAAAGAATGTTGGAGGATTTTCGTTATCTATACAGATTCCTTGAGTGTCCTAACATCATTTAAAGAGCTTAAGTATAAATTCATATTGCAGTATTACCAGAATTCTGAAGCTTAATCAGACTAAAATATCGAAGATATCAGATTCTTTATTTCTGCATCTCTGGCCAGGGTGGCATAAAAGCGAATGAACTTGCAGACATTACAGCTAAAACTGCTAACTACAATATCCAATTCCCAGATTTCACTCATAGATATTAGTGCGATGATGAATCTTTTTTAATAAATGGCAGAGATATCGTTTGGTCACCCAAACGATTAATAGGCTGAGAAATGTTAAATCCACAACTGAATGCTGGCTGTATATGGCAAATAGAGGAGAACAAGTTATCTTGACCCGGTTGAGAATAGGTCATTGCCCATACGGCTCTAACATTTTAAACATTACTTCAGTACTGAGATTCTTCAGTGTACTTTCAGTTTGCTTTGTTAATGTTTATACATGAAAAAATTATTCCTATGCCTATTTGGTAAACTGATAAGTATAAGGATTCATAATAATATTTGAATAACATAATGTAATAATATAATGTCATTTATGTAGTTTTATAATAACGTTCATAATTAGATGGCATTTTAGTTTTATTACAATTTAAAAAATCACCATATTATGAAGATTAATTAGAATTTTAAAATTGTAATATTTTGGAAAAAAATATATGTTCTCAAATTTAAACATTCTTTTAATTTAGCTTCATTTAATTCTTTCTGGTACTTGTATTTTAATATTGGATAAAATCCAATCTGGAAAAAAACAGTGAAACTTTCAGGGCAAAAAAGTAACTGTAGTGGAGGACACATCTTTAATTTAAACAATGTGTAGATACAGAACTATACTCATTATAATAATTTGGAACACCATTTTAAAGA
This sequence comes from Stegodyphus dumicola, assembly GCF_044657685.1. Classification (NCBI taxonomy): domain Eukaryota; kingdom Metazoa; phylum Arthropoda; class Arachnida; order Araneae; family Eresidae; genus Stegodyphus; species Stegodyphus dumicola. Next base: position 1,362,643 of record NC_140780.1, on the reverse strand, counting down.
ATTTCAATGCTAACAGCAAATCCATACAATCAGCTCAATGCAACATCAATCCAACTGGAGGCTTTGCTGTAAGCTCTGAGAAAGGAACCGTTTTTTCTTGTTACTTTTGAGTTCAAGCCTAACTGGAGGCTTTGCTGTAAGCTCTGAGAAAGGAGCCTACTACTTTTAAGTTCTTATTTAGAGAAATAAAGGGTAATTAACCCTTCTTGAATTTTACGTTTGTTTTTCTTAAGCGATTATTCTCTTATTCCTTAATGAGGTTCCTACACATTTATCTGTCAGATAGAAAGTTAGAACCCCACAAACTGTTGGGGTTATATTGTGATTCAATATTTATTATATACTGGCATTAAATGCCATCACTCTCATCGAAGATTTTTAACCCTCCAGGCAGTGAAGATCATGTATCGACATCTTTGGATTTACACTAATGATTGGTAAATGTATTAAGTTTCAGCATACTGAATTTCCTAGATGCATTCATATACAGACAATTACATACAGTTACATACATTTTGCGATGCATCAGAGTTTGCTTATCCATCAGTGATTTCTCATGGGCAAGGATGAAGATAATGTAATGATTGCAGTTATTCCTATTTAAGAATGTGAAGATGTTTTCCTGTCTGAACTTGTAGTTGTTCAAGAAAAATAGGTATATATTTTCTTTTTTCATTGCAGCATTGGCAAGCAGAGAAAACATTTGGCTGAGTTTTGGGGGTATACGAAAAGGATTCAAAAAAAGAAAAGGAGATTAGTAATTATTTTAATATTTGATTATGAATAGGATAGGATTTCATAGGATTGACCAAAATTACAGAAAAGTACTTGAGCAGAGTGTAATTCAGATCTACCAACCTAGTAAATAAAAATTGGAATATGAATGGAATTAATGAAATGGATTAAATTCTCTTACCTTATGAGGTATTTTTCTCTCTTCCCTTCCACCATGCTTTAGTGCTGTAACTGTTCACAAATGAACTCCACTGTCCTCAGAAGCTGGGCAGTGTACTCGTAAACCAAATTGCTCGTCAATAAGGACTTTTTGGCTCCAGAGAAAACTAACTATTTAGGCCTTTAAGTAGCACAAAATCATATCTTAGATAATGAAGATAGGAAGCCGGTTGGGTTTTCATTTTGAGGATTTGAACGGTACTAGCCAGGTTTCAGAATCGGCACGACGAGCGTGCGCTTCCAGCTTTGAGGAAAACAGCAATGCAGTAACGTATAACTGATCAGCATTGCTAAGAAAAATTTATAACAGGTAGGAAGGTATTTAATCATGCGATTAGTAATAGAGTCAATGCTGGAGTCTTCTTAGGTTTGAGCTTAGCGACATATTCCCTTACTTTGCTCAGTGTTGCATATTGCATCATAAATCTCTCCTGCATGGAGAGTTAAGAAATCGTGCAACATCATGTCGGAAGGAAGTTGCGGTCTTGGCAAAAACTCCCATTACGTGGTGTGAACTGTGTTTGGAGACTATCGGCTAGTAACTCAGTTTTCTTCATGTCTGTATGGGCCACCACCACTGCATCCTTAGCTAAGGACGGAATGTGTGATTTATGTTTGCGAAGTCTGGCAGATGCATGCCAAAGATTAATTTATCTGAGATAGTTTCGGTCTGAATGTGGTCAGAATATCATGATTGGGTGTACTGGTCATATGGAGAGTATGAAGTTGTAATTTTAGTTCAGAACTCCAAGTTCTTTCTCAAGGTCTTCGTACTTTATTCTTTTCACAAATTCTAAATTTACCTTCTGTTGGTGGTTTAGAATAAACTGGGGCGTATGGTAAGTATTTGTTAACGTTGAAGTTAATTCATAAACTGCCTCATCAATGCTGGATTTAATTTCAAGGGAGCGTCAAATTTTAGTGTTCAGTTTAAAATGAACGTGCTCCCAATTTGTTGAGACGAGTGCCGAAGAATTTTGATAAAGAGTTACAGTTAAGGTCGATGAGCACGGGGTTGTGTTCTGAGGATAATCAGCATTCTACAGTCACTTGATACCCAAATGGAATATTTCGAAAAAGAGTCAAATCAATAAACGACAGGACTCCTGTGTAGGGAAATCCGGAGCAACACTGAACCCATTGTAGGAGGCAATTTAGATCACCAGCAATTGTGATATTGTTTGAAATAGTGAGCAGCTTGTTGAAATCTTCGGCTAGGAATTTTTTATGAGGTGGAAGATAGGGAAGAGATCCAAGACTAAGGGAGGATGAAAAATTCCCCCGATATCTAGCACGAGAATCCGAGGCTTGTCTGTCATTTTGATAAAAATTATAATTTGTAAGCTTGGGAGCTCTTTCCTGGCCGGAGTTTGGTCTCTAGGACAAAAATAATGTCAAAGCCCTTCTCATCTACGTAATCACAAATAATGCTGTTAGCATTCCAGGTACATAATTTTAAAAAATTCAAACCTCTTAAAGTATTGAATGTTAATGATTGGGGGAGAGAGCTCGTTAAAACATTTAAGAGTGAAAATCCAGGGAGAACTTTAGTAGAAAGTGGTAAAAGTTGCAGTCAGTCATAATTTGAACTATTATTTGCATTGAAGGTAGGACCAACGAAAGGACAGGATAGAGACAGGGTTGGGTAGTGGGTACTGAGTCTGAACTTTAGGTGCAGGGTTTACGGCCGGCTGCGGGGTATTAGTATCAGCACTAAGTTGAAATTTTCCAAGTTTTCAAACTGATTAGATGTGCTGGTAGTTTTATTAATATTATTGATATTATTAATAAAACTTATTAGAAAAAACGTCCCTGGGACTTTCTTTGCAATACGGTAAAGCAAATCCTTTGGAGTCTACTGGTTGAAATTTTTTTTTGTCTTCAGTCTTTTGAGAATTAGTTTTTGCAGAACTAAGAGAGGGGTTGAATACCAGTAGCAGTACTGCTGCTGTTTTTAGAATTCAGTTTGTTGCAATAGGCCAAAAATTTTTGTTCTGTGGCTGGTAGTGTAAACAAGTAAACACCAAGGCTCACACAAAGCGTTTTTAAGTAAAATAAAATTTTCTTACCGTCGGCTATCATCTGTTTCAGCATCGGCTCTTTGTTTGGCTTGACCTGAAGTGATTTCAAACATCTTCTCCATGTGGTGGTTCTTCAGTGCATAAATCTGTATCATATTTTTGAGCAGTTCATTTGGAGATAGTTGAGGTGGCCATATCTCAATTCGTAATAACATGAAGAGGTCCAGGAGGCTACATAATCGCCTTTATAGCAGGATGACTGCCAGCTGGCGAAGCCGCCTTCAGGTTAGCAATCTAAACTGCTGAGCTCAGAGCTCGTCAGCGAACGACCGTAACTCTTGGCGGCCGTGACGCAAATCAAAATAAAAAAATCAAGATACCTTGCCGGTCTGATTATACATTTCTGTAAACTGGAATTGATCAATCACGTGAATAAACGACACATACGAAAAGTCAAATTTCTAAGCTACGCCTCATGAACATCACGATGGACTGCTGAACTCAGAGACAAGTCAATTTTTGTTTTCCCCTGCTCGAAAATTTTCGTAAGTATTTTTTGCTTATTCTGTTCGCAAAGCATAGGGTGTCAGAAACAAGACGCATTTATTATCTTTCTTTCATAGTTTGTATTGAAAAGTGGTAACTGTCGGATCTTTGTCTTAACGTATCATTTGCGAGCACCAAAATAAAGCAACCAATTATAGTGAGAAGAATCCTTGCATATTTTGTGAAAAATTTCATGAAAGTCGAGATTGCTTTGTTGCTCAGAAGATGCCTCTGAGTCAAAAGAATGATGAAATTAAGGAAAAGAAGGGTTGCTTCTTCTGCCTCAAAATGGGACACGGCCAAGCAATGCAAGAAAAATGTACGATGTTTGATGTGCTCGAAAAGACATTGGGGTGTCATGTGTCCAGATTTGCCCACCAATCAAAAAAAAGAGCAATGATGTTGAAAAGAATAAAGAAGAGGAATCACAAAACGTATCACTTGCGAGCACTAATTTCCCAGATGGAGTGTTTCTTTTATTAAAGGAGACGTAGACGTACGGTGCCATACAATTGGATTTGAATATTTAATTCATGCACTTTTGGGAAGAGTAACAACAAAGTGAGAAATTCACAAACGCTATGAAGTGAACGTTAGAAGCCTAAAATGTAATTTTTCTAGACGATTAATCTTGTTGGATCAGTCAAAGATTTGTAAACTAGTAGTCAGTTTAAAGCCTGGACCACGGATAGAAGGCTTAAATATCTATCTATATATCTGATGTAGGAAGAAGGGATTTAATAATAGAAGTTCTTATTCGAGCTGATGTCGCAGACGTAAGGTATTTCTCCTGCCTTCTTAGCATGCCTTCAGCATACTCGGCACGTATTCGAGGTCCCGTTGTTCGAATCCTGGCGAGGGCATTCCTCATATTTCAAACTTTTCTGCTTTCAAAAAATACCTAACGTCTCTAAGCGGTGGTGGATAATCTTCCACCACAAGGATTCGGCGACTAGGTCCTCTAATCCCCAGTCACCCTTTAAAAGGGGGGAGCATATAAGATATTTCTCCCACCTTTTTATATCATGCCTTCGTCGTGTAACGGTTAGCATATTCGGCGCATATTCAAAAAGTCCGTGGTTTCAATCATCTCTCCTGCTTCCAAATAATCTAATGTCTCTACAATCGGAAGAATTCAGAAATAGAAAATGGGCTGACTGCTGTGGAATCACCACTTGGATGGGCAGTCATGGGAAAGATAAATGATCAAGTTTCAGAAAGAAACTACTTATCTGTGACATCAACAATAATATCCATGTTGACTCAAGAAAACTTGTGGAAGCACTAGGAACAGATGCTAAAAGAAAATAAATCTGATTCAGAGTTAGAAGAAGCAATGTGGGATCATTTTCACAAGATTCTTCGTGGTTGATATCAAGTCAGTTTACTTTGGGTCCAATGATAAAGAAGCTTTACCAAGTAACAGAGAAGTTGCTAAAAAATGATTGATTTCCGTAACAAAGAAGCTCCTGCTGAAAGATAAATCTGACACATAAAATGCAGTGTGTTGTGTGAAGAATGGCTCGAATCTGGAGTAATACAAGAAATACTGGAAAAAGAGGAACGAATTAATAATCATTACCTTCCCCACAGACCGGTCTTGAACGAAAAGTGTACAGCATTATTTGACGCTTCATGCAAGCAAAAAGATTTCTTGTCACTTAATGACTGACTGTCAGGCAAAAGATCAAAACTTAATTGAATTGATACCTAGATTGCTTCTGGAATTTAGCAAGGAAAAATACAGATTATCTCAGATAATAGAGATGTTCTTCAAATATCTGTTCAAAGAAATAATCGTGATTTCTTAGGATTCCTGTGGTGCATAAACTGGGAACAAAAGGAAATAATAAAATTTCGCAGCTGTAGAGAAGTCTTCGAACTAAAATGCAGTCCGTTTCTTTTAGGAGCAGTAATCAACACTCATTTAGACGAATGTGAACTTTCTTTGAAGAAGCGTTTAAAAAACTGAACAATTCCTTCTATGTTCACAACTGTGTCCCTTCAGAGAATTCGAATAAAGAAAAAGAATAATTTATTGCAAAATCAACTCAGTTAATGGCAAATGCTAACTTCGACTTAAGAGGGTGGGAATAAACAGAATTCAGCAGTGAAAAATCTACAATGGGTGAACTACTGAAAGTACTTCATCTTCTGTGGCATAAATATGAAGAGTCATCCCTTTGTGACATCCCTAATATCGCTTGACTGAGTTGTCAGTGACAAGACGAAACGTACTATGTACTTGTACAGAGTTTTTTTACCGATGCTAGTGTAGTATATTTGAGAAGACAATATAAAGAAGTGACTCTACTGCAAGCCAAAGCATGAGCAGCTCCCTTGAAAAAAACAAGCATACCACAACTTGAATTGCTTGCTTGTCTTACTGGAGTGCGATAAGCCTCATTTATCATGAAAAATAAGGTTGAAATTTCAAAGGAATATTACTGGACAGATTCTTCATCAGGACTTTTCTGAATAAAGAACGTAGAAGTTCGGAGCACTTTTGTAAATATTAGTTTCAGAAATTAGAATACTATCGGACCAGGAAAACTGGCACCATGTCCGGTGCAGAAAACCATCCGATATGCCATCAAGAGGATGTTCCGCGAAGAAACTTATTAAATCAAGATGGTGGGAGGGCCCACCTTGGTTGACACAGGCGGCAGAAGAATGGCCTCTTTCTATCCCAATCCATAATAAAGAAGAGGTTAATATTGGCTGCTACATACAAAATCGACTGGAAGTTCAGTCCACCCGCAGCATCATGGTGGGGCGGCTTTTGGGAATGACTTGTTTAAATGGTTGTAAAAACTCTTGTGTCAAGTCTTAGGCCAGTCGTGTCTGAATTATTAAGAACTGATGAGTGTGATGTGCGACTGTGAATGCCAGACCACTCACTAATCTGTCAGAGGACTCTGATAGTCTCATCCGTTTGACACCGTCCTTATTTTTAGGTGAAATTCCAGTCTTTGTCCTAACTTGGATCACCTTGATAAAGTTTATTTCTGAAACATCTACAGAATTTACGAGCACTCTTGAGAAATGAGATTTAGAAATGGATATCTCAGGTTGTTAATGCAACATCATCTACAGTGCCGATTTCTCAACAAATAAAAATTCAGGGATATAGTTCTCATTGTGTGTGATGACAAATGCAAAATTCTGCAGCCTGTAGTGATTGAGCTATAACCAGGAAAAGAGGGAACATTTGAGTAGTTTGTGTCAGAACCATGTCTAGAAAATTATTTCGAACAATCCAGAGAACATTCCGTCTGGAAATACCTTCATCTTTGGAGTTAGACGAAGCAAATGAAACTGAGACGCAGGGTAAAGACAATGTAGTTTAAAAATTTGAACAAATTAAAATTTCAACTAATTTCTTACCTGAACATTACTTAAGTCATTTTAGTGTAGGAATTTAATAACTTAATTTTCTTTTTGTTTACTATTTAGCCCTAATATTTGTATGGACAGTATTTTTTTTGATTGATCGATTGATTAAGTGTATGTCATCAATCAAAAGGTGGGAGGAAGTATTGTTGGAACCAAGCCTCAGTTGTTATCTTTCTTTCATAGTTTGTCACCGTCTGAGCTTTGTTGTAGTTTGTTGTTTTACGGATTTTGAAAATACACATGACACTTTGGAATATTAGAGGTAAAATTATTTTATTTTACATTTACTAGGATAACGATCAACAAACCTCGGATAAATTATGATCAGCAATTGAAAACATCTCAAATAGTCAAGCAAACGCCCCCCCCCCAAAAAAAAGAGTGAAAAAATTGAGTCAAAAATATAATCAAAAATCTTAAATTAAAACTTTTCATCTAAAAGTATGCTTTGATGGAGAAAACTTATTGCTACCTTCCACCAAATAAAAGATGTTTTAGAGGTAATAACTTAAACTGGAATTCAAATTTCAGGTAATGTCTTCTAAATCTTAAAAACAATACTTATTATTTTTCAAATATTTTTGTTATTTTTAATCTTCATGATCCCCCAGTTTGACTCTAAATTGCTTTATCTATTCATAATTTTTTTTATTCCTGCCCTTAATATTACATTTTTTTGTGGTACTTATCAATATACGACAGGTTAAATCAATACTCCCCCCCAAAAAAAAAGAGTAAGTAGATATTTTTTTTTAACTTTATAATTGTATATTTCAATTTTTATTTAAAACAATTAATAAGCTGTTTTCAAAAATTGCAGAGATATTTATTCCCACATATATTGTTTTAATGTTAAATAATTATATCCTATAAAACATATTTTAAAGTATTTGAAATTAAGTAATATTTTAATTCTTTTAAACGTTGGTATGATGGTTTTTAATTCGATATTCAATTTAAGTAATATTTTAATCTAATTAAAAGTTGGTGCAATGTTTTTATAGCGGTGTTTTTATTCTACTTCTTAAAACAACGTTAGAATAGGAATAGCATGTATTAAAATATTTGCAATCAATATTCATTTTGTAATTTTGTTTTTGAAAGTAAGACAGTCTTATGAAGCACTTTTATGAACTGGTTTAAACACACATATATGTGACTGCAATATTTTTTGTATTTAACAAAGAGACGCATGAAGCTTTATTTCATTTCTTTCAGGTGTTGGAGATGGTTCATTACATGTTAGAAAAGAATGATTGGATGGCCAAACAAACTAAAACAAAAGGTGTTCTTATATTTTTCCTTTTTCTAATATTATTTAAATTTTATAATATAATACTGTGTTTTTTTGCAGTGGATCTTCCGATCATCAACAGCATCCTCATTAAAATCATTATCAATCATCTTCAAATGCCCGAGTTGAGAACCTAGTTATAACAAGAATCGTAATAAAAAAATAACCACATTTACAAGGTGTCAAATGCTAATAATCTCATCCTCACATCAGCCAGTTACATATTCCTAGTATGCTCCATTAAAAGTATCAGGATATCCTAGATTTCATTCTGCAACCAGAAACTTCCATGATCATGTACAATCAAAACTGATCACCTGAAATTTTCAAATGCCACATTTTAATTTTTCAATAAATAGTCTGATTTATTTTTAGTGTAAATCTATTTAACTTGCATAGAAAGAAAATTACACTTTAGAATTTAAATATAATGTTAAATTAAAACTCATGTTAATTTCTTAAATAAAATAACCAAAAAAGTATGCGATAATATCTTTTCCAAAATCCTCTGTATGCATTCTTCGTAAAATGTTTATACATTGCGAAGAATATTACATAAATAAATTAACTGTTTATTCAGATATACACATTGCCTTCTTAATCCCCTTCCTACTTATATGCTCATCAGTACCATTAAGTTAGTATCTCTAAAATTGCATGCTATTACTAGAAGAAAAACACACAGAAGTGATACATCTGTTACCAATGGGTAAAAAAAGGTTTCTCATTGAAAAACTTCTACTTTGTTCCCCTTGAAAACTCTACCAGTTTCTAGTCAATGACAATAATTACCGTATTTATGCGAATCTAATGCGCATCCCCATTTTAAAACTTTAAATAATAAAAAAATTGTTTGTCGGCGAATGTAATGCGCATCAATGATATGAGAAATTTATTGAATCTTATTTTATGCAACAATGGATTTGTATATAAACTATCAATTAATGGTATGATAATTTTATTTAAATTTAGATACCATATTTTATACAACAATGGATTTATAGATAAAGTAGCAGAACACAGAATTAACCTATTAGTGGGCTAGTGTCATGTGAAACAATCATTGTTAATTAGCACTACCGTATATACGGTACCTATCGTAAAATATGAACATGAAATAAATCGTAACATTTCTATCTAGCGGCATGTTTTCCGTTTGAAGGTTAAGAAAGGGGGAAGTTTGCACCCGTCTGCTGTTATTGCCAGAATCACTGTTACGCGTTGTTTTTCACATCCCGAAGTTTTGATGATAACTTCCTTAGTCCCCTTCTCGTAATGGTGTAGTTACAAGGCATATCATGAACTCTCTCCCTGCCTTTCTATTGCCATTTTTTTCAGCATAAAGAATTACTTTACGTTTGAAAGTAGCGTCTTCTCTGTTTGCCCTCCATTTCGTGACTACGTACTCTGCAGTTTGTATCCTCTATGCAATAATGTGTCAACGATAAATGTAAAGGTAAATGCAGTCGAGAAATTTGGTTGACGTCATCGGTGAACTTTGCACTCGAATCTAATGCGCACCCCAATTTTGAATACTACATTTGGCCAAAAACGATGCGCATTAGATTCGCGTAAATACGGTACTTGGTTTATTGAGTAGATTTTAATTTTTTGGAAACTTATTCATGATTTATAAGGTATTTCTTCCTCCTTCTTTGTTGTAGTGTAGTGGTCAGCACACTGGGTACGTATTCCAGAGGTCTGTGGTTCGATTCCCGGTGAATTTGCTCATTTTTCAAGTCTAATGTTATTACACTGGTGCCCAAACTAAAAAGTGGTGAATGATGATTCGTCACCACCAGGATTTGGCAACTGGCTCCCTTAAAATCCCAGTTTGCATATAAAAGGGGGAGTATATAAGGTATTTCTCCCACCTTCTTAGCATGCCTTCGTAGTGTAGTGGTCAGCATGCTTGGTGCGTATTCCAGAGGTCTGTGGTTCGATTTCCGGTGAGGACGTTGCTCATTTTTCATCTCTCCTGCTTTCAAAGATTACCTAATGTCTCTACAGACTCATATTTCATGTTTAATAAAAAAAATTTCAAGATTCATTTATTAAATATGCTTATAAGTTATTTCATTTTAATAAAATTATACTACCTTTATCAAAGGAGATAACATACTAAATAATCCATTAGTATATGAATTATTATTTTATTACTTTTTGAATTTTATTTAATGTTTTAATACATTTACTTATATGCTATATATATATACGTATATAAAGCGCATTATTCTGAAACGACTGTCGTGTATACATTGTGAGGTGCTCTAGAAATATTTAACACAAACGTGGCATGATGTGGGCATTTTTGTATAGCATATGTATGAATAGGATGATGAACACAAACAAAAACAAATATAGTTCATACAAAGTCAGTATCATAATATTCTGCTGGTATATAGAATGTAACATCCATTATCGTGAGACTCTTTTCTCTTCATTCCTCTCATGTGGGAGAGAGGCAAAAACACAAGGCGCGAGCAGTTCAGCTAAAGTGATCATTCCTGTTCATCAGAACATCACAAAAGGAATAAATACACAGCAAAAAAAAAAACATTTAAAAACCAAATTCAGTTGTGTGCTGATAGCAGCAACAAGTGGGATAAAAACAAAATTTAAATAAGTACATTTACATTCAGGTAAACCACACCAAAAAACAGAAGCAAAGCGCTAACCTTTCCGTATTTGGATGCACTATCATCAGGGGGTTGGTAAAACTAGAAAAGTAAATAAATGAAATAGTTTGTTTCTGAACAGACTTCCTTCCTTGTGCTGCGTGCCACAGAGCGGCATGGAAGCACAGAAAAACTTCCCAAGTGGTCTCGAACCCGCATCGAAGTGCCTAATAAAATGCAATTCATTCTTTAACTCAAAAGACAACAGATGGCATCTTTGTGCAGGTATGCTTATTTCTTGCCTACTACGAACCATGGAATATGCTTTAAAGATTTTGTGTACGTACTTAAGGCTTGTTGCTGATGTTGTTGTGACTAATCTGGCTTGCCTCACATTAGAACAAACCATTAAGCTCAGGAGTACATGATTACGTCTGTCGTTGGCAAGAGCCTTGGGTACCGTATAGGCTACAGTATGGTTCTTCCCTAGTTTCACATCAATTTTGAGGGAAATCCACTTCAATTCAAGAGTAGGTCCCAGGGCTCCCATCCCTCTTATATTTCCCGGTCACATCATGATGACAAGAGGGAGGTGTCAGACTTTTGGGTCCAATGCTAGGTATTTTAACAGATTGAGTCCAGAAACAAAACTTGCAAAAATAATAATCCAACACTTGGAGGGGGAGGGAAATAAAAAAACTAAATGCAAATTTTGAAAGCATATAGGCCTTGTTAAAAAATTAAAACACAATTTATAAACAAGTTAAAAAATAAAACTGTTCCAGCCCAGTGTTGCCAGATCAAATTTGCTACTTTAGACAAAAACACTGGGGCCCAAATTTATCTGTATACGATTTTGGGGAAATTTTTGCTCCTCCATCATTTCTTTGTGCTACTTGTGCAACTTTAAAATCTTTTAATATACCGCAAAACACTTATATGTTAAAATAATGGCAAATGCTGTTACCGCAAAACGCTTATATGTTAAAATAATGGCAAATGCTGTTACAGCCATCAGTGAGTGTTAATTTTGGAATTTGATTTCAAGACTAAGCTGAGAGTGTTTTATACATTCTTTATGAAAATGATTTACAATGGACAGATAGCTGAGAGTCATACTTCATATAATGTCAAAATGCAGTTCCCTTTCCATGTGAAAAATGGATTGCATTGTTGGTTATACTGAAAATGTTTTAGGGATTATATCATTAATGGATATTAGTAGTATTCCATATCAACGAGAATAGAAAAAAAGGTTTCCAGGCTACCTGTGTAACAACAGCATATGCACTCCATTTTGAATGTTTCTCCAGTATATATTAACCATAAATTACAGAATTTTTAAATTTAAAGTAAAATTTTTGGGTTTTTCTGCCACAACAAGTTAAAAAATTCTTAAATGTTTTAATGACCTTTGTTGGGTCTATGAGTGAAAATTTTTAATAATGGCACTGAGAATTTCAAACTAAACACTTATAAAGCATGTTCTTATTTATTTTTTCAAAACTCCATGGTGGTTTGTCCAACATTTTCATATTACCTTTGTATTTTTTTCTGCATACAGCCCGTTAAATATATTCAAAATTATTCTAACGGAAATAACATATCAAAAACAAAAATGTTTTTATTTTGTATCTTACAGGCCAAGGCCATAATAACATTTGTTGGATATCCAAAACAGCTTATGAATGATTTTTTCCTCCGAGTATTATAAAAAAGTGACTGTCTAAAGGTTCGTTTTTTAATTTTAAACAATAATTTTAAAATTTTATTTCTTTTCTTTCAGTTAACTCTTAATAATGTAAGATATTTTCACAACATGTGGTCAATTAACTTTGCCACTCAAACAGGAGAATGAAATTCCCTGACTTTTCCAGGTGTGTTTCAAGAAAATTCCAGTCTATCCGCGTAATGTACGTTGGCTGTGCTAAGAGGTAAATTAATTATGGTATTACTTGTATTGTGTAGCAAATTCACTTAATTATTCAATAAAGCCCAGAGGACATTTATTCTTAATTATTCTTGGTATACTTTGTTTGATAATTTTGTTTAGTTTTCCACTTAAGAAACTTAATAAAATTTAAGATATATACATTGGATAACAAATGTATGTTTTATTTAATTATTACTCATGATCATCACCACTTCAACACGAGGCTAATCCGGTCCTTATAAATCACAACGCAATGCTAAATAGTTAGGTTAGATTTTAGGTAAATTTAATTTGCGTGAGGTATGTTCTTAAAAGGCACCTTAACACTTGAAAACACAAATATAATTATAATAGTTGTTTTCTCCACTGAAGATTGAGATTAGAATCTTCCCAATCTGGAATAAAATAAGGCTTTTTTTGCAGCTAAACGAAAGAAAGAAATCTATTTTAATAAATTGAGGTATTTTATATTTATTTCGCAGCATACATAAGGAAAAAATATGTGCATTAAATTTCGTGATGGTATGTCATCATACTGCTATAATTAATTTTAGGATTATGGCAGAGAAAATTTCCTGAAATTTGGAAATATTATTTACTAATAATAAATAAATTTAGAGGGAAGAAGCAACATTAAATTATATGAATAACATAAAAATAAAGATAATTACTTAAAAATTGAATTAGAATAATCAACGATATTTTAGCGAATATAGTTATATTACATGGCTAGCCTAGATGACTGATTACTATTTTTTTATTTTACTGCAAAATGACAAGGTATTTATTAAAAAGAAAAAAAAAAAAAGTTTAAAAAGATTTTGCGGTAAAATTCTAGTATACGGTAAGGCTTTGGCACGATTTTGAAAATTGTCGCCAAGACCAAAATGACCCGTTTACTGCGCATCATGATGTCGCCAAATCCCATTATTATTTTAACCAAAGAACGTCTATGTAAAGAAGAAAAGGTTCCATACAAGTAAAATGCATTCTAGCGTAAGTTAGTAGTAAATTAGCGTAGTAATTGTAGTATTCTAGCGTAAGTTAGTAGTAAATTAGCATTACTTAGCATTCTAGTAAATGCCTGCCAAGGGATTTGGCGACGGAACCTGGCGGCCAGAATTTCCCTCTCCGCGATGTGTACAGAAACACGTGTTAAGAAGAAACGCTCTTTGACAAAAAGAAAACTACGAAAATCCGTTTTTAAATTATTGCGAAAAATTTTAAAAACGGATTTTCGTAGTTTTTTTTTTTTCCCTGAAAATAACTAATCCATGAATTAATTTACTTGCGCCAAAAAATATTTTCTTTTCCTTTAGAGTTTAACCACTTGCGCTAAGACTAAACTTCTCGGTTGCGGTGCCGTGCGCTACAATATAACAAGCGATAAAGTGTCTCATTTACGCCGCTCCGCATCTGCGAGTGCAATCCAGAGCTGTAACTCGAGAAATAAACAATCTCGTTGTTAGGCGACGTGTGCACCACGTTATTTTCATTTTTGCGATAAATGCTTATCGACGTGGTGTTCACGTCGCTCGCGATTTGAGACAAAAGCATCTCGACGTGCGTGGCACGTCTTTTTAGTGCAAGTGGTTAAAGAAATTTTAAACCATATTCATTTTATGAACTCTTGATAACGTGACCTTCGAACTTCGACACCGGTTTCGAGCTTTGGCGACAGATATATCAGACATGCACAGCTGTTTCCCTCTATGATGAAACGGAACCACGTCTGTTGCAGAGAGGTTTTCCTTCTTTACAATACATATTCTTTGATTCTAACCTACATGGTACCGTATGCTAGGATTAAACCCATTTTGTTTTATACGAGAACAGGTACTTTCTTTAGTTCATGCACTGCACATGCGATTCTCGAGAATACTGGAAACCAAAAGTTGCGGGAAAGTTGCTTTGCCTTTCTAAAAGACAATCAAATTGGAGCTGCGAAAATTGGCTCTATGCCAGCTACCCGAATGACACTCACGTGATACATAATTCGCCAAAAAAGTTCTCTCTTCCGACGTCAGCGCAAAAATCGCTTTTTTTGGCGAGATCGTTGTATGAACTTTCCTGACTTTTCCAGATTTTGACAAAAATACTTAAATTCCCTGACTTTTCCCTGAATATTTTGGTTAATTTTCGAATTCCCTGACTTTTCCCGGTTCTCCAGGTAGCGTGGCAACCCTGATAAACTGTTAGTAATTGTTATATTACATTTCTTATGACACTTCTCCTGCTTGCAAAAATTGACTATTAAGTCGAAATTAATATCCTTATACTAGTCTTTACCAATTATACTGTTCCTTACTGTTAATTTTCTCCTTTTTTATTGTGTAAAAAGCTAAAATGCTCTCTTTACTCTACAATCATCTTCGTTAGCTATTAACGGACACAGAGGTCCCTCAATCTGAATAATTACTGTTCAGAACTCTTCATACGCTCAATCTGTGCTGTCTACAACTCTTTAAAAATGATACTTGAAAGATTTAATTGCAGCTTCCCAGGGGACTGCGAAATTTGGTGCCCCAATTGAAATTAATTTCCATTCAATATTCCCAGGAGATAATAGAGTTTCATTCTGGGGTTTTAATTACATTATGAAGTCTCTTTATTTCTTTGTTGGTACCAACTAGATTTGTGGCACTGACACAATATAATGTTGCGCAGTCCATTTCACTAAATTGAAAGTTTAATCTGGTACATCTCTGTCTGATGGGAGACTTCCTATTATTTTTTGACACACAAATTGTTTGTTTTTAAAACACATAATATAATGAAGTACAACTTCATGACAAACAGATTGACCATTTAATGGCCAGAACTTTTCGTGCATGTGACTCTATAATGCACGTCCTGCATCAACATGCAAAAAATTTTTTTGATAATATTTAATAAACTAATAAGATAAATTTGTGAATTTTAGATTTTGATTTGATTTTAGATTTTGATTTATTGAATTTTAGATGTTTACCAAAATAAGTAAGATTTGTCTTACCCAAAACACAGCCTCTGAGAATTAAATCAGAATCCACGAATGGATTCACATTTTTTAACTTACATTTACGTAAGACATTTCTATGCCGTATGTAATTGGTGAATGTCCTTTTCAAAGCATTCACTTTCTGTTTGTTGTATCAGGAACATTTGGCCATGCTGAACACTAATTGGTCCTGAAAATCTTTCTAAGGGCCCTTTTTCAAATAAACCTGAAAATATAACTAATAACATATAAAATAATTATATAATTATTACTTAATTTAAGTAAATTATGTAAAAGGCTATTCACTTTTATCTCAAATAGTTACTGTCCGAGTTGGATAATTTCTGCCCAACAGAAGTGCCTGACCACACAATTTGTGATGCACTAGCTTATCAGGATTCTGATTCGATGCCATGGTTGAACAGATGAAAAGTTCTTGAATTGTGGCCGCACTATGCTGAACAAACATCTTATCATCCACAGGTTCCTTTTATATCCATTCGAGGGCTATCATTGAGTCTGTCCATAAGTAGACTTGAGTCACTGCTAATTTCAAGGCGATAAAGGCGTTTTTAACCAACTCGGGCAATAAGACAGTGGCACATAGCTCAAGCCTTGAGAATGATTAGGCTCTTAAGAGGAGCAACTCTTGATTTGCTCAAGATTAACCTTACCAATGTTCTCCCAGAAGAATATACAGAATTGCAATAAACTGCTCCTCCGAAATAATGTTCATAAGCATCGGCAAAACAATGGATTTCAACAATTTTAGCTTGATCAACCACTATGTGTCTGACATTATTGATGTTGTTTATGCTCTCTCGTGTCAAAAGAAACTGAAGCCGTTTTCTGCAGTAGGAAGTCCATCATTCGAATCAATTTTAAGACGGCACAGTTTCTGCATAAAAATCTTTGCTTTGGCTATAGTTGGGCCAAAAAGACCAAAAGGATCAAATAATCTAGCAACTGAAGGTAAGACACATCACTTATGTATGTGATATGATACATAACACTACGGCTCTACTTTATATATCTATATGATAACACTACGCTCTACTTTAAAGGAAATGTTATACTTTATTGGTTTCCATGACACACCCAAGGTTTTTCTTTCAACTGAATCAGAGAAATTGTATTCTTTCTGATTTAGAGAAAGTTCAGAATGATTTGCATATCATTTATATGCAAACGGCATGCCTTCTTTTTGAAAAACCACTATAAGCTGCTGTTTGCTTTGGGCTCGTTTAACATCGAAGCTTCGCAGCATCACCCATGGAGACTCGTACGGCAGGAAAATGTGATCCTGCTAGTTGATGGGCAAAATACAATCACCAACACAGTCCTATGACCTCTGTTTCTGCCTAAATGGAAAGGCACTTAGCTGTGACCGCTAGTGTCAACCAGCTAGTCACTAGTCCAACTGGTCAGTAGATTGAAGTCAAGCTTTCCGAAGACTAACACACAAAATAAAGCACACGCTATAACCTAATAAGAGTAAAGAACCAAGGTGTTATGACTGTGGAAATATAGGGTGCGTAGTGTATGTGCATTCTTTATGCGCATGCGTAAAGCGTTTGTGGCTTTGAGGTCCAAATTATAGATCATTCCGGATAAGAGACGTCCGGATTACTGACTTAGTACTATATCCAGACCAGAATCCCATCTGTCTACATTTACTCAATGATTCATGCTCCCGTTTATATCAGGCATGCACAACATGTATCCCATCGTTTGGTTTAAGAGTTAGCATACTTACAATATATAACTAACCTAAATGCACAGCTGGAGAATCCTTTTCAGATGCCACTAAAGGAGAACTGAAAAATTCAGTCTCTGAGCTAGTCGATACCCATCTTAATTTAATGTGCATTTCATATTTTTTATTTTCTGTTAGTTTCTTTAGCCATAAGTGGTGGTGAATTGTGACCACCAAGTACATGCATCTGTTTAATTTAGTTGAAATAAAAAGGTTATTTAGAACTTTCTTCTGCAGTATGTATTCTTCAAAGACATATCGAGTATTCATTACTTCGTCTTTTATACAGAGTTCACACTGACTCAATAAAGTGATGTTATTTACAGCCAGATCACTGTGAAACAGAGACACAAATACAGAAATGATATCCCTCTGTACAGATGGATGAAAATGTCAAGATCACGTTGGTGTAGCCTTTGTAGTAGGAAAAAAAAATTCTGGGATATCGATTACACCTGGCTTGCAGCGTTTTTTCCTCTGAACTCACTGCAGTTTATCATGCTCTAAACATTTATGTCAAAAGAATGTTGGAGGATTTTCGTTATCTATACAGATTCCTTGAGTGTCCTAACATCATTTAAAGAGCTTAAGTATAAATTCATATTGCAGTATTACCAGAATTCTGAAGCTTAATCAGACTAAAATATCGAAGATATCAGATTCTTTATTTCTGGATCTCTGGCCAGGGTGGCATAAAAGCGAATGAACTTGCAGACATTACAGCTAAAACTGCTAACTACAATATCCAATTCCCAGATTTCACTCATAGATATTAGTACGATGATGAATCTTTTTTAATAAATGGCAGAGAGATCCTTTGGGTGACCAAACGATTAACGAGCTGAGAAATGTTTAATCCACAACTGAATGCTGGCTGTATATGGCAAATAGAGGAGAACAAGTTATCTTGACCCGGTTGAGAATAGGTCATTGCCCAAGCGGCTCTAACATTTTAAACATTGCTTCAGTACACAGCTTCTTCAGTGTACTTTCAGTTTGCTTTGTTAATGTTCATACATGAAAAAATTATTCCTATGTCTCATTTGCTAAACTGATAAGTATAATCATTTATAATAATATTCAAATACTATAATGTTACTTATACTGTAATAAATAATATGTCATTTATGTAGTTTTATAATATGTTCATGATTAGAGGGCATTTTAGTTTTATTACAATTTACAAAATTACTATAGTATGAAGAATAATTAAAATTTTAAAATTGTAATATTCTGAATGAAACCAAATGTTCTCATATTTAAAATTGTTTTTTTAATTTAGCTTCATTTAATAATACTAGAAAATTCTTTCTGGTACTTGGATTTTAATTTTGGATAACATCCAATCTGGAATAAAACAATGAAACTCTCAGGGAAAAAAAAAAGTAGCTGTAGTGGAGGACACATCTTTAGTTTTAAAAATGTGCAGATACAGAACTATACTCATTATAATAATTTGGAACACCATTTTACAGAAAACCAATGCTACCAGCAAATCCATACAATCAGCTCAATGCAACATATTTAAAGGAGCTGATTTCTTAAAATCTTTAGAAAATCTTACTGCAGTATTCCATCATGAATGTTCTGACATAAAAGAAGAAACTTCTATAACATCTCTGACATATCAAAAGCAGAATCGCAGACCACAAATAAAGAAAATATTTTTGACAAGAGTATTGAAGAATCCAAATCACTTTCACAACAATTTTTAATTCTTTTATTGTTATTTGTAACAATATATTATAGGAACAACATAATAGCTCACAGAGATAACATAGAAAATTTTAAAATATACTTTTAAATTTTTCGAGTTAAGAGCAAAAAGTCTGCATGAAAAATTTATAAAGGTGATATAAGTGCTATAGAATTTGATGATGAAGTACGACAATTTTTATTATTTTTAAAGAAAGATGACGAATTTAGTTCTACCACAGAAGTATATCACGCTGCCCGAGAAATGTCAACTTTCCCAATGTATTATTCTCAAAAATTTTTTGACCATTAGAGTTTCTAATGCATCAGGATCTGTTTTAAAAATAGTAAAAATCTATTTAAGAAGTACCATGTCAGAAGAATGATTAAACAGTAAGCGTATATTATATATATAAAACAAGAAGTGTTAAATAATATCCATACCTCGAAAATATTTCACGAATTTGCTACAACAAAATCAAGAAAAAAATTTACTAAAACCTTTGCTTAACAGTTATTTAATTTAATACTCAATTATATTAATTTTAAAATTATTCAGAAAATGTTTTTATATTCATTGATATGATTTTTCATAACTAAAGGTAATTTTTAATTTGTAAACTATGAATGGAAGATTTCTGCTTTTGAAATTTTCTTTTGGATTTACAATTTAATAAATGGGCTATAAGAAAATATGAAAAGGAACTTTACGTAATATTTCTGTTGAAACGAGTTAAGAATGTACCCCAAAGGGATCAACAGAATTCGAAAACATAATTCGCTTTTTAGTTTTATATATGCTATATAAATTAATAACCAAAATTGTGGAATTTAATGAGAAACATTTTTTATGTGCCACTGATTAATGAAACTGGTACATCATGAAAAGGACAAAAATTGACAATTTATATAAAGTTTGCATAGAAGCAGATAATAAAACAATGAATGCAGCAGACAAGTCCTATTTTGAGAACATGTGGGACAAACGAAGCAGAAACAAAGAATCGTATTTTGCTGTGCTTTGATTTATCAGGTGAATATTTTAATATAAATCTGTAGACTTAAATTTTAAACTTAACATATGTATCAATTTACTGAATTTTTAATTCCTAACAATTAAATTGCTGGACAAAACAAGACTTCTGCAAAATTTATTTTCTGTTTTTTATGTACAAAAACAATGAAAATCAAGCAATAAATAGTTATTCATAATGATGCTGATATTATTAGGTGAGTTATATTTTATGCAGAAAAATCTAAACATGCCTTTTTTAAGTTCATTATTTTATAAGTCAATCGAGGTATGGAACAGTTTGTTAAAAGATGTAGTCTTATATTAAATATGCACTATATTCAGATGATCTCAATAACAAGTAAGTAGATATATGCCAGAACTTAGGAAAAGAATGAATGTTCAAAATTTGCCATTATCTGGACAATGCCTTTTTTGCACATATTTATTATTGTTTCCTGGCTCAGTGAATTACTGCTGCTAAACATATAAGACCTTACTAAATAAAAGGCAAATTATATTATTTTGAGGCATTTTAAAAAACTCATCTTTGAAGATATGCCATTTAATTTGAGTTTAACTAGCATTTAAAAAATTTATTTTACTCCGTTCTTTTATGCCTTGTTTTGTCACAAGTTCACACTAGGATTTTATGCAGATTAGTTTGGCAAATGGCAGTTTAAATTCAGAGAAAGAATCATAACCACAGTTATGAAACCACAGCATTCTGTTGGATTTTTGGCTGCTGATGTTTGCTTTGTATTATTAGAAGACACTGCTCAAGCAAGCACATTGCAGTACATGGAAGTCTGGGATGGTAAATGCATTTAAGATTTAAGTTGCCCAAATGAAATGGTTTTGTAGCCTTGAGTACTGGTATTGAGTAAGTTAAACTATATGCTCCAGCTAGTTATTGAAAGTCAAGGATACTTTAGATATTATGTTATTATTTCAATGTAAAGGCATTTTAGTTCACTAGAAAGATCCATCAAGTGCTCTAAAGAGGTTGAATTACACAAATACAATTTTTATACAAAATTCACAACACATATGGCATCAGTGTTCAAACATTGTTGAAGTACATAAAATAAATAACATGCTTCTATAACACTAACTGTGTAGACCTTAAAAGAACATACTTAGAATGTTTCATATCATTTTAATTTGCCAATCTGGAAGTTTCCCTACGAGAGGGGAGGCAAAAGGTAGGTAAAGGACTAATTTTCATGGAAATTAATTTTTTTTCATCTTCCATGTAACTACAATAAATTACTTAAGAATTGAGTTTTGGAAATACTTAGAACTCTACAAAACCTACTGGAGAATCTACAGGGAAAACTCATTAATTTATAATTATTAAAAGCTACACTGAAAATCAGTGCAAAGAAAATTCTTAGATACATTAAATGAATTCAGTTAATTTAAACTAGGTAACAAGCCTGTTGAGGTAAGTCGTGGCAGATAACATGAGAGAAATTCTTTCTACTCTTAAGGCTATATTACCAGTAGAAATCCATAAAAGCATTTACTGCGCTCTATAAATATACTCTGCAAAACAGATGAAATATTATGATGTTACTTACCATCCTGATACCTCACTAAGTGTCTGTTACTGGCCACAGTCTTGGATATCTTCTAATAGACAAGATTAACTTCAACTCCTTCCCAGTTGTGAGAGAATTAACTTCTCGTAACAGCAGACTTCTCCAAAAAAGACTTCCTGTACTCTACTGACTTTCATTACAGTACCGAAACAGTATCTTATGTATCTTAGAGTGGCCATTTGTTTTAGATCATCGTCAACTCGATATGGTAGCTATGGGCTGCAAAGTGAACTTTCGTACAGAAAGTTTAAGGCTTTATACAGCAGACAGGTATATTACATGTAAAGTGCCTCAAGATTTTACATATACATGTAGATACAGTACATGTGCAATATCCCAGTAAGGCCAATGAGAGATGCTTCTAATTGCTATTTAATAAGGCAGGTAACATTTTGGGTATTTATCTGTTACCCATTAATCAGTGGGCAACAGTTATTTCTGACAATACAACAATTTCAAGCAATATAATGACAAAAAGAGATACTGATATCGCTATTAGAAACGTTTTCAGATAAACCAGCATCAAATCATTCAAGCTTACAGCGTTTAGGTGATATTTCTAATGAGGTAATTCGGAACTCATATTCATTGCATGTAGAAGCTTCTAAAAGTTGTTTTAATATTTATTTTGTGTCAAAAAATAGACTCTGAAACTTATTATTTATGGTCTCAAAAGTAGCTATTGACATTCCTTATCTGATAACGTCTCAGAATTTAAGTAACAGATGTGCTTCATTAGAAATTTGTAATACTGAACATGAATAGAGACCTTAGCGAAAATGCCACTGTAAATAAAATCTGCGTCTGATTAATGTAAAGAAATAATTTTGTTTATTTGTTTAAAGAATGGGTACCATTAAAGTATTCAAATTTAAGGAATTAGGTGTAACATAGGGAAAGATAACGTAAAAAAAAATATATAATCCGTGCTTTAATTGCCTCTGTGGTACTTAACATACCTGCATTACTTTTTCTAAATTTAAGTAATACACTGTTACATGAGAACACTAAGTCAGTTTTGTTACAGCTGACTTAAATCCAGTTGTGATCTCAAATTCTTATAATTTAAAGCTTTACATGGCATGTTATTTTTGTGGAAAAAATAAGAAGTATTGTTTCCCACAGCAATCATTCAAGCACTTGATAGAATGGGAAACCAGCACAGTTGTTCTGTTCTTCTGCATACTGGTAATGAATGTAGCTTTATTTCGGAGTCTTGTACACTGAAGCTACCACTGAAAAGAAGTTATGCTCTATCTACTGTTTATCCAGATGTGCTTTTCTGCCCATGATTCCAAAATTTCATTCTGGAAGAGAGTGTTATGCTAAATAAATTACCTCTCCTCTTCCACCGAGGCATACGGATCATAATATTCTGCCATCTGCAGATTCTGTTGTTAGCTGATCTTGAATATAGTAAGAAAAATTGACATTATTATTGGCAGTTATAATGGATTTGCCTTTTGTTGCCAGGTATAATTAAAAATTCAGTAGTGGCACAACACAGATATTTTGGATGAGTACTTTCTCGAAGAATTGGAAACACGAAACACATTTCGTGATAATGAAATCGCAATTGCACTACACAACTTTTGGACTGAGTTAAACACTGACAAAGCCCTGAAGTGGTTTTGGCAAACTAGTGAGTTACTTCAAAGGGTTACAGTGCTAGCAGACAAAGAGAAATATTGTGTAAAACTTTTCAAAGTGAATTCTGATTAGACTCGTCGTAATGCTTCCGTTTTGAGATTCTGCTGAAAATATGAGAGAATATATTAAGTGAAATCCTAGTTTGCAAAAAGGTTATAAAGAATACATGCCCCAATATGAAAAACTGAGTCTATGAGTCTAGTTAATTTAACACACATGTGTACCTGAAAATGCATAATACATTCCTCAACATTCTGCATTTATACCAAATAGTGCTATGATTTTTCTAAGCCTACTATAAAGGAAAGTCTTTGAATTCCATATTATTTGCAGCCCTAACTATCAAGTGTGATTACTTTCGGTACTTGGAAGTTTCAGAACACATATTGTAGTGTTTATGTCTAATACTGCCGATTTGTATGAGCACATTCTTATAGCTAAAGAAGGTAGAAATGCTTTGCAGAACAGAAGTATGGGATTGATTAATTATGGTAATTTATTTCATGGCTCCTTTTCATTTCTGCCAATGACATTTTGAAACAATTGCAGTGGATGGTGAAAAAGATTTCCCACATTATCAGAGATAATAAAAAATTATTTCTATGCAATGGTCGTTTCTTTAGATTGGAATGCACTGAAAAGGCTTTTGATACTTGTAGGCAGTTTATATATCGGAAGCTACGAAATTTGTGACTAAAGAAATTAAGGAACTGAAGAAGTTTAAACTGAGGAAATGGTGAAACAATTAGCCTTTCTTTAAGCCAAAATTTGTTGAACCAAGAGAAACTGGTTCTCTCAACATGAAAATTATGCCTAATAAATTGTCTAAATTGTTGAAATTATAATGTGATTCAACATTATTATATAATGGGATTAAGACAGTCTTGGCTGTTGAAGAAAACCTAAAATATGAAAAAATTTTAATCATCGGAGATTTTTCAACCTTCCAATAGCTGTAAAAGCGATGAAGATTGCATATCGACATCTTTGGATTTTCAATAGTGATTGGTATGAACTGGTTCCTAATAGTATTAATGAAAAATGGATTCAGTTTCAGTATATTAAAATTCCTCCTAGATGCATTCACTTACAGACAATGCAGTTAACAAACATCTTGTGATGCATCAGATTTTGCATACCAATAAGTGATTAATTATAACAGCAAGAACTTAATATTACAATAGCTGTGATGACTACAGTTATTCTTCTTTTCCTAGATTAGAACTGAATGCTATCATAGTTTGTTGGTTCCATCCAAAATATTCCGAGTTACTGTAAATTTCAAATCTTTGCATGGGCTGATTCTAAAGTTGTACTAATAAGGTTATCATCATCTTCTCACAGATGGAAAACATGTTAACTGAAGTAAAGAAATCTTGAGAGTTTTACTGAGGTCTCATCAGAATTACATTCAATCAAAATTATACCCAGCAGGCCCTGCTTCCTGAGGTATTTGTTCCAAAAGCTCAAAATGAACTGACTGTGGTGGTTAAAAGAGGCCCCTTGAATTTGACTGAATCACTGAGGATCATTGACAGAAAAGAGGACTAATACCATACTTTTATGACATAGTTTAAAAATTGAAACTTTACGTACTTTCTTAAATAGCACAGCTTCCTTATCGAAAAGATACAAAACTGTATGCTAAATTTCAAGGGTGAACCTTTCCCTATAACTCTTTGCAATGTAGAAAAGCATCAAGGCATTATTTAGCACTGTGGGTATAGTAAGTGCATTTTAAAGATGGAATACAATTATTAAGTTACAAGAAACCTTTGAAAATAATTTTGTTGGTGGCATCGAATAATTTTTTTGAAGATGGCCTCCTACAAGTGGCAGGTTGTATTCAGCATACTAGAATAAATTATAATGCTTTTGCGTATTTCTTTTATGACAGCAGCAAAATAAATTTTTACATTTTTATGTAATTTAAATTTATAATTATGTATTTCAAAATATCAACTATTTAATAGACAAATTTTTTCCTTTAATACATATTAAGCAGTTTAAAATGATCATCGTCTCAGAATCTTATTATTTATGCTTAACTGACAGTTTTAACTGTTTGCTGCAGAATAAATTTTTTCATATTGTGACATGGCTATAAGCTTCCTAAAATTATGTGTTTGTTTTTGAATTAAAATTATTTTAATTGAAAAAAGAATTAAAATTTTTTGAAAGACTATTCATTATTAAAGTCTCTCAACAATAAAATTCCAAAACTTGTCTCAAGACAGTACTAACAATATTTTATTCTACTAGATATGCAGTCCTCTGTCCATGAGGTTGCCTTTGATGTATTAAATTTTATTCTCATTTTGATTATTTAAAACTGTCATTAGTATTTCATATACAAAATAACATACGCATTGAAGCATAGTTCATTCAAATAAGTATCAATTTTTAAATGTTCAATTATACTCTGCCTATTTTCTATTCTTATTACTGAATTAATATTTATCCCTCCTTCATATTTAAGCCTTCCGCTCAAAATGTATAAATTTATGCAAATATGATACATTTCGGTATAATTAACATATGAAACCCAAAATATGTTCTATTTTTAGCAGCTATATTATTAATTCTGACATTAAATGGCAAGTAATGCATTTCTACACAGTACATAACGCATAACGTATATTTCAGTGTATAACATGCACTTTTGCCAAAAATATGATCGAAATTTACGAGTGCATGTTATACGAGTGCACGACGGATATAAAAATAATAAATTAAAAATATGGAAAAAAATCGGCATACATAAGTTACATTTTTGTGTTTACTTATACTGTTTTAAAAGAAATGGCATACCTCTGAAATTTAAAATCTTTTCATTATCGGATAGCATAAAATGTTCAACATGCTGGTATTCCATTATATCCTCAGGCACATCATCGATTTCTGTTTTATCTTCACCGTCACTGCAAATCTGGTACATAAACAAACATCACTGGGTCCATCATTCACCAACACCAAACACCCTCGCTGCAGCACAATTTCCATTTTCTTTCACACACTGAATGACTTTGCATTTGAAACCAGCAGTGTGTTTTTTGCAGGAACCATATTTATTACTAAAATTAACACAAGATCAACTAACTGTATTTCAACTAAAACCTTCGATGTTCACTTGAAAATCACACTTCACAGAAAGAGAAAACATCTGAAATCTAATTCCACAACTTCTTTCGTGTTGGAAGTGTATTCTTTCTCCAGATTATATCCACCTTCTCTCAAAACCCTACCATAGCCCCTTCTTTTGGACATTTGCATTGAATCCATCCTCTTTGCAGGAATATTTACTCCCTCAAGCATTTAACCCACACACATATTGTTCCTTTTAAGACTTGTCAATGCAGTACATTATTGTTCGAAAGGCGCGTTATACAGATATACACACAAAAATTTAAAAATCTAGCGTAAAATTATAGATGAACATTATACACTGGTGGGCGTCCCACGCCGAAAAATATGGTAATTAATATGCAGTAATCTTTGACTTAAATCAGCAACCATATAGAGCAAATATTTTTTATTTATAATTTACAAAAAGTTATTTTAAAAGTTTATTCATTTTGTTTACTCATTTATATTTCAACTATATAATTTTTCAGCAGGCATTTAAATATTTCCAACAATATAAATTTCAAACATAGCTTTTTATTAGAAAATGTGTTATTCCTGTGAAAGCCAGAAACAAAAACACATAATAACTGAAGTTATTAAATATATAACTGTTGCATTGCCTTGAGGGGTTGTAGGATGAAATATTCATATCAGAACATTTATTCATATATATTAGAACAGAACTGCATATCAGGTCTATGCATAGAAAAATAAGTTGTTCAAAAATGTCTGCTAAAACCATAGACTTATTTTCATTTTGCAAAATAAACAGTATCACTCACATTAAATATGGGGTGGGGGGAATACATTAAAAATCAAAATAAGAAGACTAAAAATAAAAATCGTTTAAGGCTATCTATACAATTTCCTGAGATTTTATACACAGAATATAAAAGCTTTCACTTATGAATCTGTGATTTTAGAACCTCTTCCTATCATAGAAATACTGATATAACTGCATGCTCTGTTATCTTCAACTATTATGATTTTCATATTCACATGTACTGTAAATAGTTTTTAAGATTACTGAACAGTAAGGACAAAGCTAATAATAATAAAGTAACTTGCTATAGTACACAGACAG
This sequence comes from Stegodyphus dumicola, assembly GCF_044657685.1. Taxonomy (NCBI): domain Eukaryota; kingdom Metazoa; phylum Arthropoda; class Arachnida; order Araneae; family Eresidae; genus Stegodyphus; species Stegodyphus dumicola. Next base: position 1,334,974 of record NC_140780.1, on the reverse strand, counting down.
TAGCTCAGCAAAATGAAAATGATGAATGCAGAAAAAAAGTGTAGAAATTTAGAGTGGGGTAATTCTCATAAGCATAAATATAAAACACAATTTAAAAGCAGAAATTCTCAGAGTACTTTTCTTTCAAATATAGATCTAAAGTGAAAAAGTCGCGCTTTTCATTCACTTCATTGCAACAGATATTAAGCTATCAATTTTTTAAAAAAATTACATAAGGGTTTAAAATGGATGCAACTATTATTTAATAATTAAAATCATTTAAGATTTAATTCTTAAATATCTCATGATTATTCATGCCTCACAAGCTATGTGTAAGCCTGGGTAAATGATAACACGTGTGAAAACTCAAGCCTAGTTTTGAGTATTTGGTGGAGAAATTAGAAAACTGCTTTAAATTAATTTTATTCTAAAACAAAAATCAACATTTTCTACTAGCAAGTGAATGGATGCAATCCTTCCATAAAATTATTTGTAAAGAAATTTTACAACTTACCAAAATGAATGTTTTAGAAATTTTATAAATTATTCTCTCTATATTAATTAAAAACTGTTGCTTTGAGTTTTATTTCAATAACACTTGCACAATGTTCAATTAAATCATTCCTTCTCTTTGCAAATTCAATTCAAAGAATGCCTTTTCATTAGTTAAGCAAAAATGCACATTTTTAAATCTTTATTAAGGCTTATCATTTGTGCCCCAAAATGTTAAATAAAAACAATATGCACATGGAAAGGTAGAAATGATTTGTTTAAGACTAAACTAATAAATTATTCCCTTGAAATGATTTATCTGGTATCTCAGTAATATACTTACACAATTAAAATATATATGAACTAAAAATTAATTCTATACATCTTGATTCCCTTAATTAATAAACTTAATTCTCTTAATTCTCTAAACTAAAGGGTATTTTTATGTTTCAGACATTCAAGTTTTAAAACTTTCAATCTAGTTCCTCATGAATATTAGACAAAATATCCGATAACAACATGCAAATAAATTATTTAAAAAGGACAGGATACAGTCCTTCTATAATTAATTTGTTTTTTCATCTAAATTTGTTTAACTTGTCCTTTTCTTGATACATGACACTGACATGATACATGATACTGACTGATGAAATGTAATTAAAATGACTGCCTTCATGGAAAAATTTCCAATGCAAAATGGATCAAATTCACAGTACATATCTATGAAGGGAAAAGAGTGATTCCCTCCTTTCTCACAATTATTTTTTTTAATAAAATATCATTTTATGACCAGTTTTTCACAAAAACTTATTTTACAACAGACTTGCATACTTTTACCTTAACTAAACCATTTTAAAAAACTTGGATAAAATTATTTTGAAGCATTATTTTCCCCCCTCTCCTGTAGTGAAAATTGCATTTCATCAATTTTATTGTATAAATCGTGCTAATTTAAAAAAAAAAAAAAAAACATGAAAGATGTTTAGGAACAAAGGAATTGAAGGAAGAAAATTACTTCATGTCTCCCTTTCACCAGGTGCATTATCCTCTGAAGAGAGTTTGATGCACATGCATACTACTCCTCAAAGATTAGCTTTGCCTCCTTACAAAATACTCATTTATAATTAAAATAATATATTTTTATTGTTTAATATATAAAATAATATATATTTATTATTTAATATATTATTAATATTAAAATAATATACTGTTTTACAATTAAAAAGTATATGCAGAATGTTTCAAAGCATAATTTGTTTACAGCTAAACGTTAAGGCACGTAAGAATAAAAAATTATATTTTTCCTTAACACTTAGCTGTGAACTCTACAGATTTCACAGCTAAATGAAGTATTTCAGAATGAAAGACAACAGAAAAGTTTTAAAAAATTCCACATGGTCTTATATTTAAAGGAAAAAATAAACAAAAAAGTGGATTTCTTTTATCCTGTGCTTTGTTGTGCCTGTGCTTTGATTTATCCTGCATAAAATTTCATGGGTTTTAACAGAAAACAATTAATTATAGGTTGAAACACTAATATTAAAATCCTCTTAAACTTCAGTTTTTAGCTTAAGATCTTATTTAAATTTTTTTAAATACAAGACCTGAAATATTTCTTGAATGCTAAAAATTAGCCCAGCTTTAAAATGCAAAACTGTCATTTCCCATTTAAAATTTTCAGAGAAATGTAGCATTTAATGCTATATAAATTTAAGTTTCACAAATATATAATTAAAACAAAAAATATCAAATATATTTCTTATGAAATATGAAATAGATGCAAAGTTTTTCTACGTAATTCTTAGGTAATACATGCATTTCCATAGTAACACAAGGTACCAGGGTTTGGTTTACATAACAACAGACAATTTTGCCAGCCTCCTTAATTTTTTTTCCACAACATATAAAATTTATTTCTGAAGCAATATTTTGTTGTAATAATTTTCAGATATATAAAATAAAAAGTTGAGGTAATAAATTTAATTCATATTAACAGTTACTGAATATTAGTTATTAATGAGAAATTTTCAAGACAGAAGCAATTCTATGATTAGAAAAAAAAAATAATATATTGAGAAAAATGTTCCCACACTTCCTGCATTTTTTTAATAAAATTCTTGGAAATATGAAAAACACTTTATTTTGTTAAATAATGTTTACAGATTTAGAAAATAAAAATATATTAATAACTTCTGAGTTAATATTAGGAATTAACATTTCTCAGTAACAGAGAAAATTATAATTAGAAATAATTTTTTTCCACAAGAAATGCTTCTTCTTTCTTTCTTTCTTTTTTTTAAATAGCTGTCATTGTCATACCTACTGTTTAGTGCAAGATATCTTGCATTAAATATATTGAACAACATAAAGCAATTAATAAAATTTAGAATAAATCTAATAATAGCTCTTCGAAAACTGACTGTAATTGTCAAAAAGAATCAATTTTAAAATCTTAAAAATACGTCTTGTGACATACTTTTTTGCATCAAATTTTTTTTTTTTTTTTCACGGAAAACAAAAAATTTAGATATCAAATTCAAAAATATCTTCTTTTAACAACTAATTAACATTAGATATTAATTGGAAAGTTTCAAGGAGGAGGCAAAAAATAAATGTAAGAAATATAAAGTATTGAAAAGATTTTTCTCCTTTTTCAAAATATTTGTAAAATAATGCTTCCAAATTAAAAAAATTAAACATTTCATGGCACAATTCTGAAATATTGAATTTTAGGAATTATTCATTCTGAATAATAATTCAATTCTCAATATTGAAATTACAAAGCATTATGTTGTTATTTAGTGCTTCTAATTTACACAGAAATGCCAAATTAAGTTGCAATTTTGCAAGCAGAAAAACATGATCAGATATAACAACAAATATCAATAACAAAAACAACACATATCTTGGAGATTTTTTTTGGGGGGGGGGTCTTTGTGACAAGTTTCATCATTATCTCCCGATTTCTTAGTTTTCTAAATCAAAATAATTATAAAAATAAAAGAATTATATATAATTTCATATAATATAAATTTTTAAAATGTTAAATAGAAAGTTATTTTAAATATGAATGTTCAGAGCATTAAATGTTTATCAACAGCAGAAAAAGTTAATAAAAATTAATTTCAATATTTAAATTGAAAATTATACAAGATAAATTAATTTTAAAAAATTAATTATTTATTTATTAAATACACAAAATTATTTGCCTTGTTTAACATATTCATATATTCACATTTCTTTTTTTAATTCATTTACACAAATTTTCTGTACATGTTTAAATACTACAGATCACTGGGGAGTGATGAATTTGTCACAAGCATCAGTTATTTAACACAATAGAAAAAGATAATAAATGCAAATACTCATTGCCATCATGTACTTGTATCAAGTATTAATACTACAGAAGCTCGAAATACATACAGTTTCTCCCACTTAAATACTATGGGATCTCAAAATACAGTTTTTCCTGCTTAAGCAATGTTAAAAATACATTCTAAGTATTTCTGTGAGCAGGAGCAAGGTAACAAACATTTGCACAATGCAGACTGCAAGTCCTGAGTTAAATAACAAATAAGTGTTGTCTTTCATAATAAGTGTCCTTGCCTTTCAGGTAGTAAACTTAGAAAGGTACTGCTACGAAAACACACACAGTGAACTTACAAACTTAGGCAAATCACAGCTACAGTGATACTTCGCAGACATTCAAAGTGTTCCTTATGGAGTCTGAGAGTGAAAAGTACCTGATTTGCTACCTGTGTTGGGGGGGTATGAAAAATTAATACAGATAGGCAATTCTTCCATGTTACAGGAACTGTCCAGGAGAATCATTATTATGGAAATTGTCGACACCTTTACAGTTTTTTCTCGAAACAATTTGCCAAGTGAACACAATTTTACAGTCTCTAAAATTTTGCACAGAAAGTCCTAAATAGTGGAGATCCTTTAAACCAAAATTTTGGTCAAATTCCCTGTTTTTAAATTGTTTGACAAAGTTTGGCTCGATCTTCGGGAGTCGTTTGGATAAAAGTCCAAAACTCTAGGCTTTCAGTTGAAGCTGGAATTTTCCTGCCTATGGCTGTGATGGAAAGGACATTTTGTAAAAGTCACCAATTTTGTCTGAGTTACGTTTTATGCAGGTATTCTGCATCTCCTGGGAACTTGCAAGTATATGATAAACAGTAAAGACATCCAGAATGTTTAGGGCATCCAGTTTGCATATGCCCAAAGTGCTGACACCTGAAACAGCTGCTGGTTGTTTGCTTCCCCGATCTGTATTTTGCTTCTGGTGGAGTCAGAGTTTTCATCCACTGATTAAGCCACATACGACAACCTTAAGTGGAAGTTGTTCTTTTGAACACAATAATTGTCAAAAAGAATCAATTTTAAAATCTTAAAAATACGTCTTGTGACATACTTTTTTGCATCAATTTTTTTTTTTTTTCACGGACAGCCCGTTCTCTGCTGTGCCAGTCATCGAACATTCAGGAACATTCTCCTAAACATTTACGATTTTGTAGAGTCTCACCTTCTTTGGGAACATATAAAGGTAACACTGCAGAGGAATGGCGGCATCAATATTATTTTTGACGAAAACAGATTTCTTTCCACATGACTTGAGGTCGCAGGCACATTACGGGAAGCAGACAACATTTCTTTTCCACGGGAGGTGGGATGCTGTATCCAATCAATCCATCTCCTCTAGGCAATAAAAGGAGTTCATAAAATGTTGAAAGCTCGTGGTTAAGAAGTTCATTTTTAAGGTCCAAAAGATCTCTTTTGGAAAGAGAAGCTTTAAAATCATATCACACAGTGTTGGCACTCAATAACTCTCATCCAGTTTTAAAAACGATGTTGAAGTCATAATTAGTAAACTGCTGGAGCTGGCAGTCCTGTGAGGTTGATGATTTCTAACATCAGAAAAAAAGTCAGAGACAAGAATTAGTGACTTAATTTTAATGCACCAGTAATATCTCTCATTTCTGGCTGAGCTTAAAAGTTTTTTTTTTTCCTCCTTGCGGTCCAAACTTGTGTATTACAGCTCAGCTGATGAGTGTCTAATGCATATATGCGAGGCCATGAGCAGTGTGCCCTATTCAGTGCCCCCCCCCACCTACTGGAGAAGCAGTAGTTCATAAACTGTAAACACAAATGGTAGAAAATTTATTCATTATTGTGATAGGTCGCTATTGTGAAAATATGAATAACAGTTCAAGTGCACAGAGAATCATTTAAAAGCAAAATGCTTAGATTTTATCCTCAAAATATAACAGAAGATGAAACTACAGAATGAAACACAATATACAGAGTTAACGTGTCAAACAAATACACAGAAATATAACCTAACATAGATGAAAGTTATAACAGTTTATGCCAGAATGGTTCAACATAGCCAAGAACTGTGTATAATTTATTCTTAATTACAAATGTTAAATAAAATGAGGAAGATGTATTAAAATACATAAAACAAAATATTTTTGCATGCAAATGTAGTTTGGCTCACCAATATATAAATAAAAAAAACAATTTAAAAAAATACTCAGTTCTAATAAAATAGAACTTTTAGGAAAGTTAGCATTTCTGATAAAATATTTTTAGTTGTAAGAGACACACAAAAAATAAAGATGGACATAACTATCTCAATAAAAAGTAAATTTATTTTTTTATATAAATATAATACAAATGCATGTTAAAATTTCAATCAAAAATTGTATTTATGCATCTTCATAATACAATAATTTCGCTAATTATTTTAAACAATAAAATCTCGTATATTCACAAATTTTTTATAAAACAACAGATTTCCTTAAACAGTCATGTTTCAACTAAGTGCAGTCATGTTTTTATATTTTACAGAATTAGTACATGCTGCACATAAAAATAAGAAAATGCACAAATTAAAGCATACAATTTTATTATTTCCCTCCTCATAATAAAATGACATTTTTTTTTTTTCAACAAACATTGATATTATTAAATTGATTAAAATTTCCCCAGAAAAGGTTTACACATTTCTATATATTGTGCTACGCAAATTTTCTTCCTCTAATAGCCTAAAAACTGACTTCATGAACTACTTTGCATCTATTTAATAATTTTTTAAACATGAAGATTTTTTAAAACAAAAATATTCACTTAGAAATTATATGCATAAAGGAAAATATTTTTACTAAAACATTATTGTATAAATTTTCAATAGCCTTAATACAATAAACTTTTCTTTAAAAAAGTTTTCTATGATGAATTGTATTTAAACATAGTATCAAAAATTATAATAGTGTGCTTTGACAACTGTTTTAATGCACACACAAATTTAAAATGCCTAAAATGTATAAATTATATAATTACAGTTTAAGCTTTACACAAAGAACATGCTAACATTTAAAATTTAAATTAATTAAGGATAAAAGGATTACATTTATAAGTGAGTGAATAGTATAAGAGGCTTTCAAATTAAAGTATTAGCTCAATACTCTGAGGTCAGCAAGACCATAGAGAAGGTAGTTTAATAATGTCATGAATAATATGAAATTTTTGTTCAACTTCATGTTTAATAAAGTGAAATAAACAGTTTGAAATAAAAATATATCATCAACCTTCATAAAATTTGTAATTTAATTCTCATAAAATTTGTAATAAATTCTCAGATAAATACTTTATTGGAGTAGAACTCAGACAGTCTTGCATATTATTACTATATTATTATTATATTAGTTTTTATGATATTAAAAATATATATAAGAATGCAATTTTACATGCATAATAAATTACTTAAACCAGACTTGAAAAATTTGACAGAAAGGTATTTTTTTATAAATTTTGTCAGTGTTTTAAAAGAAAGATTTTGGAGAAGGCAAAGATTTCCTACACAAAATTAAAAGCATTCTGTTGCAAAGAAACCAGAACTTAGTATTAGTTCTGATGAATAGGGGGGGGGGGAAGTTTAAACATAATTTGGTCTGTTTTTTGAATGACAATAATTTTGTCCCAGTCTTTTAGGTGGTTTAGTGAAGCATGTGAATCTGATATAAAATATTTTTTTATGAAAAACTGGTTACACAATCATAATATTTTATTACAAAAAATAATAGTAGGACTGGAAGGGGATTAGCTTTTTCACCTCATAGGTATGTAATGTGAATATGATCTGATTTGCATAATATATTTAGGCACTGAATGAATAAATTCCTACTAGTGCCAGCTCTGGTCATAAGACATGTTGCCATTCATACATTACTGCATTCATTGCATTGTTTTTTTAATGATTTGTTTATTTTCTTTACAACAACTAGGTAATTCTGCAAAATTCAGAAATCATGCAAACATGTACCACAGAAAGTGGCCTAAAATGCTTGGTATGGGGATGAAGTAACTTCTTTTAGATATTTCACTTGTCACACAGAGAAAGAAAACTCAAAATAATTTTCAATTTTTTTTTCTCTTACATTTATCCATTTGCCTTATAAAATAAAAATATTTAATTAAACTAAATTTTAAAATTTATACATTTCCATGTGCATATTATGAAGATTATTATTATTTTATATATACATACAGTATATATAAAATATGTAGAGCCAGATTAAGACTAAGCCTCATATACATTTACTTCTGTCCCTTCCCCCCCCCATTTCTTCTTTCTTGGTCTTGGTTCATTCCACAGTAAAACTGGCATAAAAGTTTTTGGTGGTACATCCTTTCCTCGAGTTTCTAACGACCTTTTTGTTCCTAATGACCATTTCCTTGTTGCCCTAAAAACATGCTTATTTTGCTAAATGGTTAATCCAGTTCTAACTGTTTGCATATATCATATAATAACAGAGCTGTGACAAACACATATGCTAGTGTTAAAATATTTTGTTCTTGATGTGAAATGCCATTCATGTTACAATACTGAGGATAATAATAAAATTTACATGTTTTTTTATTCTATGCTTGCCTACCTACTGAATTTAATTTTATATTATCATTTTTATTTTTCCAAATCGTATTTTAGAATGCCCCTCCCATTCTTTAACTTCGTTTTTCTTTACTTTGAAATTCTTCTTTGAGACATATATAATTTCCTCCAATTTTAGTACAAAATGGAGAAAAAAAAAAAACTACCTGTAAAATCTCAGTAACAATGGCGAGGTCCAGATTAAGTTAGAAATTAAACAATTTATTTCTCAGCTGCAGTTTCAGCAGTGAAAATTCTTTTAAGGGAAACTCATAATTCACTTCTTTAAATCAATAGCTGACTTTCTATGTATAACATCACGAATAAAGAAATAAAATTAACTGTTATGTTTGCTTTAGTGAATAAGCTATTTTACTTTAGTGTATGTTTCTAGTTCCCAGCTTAGATGAAAATAACTTAAAGGACATTAAAGTTACTCATATCAGGTTCTAATTATTGTAATATTAAATCTGAGAAGTCTCATTTCATAAAAATTTCACAGAAAGCATAAAAGAAATAAATAAAATATAAAAACAAAGTCCATAATGGTAGCACACATTTTTGCAAAATAATGATGTAGCTAAGCACAGTTTTACTGTGATCATTACACTGCTCCTCTTTCTCATCACTCTATGAAAAACGGAATTGGTACATTCAATACATAGATTTTCAGACACTGTTCTAAGATCTGGGATTCTAAGCCTCCTTGCCTGCACATCACTTCCTAATATCACTAAACTCAGTTCAAAGTATGATACCAACTTCGAAATTCGCTAAAAATTTTCATAATTTTTTTAATTTATCGTCTCACTAAAAATCCTCATACTTTTTGTGTATAACTCTACCACCACCATAAAATTTGATCAACGGAATCACCTGCATAAAAGCTTCAATCGCACCTGGGATCCTTATGCGGAAACTGAAAATCTAATAATTAAGTCTCTTATCAGCGAGCACAGATTCCAACCGTGGCAATGTGAAGTCCATCAGCTTAACTTAGATGACAGTTCCTTTTGTAACTACGTTGCACGATTTAATTACAGAGCTTTTTGCCAACTCTCTCGAAAATCAGTTCAAGCCAACCGTTTTTCCAGCTAACAACCCTCTGGATCAAGAAATTACGAACTTCATGACTGATGGGATTTCCTTCCCAAAGAATATCACACTTTACCTCTCCACCTGAAGACCTTATGCAGCTCGTTAAGTTAGATAAATTAATTACTAATATATTTCCACATATTTGCTTTAATTCCCACATCTAATGATGAACTCGCAATGCGAAATTAATTTTCTCATAGCATGGACCTGCTGACAAAATTCGTGTGACTTCAACCTTCCTGATTCGCCACTATAATGCTTCTGATTCATCAGCTGAACATAAATGCATTGTTCTGGCCCCTTCTGCCCCATAATTATCTTCTCCTTTCCGATCAGCAGATGGAGCCACATGTGCGACCTGCTTCCAGTTCTCACCGTTGTTTTCTATGTAGCGGATGGCTTTTGTGTTGTGGACGTTGATGGATAACGTGTCCTCGCTTCCTACCTTATTTCTGTGATCTTTCCTGGGAAATTCTGTTAGCGAACTATCAATTTTGTCATGGCCTTCGGTGACCCTCGAAAGAGCTTGTAAGAGGTATTTTATAATAGTTGCATGGCAGCATACAACTAGTTCCAAGTTCCAGTTGTACTGCTGATGTTAATGGAAATTGCTTTTCATTGGCATTACTTTCCATTAACTTGCATTACTTTCCATTTATTACTTTTCAATTTGAGTTTTACAAATTTCATTCCCCACTTTTAGAGGGTTTAAGAATGATTTTCCCTTTTATTTCAACTTAACTGATTTTTTTTTCTTATTATACATATTAAATTTCATTTGATCTGAATAGTCTCATTCTACAGTAGCTATTTATAGACTTTTATATGAAGATTCAAGCACTGTTTAATGTGTTAATATTCACACTTTAATTTGTTTTGCTCCAATATAATGTACTTCAAAGAAGTTTACCCACATTTGCGCTGTGTACATTCATTATTCATTTTATATTCCTCATTTTCTAACTCCTTCATAAATTAATGCTTTCCTACCCTACTCACAACTTCCTCTGTATAAAAGTGCAAGAAATTGTATCCTTAGTGATAACTCAACAATAATTTTTAAAATATAGAATTTAATCATCATTCATATTTTTATTAACTTTGAATACTTGTACATATATTTAGCCACTTATCCATTTTTAATCTTGTATTAATCCTTTTAGGTGCATTTTTATCAAAAATCAAAGATTATAAATACCTGAGTAAACTGGTTCACAAAATGCATGAATAAAATAATAATGCTTCATTAAGCACGAACAAAAGTAAGAAATTATCACAGATGGCAGTATATTGGTGAAGATCAGCTCAATTTTACTATTGTTACAGTAAGCACCACACATGCTAACAGGTGTTTTACATGAAAATTGGGAATCCTTGGATGAAAAGAAGCCCACAGAAGAAGTTTCTCCACTATTCAACAGGAATGGACTGGGAGCTGCGTCATTAGTTCTGAGAAAAATTTTGAAAGTTAATGTGAAATCCAGACTGAGGAGAAAATTAATACAGACAATAGTTCTGCCCTCTAAAAATTTAGCTTTCCCATTTTTACCCAATAAAGGATGTAATACTGAGGATTTTCTCCCCTTAATTCTACTCCAAATGCTGGTAATACATTCATTGATTTATCCTGAATTTTAGAGATCAGCCTGTTTGTCCTGTGTATGATTATGTACAAAGTTTCAAAGAACTCTTTAAATAACTAGACCAGATAATTCTCGTTCACATGCAGGGAAGGGGGGAAAAACACAAATCATGAATTTTATGACATGTATTTATTATAATAAAATGCCTTCTAATAAGAATATTGTATTTCATGAGTCATGAAACTGCAGTCACAGTGAATTCATGCAGTTGCATATTTATATTTACTTTTTTTTTTTTGGCTAAAAAGCCCTTCAAAATGTTAAAAGATATAAATGATTCATTTTTTACACATACAGTACACTCCCGATTATCTGCGGAATTGGGTGGCGTGGACGCCACGGATAACAAAAATGGCGGATAATCCGCAAAAAGATAAACGGGTATAGCAAAAGAGCAAACGGTCATTCCAACTTTGAAAAATCGTTTTATGTACAATAAAACGTAAAATAAACAGCAGGAAATGTTTAACTAACGCTTAATATTTTAGTATATCACTCTAAACCAACCTAAAATGCATTTTGTTAATGAAAATACAAAAGTGCTTTGTATACTTACGAGAGGCGTCAAGGATACACAGAAAATTTAATACATATGTACTGTTTTAATACTGTAATGTATTATGCAATTACAAAAGCATAACTGTAAAGCATAACAAAAGCATAACTGTAAAGCATAACAAAAGCATAACTGTAAATGCAAAAGCATAACTGTAATCTTTTTGAAGAAATCAGTCATTTGTGTTTGCTTCTTGCTTTGGAAGCATTTTCTCTTGATCCGAGATTGCATTTTTCGTAGCATAAGTTTCTCAGCCAACTTTGCGTCATCTTGTTCTTCCAAATAGCTCAGCAGTCCATCGACTTGTTGCAAAGCCGCTTCGTGATTCTTCCGCATCTGCACAGTGGGCTCTTCTTCGCCTTCACTTCACTGTCCTTCATTATCGGTCTCTCTCCTTGCTTTCTTCACAATTTCGTCATCTGCCAAGCATTCGAAGCCAGGTTCGTTGACTTCACACTCCAACCACTCATTAATGTTTTCAGCATCAAAGTTCTCACCACTTGGAACTATTTTCATCATATCAGCAAGAGTTGCCATGGGCATGTTTACATCCCATGAAGTCCAATTTCTCGAATTCCAGGTCGCTGCTTAAAACGAGTCAACCAGCCAGAAGACGCATCAAAATATCCTTTCAGGCCTAAACACTCAAAAAAGTTTTTGCCTCTCCTGCAATGATAGGACCATTTACAGGAGTACCCTCTTTTCAAACATGAGCTAAACACTATGTCAATGCCGTGTCTAGCTCATCAAAGGCACAACTCTTCATAGTTTTTCACGTTTTCATTGCGGAAGCACTGTCCAACATTGATGCAAAGTTCACCAGATTGTCTTTTTGCTTTAGAATGTCACGTACTGCTGTTTCTACGATTCCGTAATCCAATTCCATCTCTTGCCTTGTTGCGCCGTTTGCGACTTTGGTAATTAATTATAGTTTTGGCGCAATTCTCAACACAACCTTCTTTCCTTTTCCTGACATTTTAAATCGGTAGCAAAAAACGCAAAACCAAAAAGCACAAGCACTGAACACAATAAAAGATAAGAAATTAACTCCGACAGGTTCTCAAACACTATCAGGCTTAAACTAACAATGGCGAGTGGGAGGAAGTAGACGTGTCAGTAAGATTAAGACGAGAGAGGGCGGTCGAGCAGGCACTGAAAGGGTGAGTCAGAAATCATTGACTCATCAGAGGTGAAGTTTCCAAGAATGCCGGAGATATTTTTGCCATAAATAAGCACGATGTTAGCAAATTTAACTTTTCACTCAGTTTTCTGAACATTTTCATTTTCTTTGCTTTAAGCTTGTTAAAAAAAAAAAAAAAAAACTGTGTACAGCAAGTGTGTATAATCGGGAGTCAACTGTATAACACACCTTATTTCTTTCACATTCTGCTTATTGTTATTAATAAGAAAAATATTTTAAAGTTGAGCAATTTATTCAAAATATAATGGAAACGAAGCAACGTAAGTTTTTGGACACTAAAAAATGCCATTTGCATTTAATAAAACTCAAAAAAGAAAAACACAGCCAGAATTTCTCACAATGCCTCCAAACATTATTCATTCTTTTATCATGATCAAATTCCCACATTCCAATTTTGCTTTTATCAGTTTCAGCAATCACACCAGAAGCTCCAATCATATTCTCATACACATACTTTTCCACAAAAGCTCTTCCAATCCATGACACACATCACCAAGACATCTCAAAAGAAATTACATCACAAATGTCCAGATCTTTGCTGAGCTCTTTCAATGGAACTCCACAACTTCTCAACCAACTTTATGTGAGCCCCAGAAATAGGGTCTTTAAATGCCACACTATGACTGACTGAAAGACAATTACATGCTTTTCAGCAATATCAGACAATTATAGTAACCTGCTTTATGTTCCTGTTCATAAATTCAAAGAAGGGGGGAACATCACACTCCCTTTTAGTGCCAAGAAACACCCAGGCTCCATTCACTCATTTATCACACTGAAATTTCCACTTTTCATACTTGCTTTCATGAATTTCAACAATCACACCTGTACCTAAAATCATACTTTGATTTACACACATTATGACTCGTACTTCTCTGCTAAAACTTCTCCACTGTGTGATATATTTTGCGATGCTTTTGCCTCAAAACAAATAAAATCACACGAGGTAAGTTCCATGCACGATCTGACTGACTGAAAGACAATTACATGCCTTCTAGATATGCCAGACAATTACAGGAACCTGCCTTATGTTCTTCTTCATAACTTTAAAGAAGAGAGGAAAAAATCACCCTCCCTTTTAAGTGCCAACAAACATCCATTCACTCTTATCACTATGAAATTTCCACCGTTTTCAAACTTCCTTTCATGAATTTCAACAATCAAAACAGCACCCTCAATCACATTATTTTCACTCACATATATTTCTATTTTCACTTCTCTCCTAAATCTCTTGCATCTGTGTCACATATCGGCAAAGCTTCAATATGAAATTAAATCATGCCTGCCCAGTTCTATGCAAAAAAAACTTTAATGAAGATCCACAAGCCTTCCGTGAATTTTGTGTGAACCCTAAGAACAGAACCTTACATATCACATTATCACACCTTACATGTGACACAGACAATGAAGAATGTCTTCTTTCCTTGTAAGAATCTGAGACATTTACAGGACCTTGCCTTATATTTTTCTGTATAACTTGAAAAACAGTTTTCTTCAATTCTTTCCAGAACCTCAAAAAATATTTTTTTTTTAAATTGTCAGTCATTTACGGTTTATATCTTGTTATGGTTAAATTTTAGCTTTTTAAACTTGCTTTCGTCAGTCTTAAAAATCCCATTACAACCTCCAATCATGCTGTTTTTCATCATCACACACACATTCCTACACATAACTCTTTGGAAAATGTCATCCAGTCTGTGACAAAATTTTCAAAGTAATTTACATCAAAACAAATTAAACAATCGATGGCTTTTGTACCCATGTATTACCAACTGCACTCTCTCCAAACCAGGCATATTTAATCATGGACATTCTAACATGATGCCCATTCATTTTGCTATTATGAAACTTCCCAGAATAACCATTATTCATTTTTCCCCCCTACTAAGTATATCGCATTCTTCTATACAAAATATTAGCTTTATTTGGAATGAAATCCATTGCCGTACGTGGCAATTAAGTAAAGGTAACACAGAAAACATTTAAAAAATGACTTTTGGGGCATAATGTAAAATCAGAAAGCTTTCAGATTTTTTTTAATATATTTCCTTTCATTATGTTTTTTTTTTTTTTTTTTTTAATTTTATTTTGTTATGCATGTTTTGTATTTTTATGCAAAACACACATAAAAATTTTAATTTAATAATGCGTCTTTTTGTGCTCTTAAGGTCCTATTGTTACTTTTTTTTATTCTTCCCCGACACCAGTTGTTGCATTATTTTCTTCCTTCATGTTCGTACGGGGTTCGTGAGGATTTGGAGTGAATAATGGAGACACTTGATGAAGTATTGAAACACACTTTATTTGCCAATGTCAGGACAGCTCCAAAACACGTTTTACAGTCGTCGATGAACTACTATAAAAACGATCAGCCAGCGACACAGCCTTCAGGTTATCAGGCACAGTGTTGCACAGCTCCACGTACTCTCAAGGCTCTCCACACTACAACTCACGATGCACTCGAGAACACACGAGCACAGCTCCCGACTCTTCGGTTCAGTCGTTTCCGGAGCTAACATGCTCTCTCGATGATGCACTAACCCTGATACACTAACAGACTCCTTCAGTGCACTTGATGACCCACTTGGCACTCGCTGCTCGGCTGTCAACTCAATCGAATCCACAGGGATTGACTCGCTAGACGAGACACCAATTCGATACTAACTCGCACTCTAGACGAGGCACACACACTCGCCCTCTCGATAAAGCACACACTAACTGACTGCGGACCAGCAGGTTTTATAGTTTTTGGCTTGTGTTCGGGAACATTCTGGGCTAAACTGGTAAGAATTCGTTCCAGAAAGTTCTCCATCCGTCCATGGTATATCGCCAAATTGGGCGATTTCTCACCAAATGTGGCAACCCTGAAACTGCTTTGCGGACAAGCCATCTTACCGCGCTTGCACATTTTGTAACAATATTATTCATCATCTTAAGGTCACAAATTTTTGATTATTTCATAAATCACTATATCATATTTTCAGTTTTATAATTCCTACATGTCATCTTATCAGATTTAAACTGATGATGTAATATCGAGAAAAATCTCAAATCTAGAATGCCTGAAGTTATGACCAATCCAGGTCTTGAACTTTCTAATGTACCAGAACCTGTATGATGCTGCAGCAAAACAAATTCAAAATGGTATCTAAATGGTATGCAATATCTACAAATTCCTCAATATTTAACACATTCAGATTCAACAAAGATACTTTTGCTACCGAATGGTGAAGGCATAATATTTTGGGTATCTTTTACTGCCTCCAAATTAAAAAACTTAAAATTTTCGTAACAAACACTATGGATATACAAAATACAAAAGTTTCCTAAATGAATATACAACATATATGAACATACAAATATGAATAAGAATATGAAAATACAAAAGTTTCCTAATGACCTAAGACCTAAAAATAACTGCACAATAACTCAAATAAAAAAATTCTTCTAGGTTAAATATCCAAATAAAAGTTCTATGTGCTCATTTATAGAATTGCATATATAGAAGAACTGCACACATATTGGCAAAATTCCTCCATATTCTGTGCACTTAATGAGTTGCCCAACATGTAAACACTTACCCAACATGTAAAATGAGTTGCAAAACAGAATAAGGAAAGAATATAACTCTTGAAAAGTAATTTTCAATGGGTAGAAAAATTGAACCTCATGCCAGAGCATACATTAAAGTGCAATTTTAGCTAAAATATATTCAATTAATTAGTCCTTTAATTGTCCATTCTTCTTAAACGTAAAATGCAGCCTCCAATGCCCAAACATTTAAGTTATATCTTAATAAATTATACAACTTAAAAAATTCTTTTATTATTTATAAAAATTCGCAGTATGTGACAGAAATAAGCAATATTATATGTGTTGAAAAATAAATCATTTATTTCTTTTAACATTTTCTAGGGCTGTTTAGCAAAAAGAAGTAAACCTAAATACTTAAAAAGAAGTGAAAGCCACTGCACGAATTCACTGTGGCTGCAGTTTCATGAACAATGAAATACAATATTCTTACAATTTATTTTATTCTTATTAAATACATACCATAAAATTCATGATTTGTGTTCCCTCCCTCACTGCATGTGAACGACAATTGTCTGTTCTACTGATTTAAAGAGATCTTTGAAACATCACATAATCATACACAGGACAAACAGACAAATCTCTAAAATTCAGGATAAATTAATGAATGTAACAAGCATTTGGAATAGAATTGGAAGGGGATCCTCAATACCAATATCTTTTATTGGGTAAAAATAGCAAAAGATTAATTTTTAGATGGCAGAATTATCGTCTGTATTAATTTTCTCCTCAGTCTGGATTTCATAGGAACTTCCAAAATTTTCCTCAATAATAATGCTAATGATTGCAGATTCTAGACCATTCCTGCTGGATAGTGGAGAAATGTCTTCTGTGGGGCAAAGAATTCCAAACTTCCATGTAAAATACTTGTTAACATCTGTGGTGCTTACTGTAACAACAGTAAAACTGAGCTGAGCCTCACCAATTTATTGCCATCAGGTGATAATTTCTTACTTTTGTTCATGCTTAATTAAGCATTATTATTTTATTTTATTCATGCATTTCATGAACCAATTTACTCAGGTATTTATAATCTTTGATTTTTGATCAGAATGCACCTAAAAGGATTAAAAATGGATTAGTAGCTAAATATATGTACAAATGTTCAATGTTAATAAAAACCAATGATGAGTAAATTCTATATTTTGAAAACTATCATTATCATTATGGTTGTCGATTTTCACAATCAGCATTTTTGTTCATAAAAAAATTTGCATCATTTGGTGTATGGAAATCAATAATTAACCAGAGTTCAGTGCGCTTTTCAGGATACAATTACTTGCAATTTTATAATAGGAAAATATTTTCCTTGCTAAAAAATTAAAAACTAAGACATATGTTGTTTACCAAATCACCAAGTTTACCAAATCTGCAATGCTTACACCAATACCGGTGTCAATGATGGCCTAGGTTCTATCCTCCTCGTTCGGAATGATTTTAACTCTTTACAGGTCCAGTTGGCTAGGATCTGTGAGACATTCACACCTGGTTTTGTCAAAGAAAGAAGTCTAAATAAAAAATTGAAAGTCTAAATAAAAAATTGATATCTTTAATTCAGATGCTAATTTTTACATCACATTATATTTACTTATGTCAACCAAATGAACTAATTTTAAGCCATAAACTTAGTAGTTAAGATGTACTATATTACTCTAGCAGCAGTATGTACTATATTACTCAATAATTTCTAACAAAATTATTGAGGCCCTCGGTAAAACTGAAACAGTCTATAATCAATAAAAATTTTGCAACGAAATCAAATGATGGTCACAAGGGTCCTCCATTATTTCTTGGCTTTGTATAGTACCTCATTTAGTTTCAATCTTAACATGTTACAACACGTTAAATATACAACAGAATTACTTACATTCAATGAGTTTGAAATCAGTTCTCGAAGAAAGATTTCTTTATTGGAATAGAAGGTGTTGATGCTGATGCTCAATGAGTGGCCTTCTCAGCTTGGAATGCAAACTTTTCCGCATCATTGTGATCATCCTGCATACAAACTTCGTTCTTGTCTTGGCATCTAAAATAAAAATTAAAAATTTCAGCCATTTTGCCTCATGCAATTTTCTGATCATGTATCAGTTATTTTGTATCAGATATTAAATACTAATGAACATTCATCCACTAATTTATAAACTTTGTTTTACTTCTGTACATTTACCAGTGTACAGAAATAATTTTCTCAATATAATTGTTTTCACATTTATCTAAAAGCATTTGTTTGCTGATCATTAAAAATAAGTTAATACGTTTCAACTACAAGCAGTAAAAGAACAAAAACGAACATGACGTGAATGAATTATTTTCATCAACTTCACATATTGTGTTAACAGAAAAAGAAAGCCAACACTTTAAACTATGACAAATTTGGAATAATTGTAAAAAATATTGCAAAGTCATGTTAAAGACTTCAAACAGCCTCTGTTAGTAACATTAAGGGTAATATCGAACTTCCTACCAAACAACTGTATTCCTCAGTATCATGAGATTTTGTCCCTCAATTGATATTAACGCTCTTGCGTCATGCTTGTTTGCTCAATCGCTCTTCCATCATGCTTGTTTGCTGGTCACTCATAATCAGCTTGAGCTTTGAAAAGCTTCGTTCAGCAGATGCGACAGTTACTGGAAATGTCAAAGCTATAAGCAATGCAACAGAGACGTTTGGGAAAGAATTTAATGAACTGCAGATTTTTAAAAGCAGCAGTACTCTGTTGCACTAAACCTGTTAAGTTGCCCAATTCAGCACATGAATCATGAGCATCAACATCCGACCCAGTAATTTTATCTGTTAAGGTAACGCTCAGAACATCACAGATCAGTTTCGCTCATTCCTGTAATGCATCGGAAATTGAGCAAGAAATCAAACTTGTCATAACTCTTTAGCTGCATCTTGGGCCAAATCGAAACCTGTTTCTTTGTAGGATTTCAGGAAGTATATTGTGTTCTGAATACAATTCAAAGTGAAATCAAATTGCATAGCCTTACTTTACAACATTTTGCTCACAATATTAACTTTCTCCAAGAGATAGTACCCTATTATTAACAATACCCAGAAAGGGTAGCGTTGAATTTGGTTTGCCAAACTGGCAGCCTTCATTGTTACCTTTGGGTCCTTTCTCTCGCAGACCTCAATTAATAATGCACCATAAATCAATTCTATCTGAAACCTCACAGATTTAACGGAATCTCTTCGACATTGGCAGCATGTTTCTGAGGTTGGCTTCACTGTAAACAATTTAACATATCGCTTGAGCAAATACCATAACTGAGTTGTTGCAGCAAACAGCAAAAAATCCAAAAAAAGGTCGATAGTAGTAGTCAAAGATTTCACCATATCTCCGAACATTAACCCGTGAGAACCGCATGGAAATTTTCTGCAGCAAATTTAGTTCATCAAGCTTTTTCAAGCATGCTTCTGTCGAACGTGTGCTACTACCTACTGCCAAAAAGCCTACAAATCACAATTTTTGTCACATAAACATTGGCAATTCATATTATCATAGTCATTTGCTCCTGATGGCTTGCATCAGGAGTATAATCTACCATGATGGAGACATATTTGATAGTGTGAGCATCTGCAATTATTTTCTTGAGAACCACTTTGCCCATCAGATGGAGGTGTTCATTTTGGATGTGATTCCCTAGATAATGGTCATGTATCTCAGCATTTCTGATATGTTCTGTCAGCATTTTTGATAAGACAAATCCAGCAAAATTCCTTCCCTGGCCTTTACCTGCACAACTGTTTGTCTGTTTATCACAGATATACATACTTCCAGTTACAAAAATGTTTAATTGACCCAAATACTTTTATTTTGGTATTTTTAAATTTAAGAGATTATAAATTACAAAATCTAACATTTCATTCATTTCTTCGCATTACATTCATTTACATTTTCTTCCTCCCAAAAATTAAGTACATATCATTATTAACATTATTATTGCCCATATCATTATTAACAAAGTGCCACATATGAGACTGACCACCGATACCCACTGAATGAAATGCTGCTTCCAAAATTTTAACTTTCAGAAACTATAAATATTTCATAGCAAAATCAACTAACAATAATCGTATTCGTAACATTAATGACATCCCTACTAACAAGGGGGCTCAGCCCCTGCCACTCTTCAAGCCCTACCACCTTCAATGGATTTAAATAAGCAATCTTGCTGATTTTTCCATCTGGCTGAGGATTTGTAAACGTTAATAGGAAAAGAATTTAAAAAAAATCATTCTTTGGAAAATTCCTAAAATACTTAGCTTTGGAACTTAGTTGTCTAGTAAGCCTAAGAATGGCTAAGACTGGGGCAGGTTCACACTATTGGAGAAAACCTTACATTACCAGCAGCTAAAGATATCGTTTTAACATTATTAAACGAAAAAGGAGCTAATGAAATTAATAATAACACGTTATCAAATGATCTAGTAATTTGATGAATTCATGAAATGGCAAATTCATACCAAAGACACTTGTTCAGAAAGTAAAACACAGCAAGTATTTCGCATTACAGTTGGATGAAAATACTGATATAACGTACTCTGTTCAATTATTAGCTTAAATACGTTTCGAAGATGATAAATGAATTGCCGAAGAGTATTTATTTTGAGAATATCTTCATTACAGAGCAACTGTAAATGATATTTTCCATAATCCAGAATGATCTTAATACTCAAAGCTGCAAACTTCCTGTGCATGCCTAAATGCATTATGCGTAAACGCATAATGCATTTACGAATGCACTTAATACATTTACGCATGCACGTTTAATGTATAACGGACGGTATAAGCTAGGCTAAAATTATCTAATTATCTATTTCAGGTAATGTTGCAGATTGTGTTGTTCCTTAATCTTCAAATTGATCCAGCTTATTATTTTTTTGCAGACTTTTAGAGCAATTTTATAAAAGTAAGCTTGAACTTTCGATTATCTCAAAAAGAGTTTCCGATTCTGGAGCTGCCAAAGGATCTACAAAGTGAAAGCATGTTTCGATGTCCATCAAACAAAAATTGGAATTGCTGCAAAACATGGATAAAGGCATATCCTTTGTTTTCTCTAACCATTCCGAAATCTGTTTATCAATTTCAGGCTGCTCTGCGGGGAGGAAACGTTGCTGCGCGCAATGAACTGGAAGTTGATCTGTCAGCACTATCCTCATCTTCAGGGCAGATGTTTTTATTTTATTCGGCTTATAAGTTCTTACTAAATGTAGTATTTCATCTCTATGTACTTCGTCTTTGATTGATTTAAATCAAATTCCTTGTCATTATAAATATCATGAATAGACATCAAATAGTTTTCTGGTTGCAATTTTCTAATTTTGACTATGCGTAATGTATGCTTTACGCATGCACGCATTGAAAGAAATGTGTAATAAAGTAAATATATATTAAACTTTTTTTGTAAATTTTGATACCCTTTAGATCATAATTGCTCTTTATTTCATAAATTACAGTTTCATATTTTTAATTCTACAATTTCTGTATGCCATCTTACCAGATTTAAATTGATGATCTATAATCCGGAAAAAACCCTAATCCGAAATCCCGACGAGTCCAGATTAAAGACTTTGTACTGTAATTTGTTGTAATTGTCCTATATATGTTTATGCGCTATAAAGATCTCTTTAAATAATTAGGTCAGGTGATGCTTCTTTACACGTGTGTGTGTGGGGGGGGAAATCTCAAATCATGTATTTTATATGGAATACATTAATGACAATAAATTATAATAAAAGTGCTATATATAATTATTCATGAAACTGCATTCAGGGGGAATTCATTTAGTGCCTTACATTTCTTTCTGAATATTCATATTTACAAAATTTATTTGCAAAGCAGCCTTACAAAATGTTAAAAGAATCGAATTCATTTTTATACACATATGTTGCTGCTTCTTTCATTAAAAACCTTGTTTTAAGTACAAAACAATTTCTTAAAAAATATAATGGAAATTCTGTCATTTTAAGTTTTTGGACACAGGAAGATGCCATTTATACTTATGAAAAATGTACAAATAACAGACTAGTTAATCAAATGTGTTTTAGCTCAACATCCCCCTCAGTTTATGCCAATAAATTCTAAAGAAGAAAAACGTGTTGCAGCTTCTTTCAGTGCCTCTAAACGTAGATTCTATTCACTCTTTTACCATGATTAAATTTCCACTTTCCGATTGTGCTTCCACTAATTTCAACAGTTACGCGAAAAACTCTATAATCATATTATTTTTATGCATATACATTTCTACATACACTTCTCTGCGAAAGTTCTTCCTACCCATGACATATTTCTCCTAGACTTGTATCTCAAAAGATTCTGAATCACAAGTGGCCAGTTTCAGTGGAGCATTCCAGATTCTCAACGGAGTAGTAAGAGTCCTAGAAGACACTATAAGAAGTGTCACCTTAAATGACACACTATAAGAAAACAATGTGCCTTCTAGCACAGGCAATTATAGGGCCCATCTTTAAATTTCACATCATAACTTCAATAAGGGTGTGGAAGTCATTCTCTCTTTCAGTGTCTCTAAATACCCAAGCTCCATTCATCATTCGGAAATTTGTGCTTTCAACAATCACACCAACACCTAATGTCATATCTCACCTGCATTCCTACATATATTTCCCTGCAAAAATTTCTCAAATCTGTGACATATTTGTCAGACATCTTGGTCTTAAAAGAAATGAAATCACATAAAGCCTAGCCATGCATAGATCTCTCAATGGAACTCCCCAGATTCTCAACTGAATTTGTGTGAGCCATAGAAACAGAATCCTTAAATGTCACACTGTGACTCACTGGAAGACAATAATGTGCTCTCCAGTAGTGTCAGAAAATTATAGACCCTGCTTTATGTTCTTCTTTATAACATTAGACGGAAAACAAAAATCGCATGATCTTTCATTGCCTCCAAACACCCAGGCTCCATTCACTCTTTTATCACTCAGAAATTTCTCCTTTACAAGCTTGTTTCCATCAATTTCAACAACCACACCAGCATTTAATATCATATTTTCATTCACATGCATTTCTATTTGTATTTATCTGCTAAAATATCTCAAATCTGTGACAGATTTATCAGACATTTTGGTCTTAAATGAAATCACATGAAGCCTAGCCATGCACAGATCTCTCAATGGAACTCCCCAGATTTTCAACTGAATTTGTGTGAGCCATAGAAACAGGGTCCTTAAATGTCACACAATGAATGACTGGAAGACAATTACGTGTGCTCCAGCAATGTCAGATAATTATAGATTCTGCTTTATGTTCTTCTTCATAACTTCATCAGATGGAGAACAAAAATCACATGATCTTTCATTACCTCCAAACACCCAGACTCCATTCACTCTTTAATCATTCAGAAATTTTTTCTTTACAAGCTTGTTTCCATCAATTTCAACAACCACACCAGCACCTAATATCATATTTTCATTCACACGCGTTTCTATTTGTATTTATCTGCTAAAATATCTCAAATCTGTGACAGATTTATCAGACATTTTGGTCTTAAATGAAATCACATGAAGCCTAGCCATGCACAGATCTTTCAATGGAACTCCCCAGATTCTCAACTGAATTTGAGTGAGCCATAGAAACAGGGTCCTTAAATGTCATGCTGTGAATGACTGGAAGACAATTACGTGCGCTCCAGCACTGTCAGACAATTATAGACCCTGCTTTATGTTCTTCATAACTTCATAAGATCAGATGGAGAACAAAAATCACATGATCTTTCATTACCTCCAAACACCCAGGCTCCATTCACTCTTTAATCATTCAGAAATTTCTGTTTTACAAGCTTGTTTCCATCAATCTCAACAACCACACCAGCATCTAATATCATATTTTCATTCACACATATTTCTATTTGTATTTATCTGCTAAAATATCTCAAATCCGTGGCAGATTTATCAGACATTTTGGTCTTAAATGAAATCACATGAAGACTAGCCATGCATAGATCTTTCAATGCAACTCCCCAGATTTTCAACTGAATTTGTGTGAGCCATAGTGTTGTGAAATGAACTAAAGTAAAAACTGGCGCGAGGCACTGCTGTTCGTGACGTCAGCCTGCGTGCTGAGTGAGTGCGTGCTGAGTTGCCTGCGTCAAATAGATGCTGAAATACAAGGCCCCTCTTTTCCAAGTAACTCTGAATCTAGGAAATTTAAATTGCCTAAAATTGAGCTTAAGGAATTCAGTGGTGAAGCTAAAGATTACCTGACTTTTTGGAGTCAGTTCCAGAAAAACCACGACGACAAAAGTATCGCTGATGAAGATCAAATGCAGTATCTGTTGCAAGCCATGGAACCAAAATCAAAGGCAAAACGTCTAGTCCTTAGCTTTTGGCAACGGCAGCTAATTATCCTAACATCCATCAAACAACTAAGAGAGCGCTTTGGACGCGAAGATTTACTTGTGCAAATCTATGTGAGAGACTTGTTAAGCCTAGTGATGAAAAACGCTGTAACCGGAAAAGCAAAAACTGATCTACCATCCCTGTATGATGAACTAGAAGGAAAATTGCGAGCGTTGGAAAGTTTGGGGAGAACCCAAGAAAAATATGGGGATTTTTTTACCCCCTTAGTGGAAAGTTGCTTACCAGAAGTACTGATGGCATGGAAAAGAAGCAGAAATCAGGATTACAATGAAACTAAAGGGACTCGATCCTTGCAACATTTAATGAATTTCTTAAAACAGGAAGTTAAGGGGGAAGAGAAGGTTCTACTTGCAAGAACTGGTTTCGCTTCCCAACAGAACCATCAGAAGAAAGACTTTAACCACGAACAGGTAACGCAAAATGAACCCGTAACAGCATCACCTCTAGTAAGTCTTGAGAATTCAGGTAGGAGTGTTCCGAACTGTAATTTTTGTGAAAAGAAACATTTTAGAGAAAAATTTTACTCTGCAAAAAAAAAAAAAAAAAAAAAAAAAAAAAAAAAGACTTTAGCTGAAAAACAACAATTGTTATTGAAAAAAGGTGCTTGTTTCTCTTGTCTGAAAAGAGCGAGTCACATTAGTAAGTTTTGTCCTTTGAAAGGTAAGTTAAGTTGTTCTATTTGCAAAAGTTGTAATCATTTTGATGTAATGTGTAATCAAAAGCTAAAAAATAACAATTAGATACATGTTTCAAAAGAGAGTTCTCTTTCAAACTGTGGCGAAAGTTAAACTGTATTTTTGCAAACGCTGTGCGTTCCAGTTCAGTGTCAAGGTCGTGAGAAAATTATTCGCTGCATAATTGATAGCGGAAGCCAATGATAAGGAATGTTTGAAGGTAGTTTTGAAGCACTTTCTGAGAAAGATTTGTGGTTTTATTCCTAAGGTTAAAGCTGTTTTAGTCTAAGAAATAAATAACCCAGTGGAGGTTCCCAGTGGAGAAACAGTATCTATTTCAATTTGGAACCATCTTGTTTAGCTACGATCTAGACTTTGGTTTTTAAACAAGACAGACTAAATAATCATATTTTGTGAAGTTTTTACATCATGAATATGTTTGTATCAACAGAGCCAGGTTGAAGATAGGCCAGCACCTGGGTAATCATGTAATATGTGATCTAATCACTTAGCTATTTATTTTTAGAGGGTGATCCTAAAATTTGCTGTCTTCTCACCTTTATTTTATTGCATGCTCAAATTTAAGAAGAGTGCTTTAGTCTAAGAAATAACTAACTAACTAACTAAAAGAAGTAGATCACATACTATATGATTACCGGAACCTGTACATTCTCGCAAGTATACTTCCAACCTGGCTTTCTGTCCCAATTTTGAGAGGGATCTGCAGGAATTAGTCCCTCTGAAACCCGCCATGTTTCTTATCGAGAACAGAAATTCCAATGTTGAAGAGCTTCATGAATTAAATTCATCAAGTCTTAATAAGAGATTAAAGTACAGAACTAAATTGTTAAATGATCTGAGACAACGATTTAGAAAAGAACACCTTAGTCAACTGGTTCAAAAGCATAATGAAAAATGATCTCGGGAACCCGTAGTAGGAGAAATAGTACTGATGGAGGATGATAACAGAAAACGTTTATTTTGGTCCTTAGCCCGAATTACGGAATTGATCCCTGAACGTGATGGAAAGATTTGTACGGTTAAACTTAAGACCCGGCATGGAACAGTTGTACGACAAATACAATGCATCTTTCCTCTGGAGATACAGGCCAATGATAGAAACATAATTCCAGATAAGAAACTGGATGCAGAGGAATCTAATTCTAGTGCTGGATGTATGTTAAAAAGGGGAATTGCAGCTGATAAAATGGTGATGCAACAATATTCCTCCTCTGGACAACTTGTGAAAGGTCAAAAAAAACTTGATCTTTTAAATAATGTTTGTTATGAGCTTGAGACTCGACCTGAGTCTCAAAGGGGGGAAGGATGTTGTGAAATAAACTGAAGTAATAAATGGCGTGAGGCGCTGCTGTTTGTGAAGTCAGCCTGCGTGCTGAGTTTTTCGAATGTTTTGCTTGTAGACAGAAGGAAAGCTGATCTCGGAAGAGTGAGAATGTTGTGATGAAAATAAAGAATGGCTTATTAAGAATTTTTTGTCTTTATTCATAATGCACCCAGCCTCGGATAGAGGCAGCCCGCAACTGAACAAACTGTTTTTAATATATTTGATTTATATATTTTCTGTGTTCTTCGTTAACAGTAGCTCTAAATGGCACTTTCAACTAATTTGGTGTCCATCCTTGACAATCAAGTACATTCATGCAAGTTGACAATTAATATATGTAATCTTTCCATAAGATAACACAGCCACAATCGAAGATATGATTTTTGCCATCCCATGTCTCCTAAAATGCTACTGGTATAGCTGCATTGGCTCTGGCTTTGAATACAGCATGTCATATTATCAGAATTGCTTTCAAATAGTCTCACTGCAAGAACACTACTTCCAGGTAAGTCCTCACACTAAGGGTGAAAAACGTTTGAGATTACTACAAGTTCAATAACCGGATTCTCTAAAAAAACACCAAATGTCATGTTGCACAAAATGTGAGCAATTTTCACACTGCCAAAGATATCTGGAGAATACATCACTCCAGACACTTTATCAAACATTCAATATCTGAGTCACTTCCACAGCATCTGCCATTCATGCTGCCAGGCATTTACTTTGGACATTACTGGGTGGTCTTAACTACATAAATTACAATATTGAATCAAGTTATCATATATTTTTGTCCATTTATATTTTGTGATTAAAATTAACTTTAAAAAATTTCTATTGCAATAACTTGCAAGTATTTTTATTGGGAAATATAATGACAAAAATGCAAGAAATGACTAACCATACACAGAATAATTAAACATCATATATATCAATAATTCATTTCTCTTTTTCTTTAAATTCAGAAATTTCAAAAATTTAGAAAATTACTCATTTGAATGATGCGAATATTAATACCATGTTTGATTAAAGGTAAATTAATATTTTTATTCTTTGAAAAGCAAAAACTGCTTTCATAAATAAATTTTACTTTTATAATTATAGAGCATCTTAGCAAGAATTGTTACTTACTTTTTCTTTTCCTTCTCTAAATCTATTGAAAATGGCTATTCAACTAACCAAGATGCAGTCTTCCTCGTATGGCAAAATATAATAGCCTTTCCTATTGACACAGTACCATATATATGTTACACAAAGCTTGAAATTTCTTTATCTCTGCATACTATGTAATACTGATCTATATTATCCAAACTGTCTTCTTCCCTTTTCAGTTTAATTATAATAGGATCAGAAACAATCACTTCTGCAAATTCCATGACTTCTTCAGAACAAGTAGCTGAGAACAGCAGCATCTGACAGTCTTTCAGTAGCTGCTTATGAATGCGAATAGACTGGTCTTGATATCCTTGAGTCGAGATCATCATAACATCTGCTTCATCTAAAACAAATACTTTTATTTTCCTGAGATCAAAAAACTTATAGCGCATTGCCCAATCATAAACTTTACCAGGAGTTCCAATCATAAAATGAGCAGTAATTTTTTCTCCTCTTTGCAAAACCTCACCTCTAACAGCAAAACAAAATTCAATGTTAGGACAAAATTTTGCCATTTGTTTTGTCACTTTTCCTGTCTGCATGGCTAACTCATATGTTGGGGACAAAATAAGCACGTGAGGATACTTCAAATTTGTGTCCACTCTGCTCAAACTTGCCAAAAGAAAAGCAGCAGTTTTAAGCGTACCACTCTGAGACTGAGCAATCATATTTTGTGGAGGATCTGCAATAAGAGTAGGAAGAGCAGTCTCTTGTATTTTTGAGGGTGAATTAAATTCCATACCACACACACCTTTAAGAAGTTCAGGTCGCAGATTCAATTCTTGAAAATATTTCACAGAATAGAAAGATGAATTAGGATTTCTCTGGATATCTATATCATGAGAAACTTCAATTAAATGAGATCTTACAAGTTTTTTCATCACAGATATCTCAGCAGGATTTAATTCAGGTTCATCATCTTTTTCATCATAGTCTTTTGATGCTTCATCAGGAATCTTTGGAGGAGGTATTGGAGGTGGCACAGGTGGTGGAATAGGATCGTCCAAATTTAAATTGTCAATTAATTTTGAAATTCCTTTCTCTTGTATATCAGCAGAAAGACTCCAATCATCAACATCTGCCATGATAAAGCCTATCGAAAATGTAAATGTCAAAATATAGATTTCTGTAAATTCTAACATATGCAAAGACAAAGACATACTTAGAAAAACTGAAATCATAACAAATATAATGCATGTGTCCCAAATAATTAAAATGTATAAAGATCATAAAAAGCAGTTATTTTGCTTATGTCACATTACTTTAAAGTGATAACTCTATTGCTGCACTTAAAAAAAAATAATAAATAAATAAAAATAAATCTGATTATTATGCCTTTCATTAAATGGTATTCAATTCTATGTCCAAAAACTCATGAATATACAAGTTACCTACTAACTAAATGTAGAAAATGGTTCCCAGTGGAGAAATAGTATCTATTTCAATTTGGAACCATCTTGTTTAGTTGACTTTGGTTTTTAAACAAGACAGACTAAATAATCACATTTTGTGAAGTTTTTACATCATGAATATGTTTGTATCAACAGAGCCAGGTTGAAGAAAGGCCAGCACCTGGGTAATCATGTAACATGTGATCTAATCACTTAGCTATTTATTTTTAGAGGGTGATCCTAAAATTTGCTGTCTTCTCACCTTTATTTTATTGCATGCTCAAATTTAAAAAGAGTGTTTTAGTCTAAGAAATAAATAACTAACTAAAAGCAGTAGATCACATACTACAGTCAAAAGTCGTTAATTCGGACACCCATAATTCGGAATGATCTATAATCCGGACCTCAAAACTAAAAACTTTCTGCGCATGCGCCGCGTTGACACATGCGCATAGGCGTTTACGCGTGCGCGTAAGACCTTTTACGACTGCGCATATGAGTGTGCGCAAGTGCAGAATACGTTTTCGCGTGCGCGTTTTGTGTATAATAGACGTATAAGCTAAAATTATCTAATTATCTATTTCAGTTTATGTTGATGTTTGCGTTGTTCCTTAATTTTCAAATTGCATCCGGCTTATTATTTTTCACAGACTGTAAGAGCAATTTTATAAAAGTAAGCTTAAACTTTCAATTATATCAAATAGAATTTCCATATATTTGTTAATACATAAAGGATCTAAAGCGAAAGTATGTTTTGAAATCCGAAATCTATTTATCAATTTCACGTTGCTTGGCGGGGGGGGGATCGCCGGGGCGGGGGCGGGTAATGAATTGGAAGTTGATCTGTCAGCACTATCCTTATCTTCAGCGCAGATGTTTTTATTTTATTTGGCTTATAATTCCTTGAAGAAAGTGACAGAGGTTATTGAAAACGAACAAATTTCGATTGACAAATTAGTCGGTGTTCTAGACACAGCAATTATAGGACTTGAACAGCGGAACTTTGTAACTCAACAAGAAATTATGTCTGTTTAATAGAATTAAAGAGAAAGTATTATCACATGAAACGAAGCAAAACTTAAACAACTTACATTGAAAGAAATGTTTAATAAAGTAAACAAATAAATATTAAGCTTTTTCTTTTTGCAAATTTTGATACCCTTTAGATCATAATTGTTCTTTATTTCATAAATTACGGTTTCATATTTTTAATTTTAGAATTTCTGCATGCCATCTTACGAGATTTAAACTGATGATCTATAATCCGGAAAAATCGATAATCCGGAATCGCCGAAGTCCCGACGAGTCCGGATTAACGACTTTTGACTGTATATGATTACCGGAACCTGTACATTCTCGCAAGTATACTTCCAACCTGGCTATCTGTCCCAATTTTGAGAGGTGTGGTCTGCAGGAATTAGTCCCTCTGAAACCGGCCATGTTTCTTATCGAGAACAGAAATTCCAATGTTGAAGATCTTGATGAATTAAATTCATCGAGTCTTAATAAGAGATTAAAGTATAGAACTAAATTGTTAAATGATCTGAGACAACGATTTAGAAAAGAATACTTTAGTCAACTGGTTCAAAACATAATGAAAAATGAACTCGGGAACCTGTAGTAGGAGAAAAAGTACTGATGGAGGATGATAACAGAAAACGTTTATTTTGGTCCTTAGCCCGAATTACATAATTGATCCCTGGATGTGATGGAAAGATTTGTACGGTTAAACTTAAGACCCGGCATGGAACAGTTGTACGACCAATACATTGCATCTTTCCTCTGGAGACCCAGGCCAATGATAGAAGCATGATTCCTGATAAGAAACTGGGTGCAGAGAAATCTAATTCTAGTGCTGGATGTATGTTAAAAAGAGGAACTGCACCTGATAAAATGGTGATGCAACAATATTCCTCCTCTGGATGACTTGTGAAAGCTCCAAAAAAAAACTTGATCTTTTAAATAATGTTTGTTATGAGCTTGAGACTCAACCTGAGTCTCAAAGGGGGAGGGAGTATGTTGTGAAATGAACTGAAGCAATAACTGGCGCGAGGCGCTGCTGTTTGTGACGTCAGCCTGCGTGCTGAGTTTTTCGAATGTTTTGCTTGTAGACAGAACGAAAGCTGATCTCGGAAGAGTGAAAATGTTGTGGTGAAAATAAAGAATGGCTTATTAAGAATTTTTTGTCTTTATTCATAATGCACCCCAGCCTCGGATAGAGGCAGCCCGCAACTGAACAAACTGTTTTTAATATATTTGATTTATATATTTTCTGTGTTCTTCGTTAACAGTAGCTCTAAATGGCACTTTCAACTAATTTGGTGTCCATCCTTGACAATCAAGTACATTCATGCAAGTTGACAATTAATATATGTAATCTTTCCATAAGATAACACAGCCACAATCGAAGATATGATTTTTGCCATCCCATGTCTCCTAAAATGCTACTGGTATAGCTGCACTGGCTCTGGCCTTGAATACAGCATGTCATACCATCAGAATTGCTTTCAAATAGTCTCACTGCAAGAACACTACTTCCAGGTAAGTCCTCACACTAAGTGTGAAAACGTTTGAGATTACTACAAGTTCAATAACCGGATTCTCTAAAAAACTGCCAAATGTCATGTTGCACAAAATGTGAGCAATTTTCACACTGGCAAAGATATCTGGAGAATACATCACTCCAGACACTTTATCAAACATTCAATATCTGAGTCACTTCCACAGCATCTGCCATTCATGCTGCCAGAGGCATTTACTTTGGACATTACTGGGTGGTCTTAACTACATAAATTACAATATTGAATCAAGTTATCATATATTTTTGTCCATTTATATTTTGTGATTAAAATTAACTTTAAAAAATTTCTATCGCAATAACTTGCAAATATTTTTATTGGGAAATATAATGACAAAAATCCAAGAAATGACTAACCATACACAGAATAATTAAACAACATATATATCAATAATTCATTTCTCTTTTTCTTTAAATTCAGAAATTTCAAAAATTTAGAAAATTACTCATTTGAATGATGTGAATATTAATACCATGTTTGATTAAAGGTAAATTAATATTTTTATTCTTTGAAAAGCAAAAACTGCTTTCATAAATAAATTTTACTTTTATAATTATAGAGCACCTTACCAAGAATTGTTACTTACTTTTTCTTTTCCTTCTCTAAATCTATTGAGAATGGCTATTCAACTAACCAAGATGCAGTCTTCCTGGTATGGCAAAATATAATAGCCTGTCCTATTGACACAGTACCATATATATGTTACACAAAGCTTGAAATTTCTTTATCTCTGCATACTATGTAATACTGATCTATATTATCCAAACTGTCTTCTTCCCTTTTCAGTTTAATTATAATAGGATCAGAAAAAATCAGTTCTGCAAATTCCATGACTTCTTCAGAACAAGTAGCTGAGAACAGCAGCATCTGACAGTCTTTCAGTAGCTGCTTATGAATGCGAATAGACTGGTCTTGATATCCTTGAGTCGAGATCATAACATCTGCTTCATCTAAAACAAATACTTTTATTTTACTGAGATCAAAAAACTTATAGCACATTGCCCAATCATAAACTTTACCAGGAGTTCCAATCATAAAATGAGCAGTAATGTTTTCTCCTCTTTGCAAAACCTCACCTCTAACAGCAAAACAAAATTCAATGTTAGGACAAAATTTTGCCATTTGTTTTGTCACTTTTCCTGTCTGCATGGCTAACTCATATGTTGGGGACAAAATAAGCACGTGAGGATATTTCAAATTTGTGTCCACTCTGCTCAAACTTGCCAAAAGAAAAGCAGCAGTTTTAAGCGTACCACTCTGAGACTGAGCAATCATATTTTGTGGAGGATCTGCAATAAGAGTAGGAAGAGCAGTCTCTTGTATTTTTGAGGGTGAATTAAATCCCATACCACACACACCTTTAAGAAGTTCAGGTCGCAGATTCAATTCTTCAAAATATTTCACAGAATAGAGAGGTGAATTAGGATTTCTCTGGATATCTATATCATGAGAAACTTCAATTAAATGAGATCTTACAAGTTTTTTATCACAGTCTCAGCAGGATTTAATTCAGGTTCATCATCTTTTTCATCATAGTCTTTTGATGCTTCATCAGGAATCTTTGGAGGAGGTATTGGAGGTGGCACAGGTGGTGGAATAGGATCGTCCAAATTTAAATTGTCAATTAATTTCGAAATTCCTTTCTCTTGTATATCAGCAGAAAGACTCCAATCATCAACATCTGCCATGATAAAGCCTATCGAAAATGTAAATGTCAAAATATAGATTTCTGTAAATTCTAACATATGCAAAGATAAAGACATACTTAGAAACACTGAAATCATAACAAATATAATGCATGTGTCCCAAATAATTAAAATGTATGAAGATCATAAAAAGCAGTTATTTTACTTATGTCACATTACTTTAAAGTGATAACTCTATTGCTGCACAAAAAAAAAAAAAAAAAAAAAAAAAAAAAAAAAAAAAAAAAAACTGATTATTATGCCTTTTATTAAATGGTATTCAATTCTATGTCCAAAAACTCATGAATATACAAGTTACCTACTAACTAAATGTAGAAAATGGTTCCCAGTGGAGAAATAGTATCTATTTCAATTTGGAACCATCTTGTTTAGCTACGATCTAGACTTTGGTTTTTAAACAAGACAGACTAAATAATCATATTTTGTGAAGTTTTTACATCATGAATATGTTTGTATCAACAGAGCCAGGTTGAAGAAAGGCCAGCACCTGGGTAATCATGTAACATGTGATCTAATCACTTAGCTATTTATTTTTAGAGGGTGATCCTAAAATTTGCTGTCTTCTCACCTTTATTTTATTGCATGCTCAAATTTAAAAAGAGTGTTTTAGTCTAAGAAATAAATAACTAACTAAAAGCAGTAGATCACATACTACAGTCAAAAGTCGTTAATTCGGACACCCATAATTCGGAATGATCTATAATCCAGACCTCAAAACTAAAAACTTTCTGCGCATGCGCCGCGTTGACACATGCGCATAGGCGTTTACGCGTGCGCGTAAGACCTTTTACGACTGCGCATATGAGTGTGGGCAAGTGCAGAATACGTTTTCGCGTGCGCGTTTTGTGTATAATAGACGTATAAGTTAAAATTATCTAATTATCTATTTCAGTTAATGTTGATGTTTGCGTTGTTCCTTAATTTTCAAATTGGATCCGGCTTATTATTTTTCGCAGACTGTAAGAGCAATTTTATAAAAGTAAGTTTAAACTTTCAATTATATCAAATAGAATTTCGGATATATATTTGTTAATACGTAAAGGATCTAAAGCGAAAGTATGTTTTGAAATCCGAAATCTATTTATCAATTTCACGTTGCTTTGCGGGGGGATTCGCCGGGGCGGGGGCTGGTAATGAATTGGAAGTTGATCTGTCAGCACTATCCTTATCTTCAGCGCAGATGTTTTTATTTTATTTGGCTTATAATTCCTTGAAGAAAGTGACAGAGGTTATTGAAAACGAAAAAATTTCGATTGACAAATTAGTCGGTGTTCTAGACACAGCAATTATAGGACTTGAACAGCGGAACTTTGTAACTGAACAAGAAATTATGTCTGTTTAATAGAATTAAAGAGAAAGTATTATCACATGAAACGAAGCAAAACTTATAACTTACAACATTGAAAGAAATGTTTAATAAAGTAAACAAATAAATATTAAGCTTTTTCTTTTTGCAAATTTTGATACCCTTTAGATCATAATTGTTCTTTATTTCATAAATTACGGTTTCATATTTTTAATTTTAGAATTTCTGCATGCCATCTTACGAGATTTAAACTGATGATCTATAATCCGGAAAAATCGATAATCCGGAATCGCCGAAGTCCCGACGAGTCCGGATTAACGACTTTTGACTGTATATGATTACCGGAACCTGTACATAATCGCAAGTATACTTCCAACCTGGCTTTCTGTCCCAATTTTGAGAGGTGTGGTCTGCAGGAATTAGTCCCTCTGAAACCAGCCATGTTTCTTATCGAGAACAGAAATTCCAATGTTGAAGATCTTGATGAATTAAATTCGTCGAGTCTTAATAAGAGATTAAAGTATAGAACTAAATTGTTAAATGATCTGAGACAACGATTTAGAAAAGAATACTTTAGTCAACTGGTTCAAAACATAATGAAAAATGAACTCGGGAACCTGTAGTAGGAGAAAAAGTACTGATGGAGGATGATAACAGAAAACGTTTATTTTGGTCCTTAGCCCGAATTACATAATTGATCCCTGGATGTGATGGAAAGATTTGTACGGTTAAACTTAAGACCCGGCATGGAACAGTTGTACGACCAATACATTGCATCTTTCCTCTGGAGACCCAGGCCAATGATAGAAGCATGATTCCTGATAAGAAACTGGGTGCAGAGAAATCTAATTCTAGTGCTGGATGTATGTTAAAAAGAGGAACTGCACCTGATAAAATGGTGATGCAACAATATTAATCCTCTGTATCCAAAAAAAAACTTGATCTATTAAATAATGTTTGTTATGAGCTTGAGACTCAACCTGAGTCTCAAAGGGGGAGGGAGTATGTTGTGAAATGAACTGAAGCAATAACTGGCGCGAGGCGCTGCTGTTTGTGACGTCAGCCTGCGTGCTGAGTTTTTCGAATGTTTTGCTTGTAGACAGAACGAAAGCTGATCTCGGAAGAGTGAAAATGTTGTGGTGAAAATAAAGAATGGCTTATTAAGAATTTTTTGTCTTTATTCATAATGCACCCAGCCTCGGATAGAGGCAGCCCGCAACTGAACAAACTGTTTTTAATATATTTGATTTATATATTTTCTGTGTTCTTCGTTAACAGTAGCTCTAAATGGCACTTTCAACTAATTTGGTGTCCATCCTTGACAATCAAGTACATTCATGCAAGTTGACAATTAATATATGTAATCTTTCCATAAGATAACACAGCCACAATCGAAGATATGATTTTTGCCATCCCATGTCTCCTAAAATGCTACTGGTATAGCTGCATTGGCTCTGGCCTTGAATACAGCATGTCATACCATCAGAATTGCTTTCAAATAGTCTCACTGCAAGAACACTACTTCCAGGTAAGTCCTCACACTAAGTGTGAAAACGTTTGAGATTACTACAAGTTCAATAACCGGATTCTCTAAAAAACTGCCAAATGTCATGTTGCACAAAATGTGAGCAATTTTCACACTGGCAAAGATATCTGGAGAATACATCACTCCAGACACTTTATCAAACATTCAATATCTGAGTCACTTCCACAGCATCTGCCATTCATGCTGCCAGAGGCATTTACTTTGGACATTACTGGGTGGTCTTAACTACATAAATTACAATATTGAATCAAGTTATCATATATTTTTGTCCATTTATATTTTGTGATTAAAATTAACTTTAAAAAATTTCTATCGCAATAACTTGCAAATATTTTTATTGGGAAATATAATGACAAAAATCCAAGAAATGACTAACCATACACAGAATAATTAAACAACATATATATCAATAATTCATTTCTCTTTTTCTTTAAATTCAGAAATTTCAAAAATTTAGAAAATTACTCATTTGAATGATGTGAATATTAATACCATGTTTGATTAAAGGTAAATTAATATTTTTATTCTTTGAAAAGCAAAAACTGCTTTCATAAATAAATTTTACTTTTATAATTATAGAGCATCTTACCAAGAATTGTTACTTACTTTTTCTTTTCCTTCTCTAAATCTATTGAGAATGGCTATTCAACTAACCAAGATGCAGTCTTCCTGGTATGGCAAAATATAATAGCCTGTCCTATTGACACAGTACCCTCTGCATACTATGTAATACTGATCTATATTATCCAAACTGTCTTCTTCCCTTTTCAGTTTAATTATAATAGGATCAGAAAAAATCAGTTCTGCAAATTCCATGACTTCTTCAGAACAAGTAGCTGAGAACAGCAGCATCTGACAGTCTTTCAGTAGCTGCTTATGAATGCGAATAGACTGGTCTTGATATCCTTGAGTCGAGATCATAACATCTGCTTCATCTAAAACAAATACTTTTATTTTACTGAGATCAAAAAACTTATAGCACATTGCCCAATCATAAACTTTACCAGGAGTTCCAATCATAAAATGAGCAGTAATGTTTTCTCCTCTTTGCAAAACCTCACCTCTAACAGCAAAACAAAATTCAATGTTAGGACAAAATTTTGCCATTTGTTTTGTCACTTTTCCTGTCTGCATGGCTAACTCATATGTTGGGGACAAAATAAGCACGTGAGGATATTTCAAATTTGTGTCCACTCTGCTCAAACTTGCCAAAAGAAAAGCAGCAGTTTTAAGCGTACCACTCTGAGACTGAGCAATCATATTTTGTGGAGGATCTGCAATAAGAGTAGGAAGAGCAGTCTCTTGTATTTTTGAGGGTGAATTAAATCCCATACCACACACACCTTTAAGAAGTTCAGGTCGCAGATTCAATTCTTCAAAATATTTCACAGAATAGAGAGGTGAATTAGGATTTCTCTGGATATCTATATCATGAGAAACTTCAATTAAATGAGATCTTACAAGTTTTTTATCACAGTCTCAGCAGGATTTAATTCAGGTTCATCATCTTTTTCATCATAGTCTTTTGATGCTTCATCAGGAATCTTTGGAGGAGGTATTGGAGGTGGCACAGGTGGTGGAATAGGATCGTCCAAATTTAAATTGTCAATTAATTTCGAAATTCCTTTCTCTTGTATATCAGCAGAAAGACTCCAATCATCAACATCTGCCATGATAAAGCCTATCGAAAATGTAAATGTCAAAATATAGATTTCTGTAAATTCTAACATATGCAAAGATAAAGACATACTTAGAAACACTGAAATCATAACAAATATAATGCATGTGTCCCAAATAATTAAAATGTATGAAGATCATAAAAAGCAGTTATTTTACTTATGTCACATTACTTTAAAGTGATAACTCTATTGCTGCACAAAAAAAAAAAAAAAAAAAAAAAAACTGATTATTATGCCTTTTATTAAATGGTATTCAATTCTATGTCCAAAAACTCATGAATATACAAGTTACCTACTAACTAAATGTAGAAAATGGTTCCCAGTGGAGAAATAGTATCTATTTCAATTTGGAACCATCTTGTTTAGCTACGATCTAGACTTTGGTTTTTAAACAAGACAGACTAAATAATCATATTTTGTGAAGTTTTTACATCATGAATATGTTTGTATCAACAGAGCCAGGTTGAAGAAAGGCCAGCACCTGGGTAATCATGTAACATGTGATCTAATCACTTAGCTATTTATTTTTAGAGGGTGATCCTAAAATTTGCTGTCTTCTCACCTTTATTTTATTGCATGCTCAAATTTAAAAAGAGTGTTTTAGTCTAAGAAATAAATAACTAACTAAAAGCAGTAGATCACATACTACAGTCAAAAGTCGTTAATTCGGACACCCATAATTCGGAATGATCTATAATCCAGACCTCAAAACTAAAAACTTTCTGCGCATGCGCCGCGTTGACACATGCGCATAGGCGTTTACGCGTGCGCGTAAGACCTTTTACGACTGCGCATATGAGTGTGGGCAAGTGCAGAATACGTTTTCGCGTGCGCGTTTTGTGTATAATAGACGTATAAGTTAAAATTATCTAATTATCTATTTCAGTTAATGTTGATGTTTGCGTTGTTCCTTAATTTTCAAATTGGATCCGGCTTATTATTTTTCGCAGACTGTAAGAGCAATTTTATAAAAGTAAGTTTAAACTTTCAATTATATCAAATAGAATTTCCGATATATATTTGTTAATACGTAAAGGATCTAAAGCGAAAGTATGTTTTGAAATCCGAAATCTATTTATCAATTTCACGTTGCTTTGCGGGGGGATTCGCCGGGGCGGGGGCTGGTAATGAATTGGAAGTTGATCTGTCAGCACTATCCTTATCTTCAGCGCAGATGTTTTTATTTTATTTGGCTTATAATTCCTTGAAGAAAGTGACAGAGGTTATTGAAAACGAAAAAATTTCGATTGACAAATTAGTCGGTGTTCTAGACACAGCAATTATAGGACTTGAACAGCGGAACTTTGTAACTGAACAAGAAATTATGTCTGTTTAATAGAATTAAAGAGAAAGTATTATCACATGAAACGAAGCAAAACTTATAACTTACAACATTGAAAGAAATGTTTAATAAAGTAAACAAATAAATATTAAGCTTTTTCTTTTTGCAAATTTTGATACCCTTTAGATCATAATTGTTCTTTATTTCATAAATTACGGTTTCATATTTTTAATTTTAGAATTTCTGCATGCCATCTTACGAGATTTAAACTGATGATCTATAATCCGGAAAAATCGATAATCCGGAATCGCCGAAGTCCCGACGAGTCCGGATTAACGACTTTTGACTGTATATGATTACCGGAACCTGTACATAATCGCAAGTATACTTCCAACCTGGCTTTCTGTCCCAATTTTGAGAGGTGTGGTCTGCAGGAATTAGTCCCTCTGAAACCAGCCATGTTTCTTATCGAGAACAGAAATTCCAATGTTGAAGATCTTGATGAATTAAATTCGTCGAGTCTTAATAAGAGATTAAAGTATAGAACTAAATTGTTAAATGATCTGAGACAACGATTTAGAAAAGAATACTTTAGTCAACTGGTTCAAAACATAATGAAAAATGAACTCGGGAACCTGTAGTAGGAGAAAAAGTACTGATGGAGGATGATAACAGAAAACGTTTATTTTGGTCCTTAGCCCGAATTACATAATTGATCCCTGGATGTGATGGAAAGATTTGTACGGTTAAACTTAAGACCCGGCATGGAACAGTTGTACGACCAATACATTGCATCTTTCCTCTGGAGACCCAGGCCAATGATAGAAGCATGATTCCTGATAAGAAACTGGGTGCAGAGAAATCTAATTCTAGTGCTGGATGTATGTTAAAAAGAGGAACTGCACCTGATAAAATGGTGATGCAACAATATTAATCCTCTGGATCCAAAAAAAAACTTGATCTTTTAAATAATGTTTGTTATGAGCTTGAGACTC
Organism: Stegodyphus dumicola; assembly: GCF_044657685.1. NCBI lineage: Eukaryota > Metazoa > Arthropoda > Arachnida > Araneae > Eresidae > Stegodyphus > Stegodyphus dumicola. Next base: position 1,294,431 of record NC_140780.1, on the reverse strand, counting down.
AACCTGAGTCTCAAAGGGGGAGGGAGTATGTTGTGAAATGAACTGAAGCAATAACTGGCGCGAGGCGCTGCTGTTTGTGACGTCAGCCTGCGTGCTGAGTTTTTCGAATGTTTTGCTTGTAGACAGAACGAAAGCTGATCTCGGAAGAGTGAAAATGTTGTGGTGAAAATAAAGAATGGCTTATTAAGAATTTTTTGTCTTTATTCATAATGCACCCAGCCTCGGATAGAGGCAGCCCGCAACTGAACAAACTGTTTTTAATATATTTGATTTATATATTTTCTGTGTTCTTCGTTAACAGTAGCTCTAAATGGCACTTTCAACTAATTTGGTGTCCATCCTTGACAATCAAGTACATTCATGCAAGTTGACAATTAATATATGTAATCTTTCCATAAGATAACACAGCCACAATCGAAGATATGATTTTTGCCATCCCATGTCTCCTAAAATGCTACTGGTATAGCTGCATTGGCTCTGGCCTTGAATACAGCATGTCATACCATCAGAATTGCTTTCAAATAGTCTCACTGCAAGAACACTACTTCCAGGTAAGTCCTCACACTAAGTGTGAAAACGTTTGAGATTACTACAAGTTCAATAACCGGATTCTCTAAAAAACTGCCAAATGTCATGTTGCACAAAATGTGAGCAATTTTCACACTGGCAAAGATATCTGGAGAATACATCACTCCAGACACTTTATCAAACATTCAATATCTGAGTCACTTCCACAGCATCTGCCATTCATGCTGCCAGAGGCATTTACTTTGGACATTACTGGGTGGTCTTAACTACATAAATTACAATATTGAATCAAGTTATCATATATTTTTGTCCATTTATATTTTGTGATTAAAATTAACTTTAAAAAATTTCTATCGCAATAACTTGCAAATATTTTTATTGGGAAATATAATGACAAAAATCCAAGAAATGACTAACCATACACAGAATAATTAAACAACATATATATCAATAATTCATTTCTCTTTTTCTTTAAATACAGAAATTTCAAAAATTTAGAAAATTACTCATTTGAATGATGTGAATATTAATACCATGTTTGATTAAAGGTAAATTAATATTTTTATTCTTTGAAAAGCAAAAACTGCTTTCATAAATAAATTTTACTTTTATAATTATAGAGCATCTTACCAAGAATTGTTACTTACTTTTTCTTTTCCTTCTCTAAATCTATTGAGAATGGCTATTCAACTAACCAAGATGCAGTCTTCCTGGTATGGCAAAATATAATAGCCTGTCCTATTGACACAGTACCATATATATGTTACACAAAGCTTGAAATTTCTTTATCTCTGCATACTATGTAATACTGATCTATATTATCCAAACTGTCTTCTTCCCTTTTCAGTTTAATTATAATAGGATCAGAAAAAATCAGTTCTGCAAATTCCATGACTTCTTCAGAACAAGTAGCTGAGAACAGCAGCATCTGACAGTCTTTCAGTAGCTGCTTATGAATGCGAATAGACTGGTCTTGATATCCTTGAGTCGAGATCATAACATCTGCTTCATCTAAAACAAATACTTTTATTTTACTGAGATCAAAAAACTTATAGCACATTGCCCAATCATAAACTTTACCAGGAGTTCGAATCATAAAATGAGCAGTAATGTTTTCTCCTCTTTGCAAAACCTCACCTCTAACAGCAAAACAAAATTCAATGTTAGGACAAAATTTTGCCATTTGTTTTGTCACTTTTCCTGTCTGCATGGCTAACTCATATGTTGGGGACAAAATAAGCACGTGAGGATATTTCAAATTTGTGTCCACTCTGCTCAAACTTGCCAAAAGAAAAGCAGCAGTTTTAAGCGTACCACTCTGAGACTGAGCAATCATATTTTGTGGAGGATCTGCAATAAGAGTAGGAAGAGCAGTCTCTTGTATTTTTGAGGGTGAATTAAATCCCATACCACACACACCTTTAAGAAGTTCAGGTCGCAGATTCAATTCTTCAAAATATTTCACAGAATAGAGAGGTGAATTAGGATTTCTCTGGATATCTATATCATGAGAAACTTCAATTAAATGAGATCTTACAAGTTTTTTATCACAGTCTCAGCAGGATTTAATTCAGGTTCATCATCTTTTTCATCATAGTCTTTTGATGCTTCATCAGGAATCTTTGGAGGAGGTATTGGAGGTGGCACAGGTGGTGGAATAGGATCGTCCAAATTTAAATTGTCAATTAATTTCGAAATTCCTTTCTCTTGTATATCAGCAGAAAGACTCCAATCATCAACATCTGCCATGATAAAGCCTATCGAAAATGTAAATGTCAAAATATAGATTTCTGTAAATTCTAACATATGCAAAGATAAAGACATACTTAGAAACACTGAAATCATAACAAATATAATGCATGTGTCCCAAATAATTAAAATGTATGAAGATCATAAAAAGCAGTTATTTTACTTATGTCACATTACTTTAAAGTGATAACTCTATTGCTGCACAAAAAAAAAAAAAAAAAAAAAAAAAACTGATTATTATGCCTTTTATTAAATGGTATTCAATTCTATGTCCAAAAACTCATGAATATACAAGTTACCTACTAACTAAATGTAGAAAATGGTTCCCAGTGGAGAAATAGTATCTATTTCAATTTGGAACCATCTTGTTTAGCTACGATCTAGACTTTGGTTTTTAAACAAGACAGACTAAATAATCATATTTTGTGAAGTTTTTACATCATGAATATGTTTGTATCAACAGAGCCAGGTTGAAGAAAGGCCAGCACCTGGGTAATCATGTAACATGTGATCTAATCACTTAGCTATTTATTTTTAGAGGGTGATCCTAAAATTTGCTGTCTTCTCACCTTTATTTTATTGCATGCTCAAATTTAAAAAGAGTGTTTTAGTCTAAGAAATAAATAACTAACTAAAAGCAGTAGATCACATACTACAGTCAAAAGTCGTTAATTCGGACACCCATAATTCGGAATGATCTATAATCCAGACCTCAAAACTAAAAACTTTCTGCGCATGCGCCGCGTTGACACATGCGCATAGGCGTTTACGCGTGCGCGTAAGACCTTTTACGACTGCGCATATGAGTGTGGGCAAGTGCAGAATACGTTTTCGCGTGCGCGTTTTGTGTATAATAGACGTATAAGTTAAAATTATCTAATTATCTATTTCAGTTAATGTTGATGTTTGCGTTGTTCCTTAATTTTCAAATTGGATCCGGCTTATTATTTTTCGCAGACTGTAAGAGCAATTTTATAAAAGTAAGTTTAAACTTTCAATTATATCAAATAGAATTTCCGATATATATTTGTTAATACGTAAAGGATCTAAAGCGAAAGTATGTTTTGAAATCCGAAATCTATTTATCAATTTCACGTTGCTTTGCGGGGGGATTCGCGGGGGCTGGTAATGAATTGGAAGTTGATCTGTCAGCACTATCCTTATCTTCAGCGCAGATGTTTTTATTTTATTTGGCTTATAATTCCTTGAAGAAAGTGACAGAGGTTATTGAAAACGAAAAAATTTCGATTGACAAATTAGTCGGTGTTCTAGACACAGCAATTATAGGACTTGAACAGCGGAACTTTGTAACTGAACAAGAAATTATGTCTGTTTAATAGAATTAAAGAGAAAGTATTATCACATGAAACGAAGCAAAACTTATAACTTACAACATTGAAAGAAATGTTTAATAAAGTAAACAAATAAATATTAAGCTTTTTCTTTTTGCAAATTTTGATACCCTTTAGATCATAATTGTTCTTTATTTCATAAATTACGGTTTCATATTTTTAATTTTAGAATTTCTGCATGCCATCTTACGAGATTTAAACTGATGATCTATAATCCGGAAAAATCGATAATCCGGAATCGCCGAAGTCCCGACGAGTCCGGATTAACGACTTTTGACTGTATATGATTACCGGAACCTGTACATAATCGCAAGTATACTTCCAACCTGGCTTTCTGTCCCAATTTTGAGAGGTGTGGTCTGCAGGAATTAGTCCCTCTGAAACCAGCCATGTTTCTTATCGAGAACAGAAATTCCAATGTTGAAGATCTTGATGAATTAAATTCGTCGAGTCTTAATAAGAGATTAAAGTATAGAACTAAATTGTTAAATGATCTGAGACAACGATTTAGAAAAGAATACTTTAGTCAACTGGTTCAAAACATAATGAAAAATGAACTCGGGAACCTGTAGTAGGAGAAAAAGTACTGATGGAGGATGATAACAGAAAACGTTTATTTTGGTCCTTAGCCCGAATTACATAATTGATCCCTGGATGTGATGGAAAGATTTGTACGGTTAAACTTAAGACCCGGCATGGAACAGTTGTACGACCAATACATTGCATCTTTCCTCTGGAGACCCAGGCCAATGATAGAAGCATGATTCCTGATAAGAAACTGGGTGCAGAGAAATCTAATTCTAGTGCTGGATGTATGTTAAAAAGAGGAACTGCACCTGATAAAATGGTGATGCAACAATATTAATCCTCTGGATCCAAAAAAAAACTTGATCTTTTAAATAATGTTTGTTATGAGCTTGAGACTCAACCTGAGTCTCAAAGGGGGAGGGAGTATGTTGTGAAATGAACTGAAGCAATAACTGGCGCGAGGCGCTGCTGTTTGTGACGTCAGCCTGCGTGCTGAGTTTTTCGAATGTTTTGCTTGTAGACAGAACGAAAGCTGATCTCGGAAGAGTGAAAATGTTGTGGTGAAAATAAAGAATGGCTTATTAAGAATTTTTTGTCTTTATTCATAATGCACCCAGCCTCGGATAGAGGCAGCCCGCAACTGAACAAACTGTTTTTAATATATTTGATTTATATATTTTCTGTGTTCTTCGTTAACAGTAGCTCTAAATGGCACTTTCAACTAATTTGGTGTCCATCCTTGACAATCAAGTACATTCATGCAAGTTGACAATTAATATATGTAATCTTTCCATAAGATAACACAGCCACAATCGAAGATATGATTTTTGCCATCCCATGTCTCCTAAAATGCTACTGGTATAGCTGCATTGGCTCTGGCCTTGAATACAGCATGTCATACCATCAGAATTGCTTTCAAATAGTCTCACTGCAAGAACACTACTTCCAGGTAAGTCCTCACACTAAGTGTGAAAACGTTTGAGATTACTACAAGTTCAATAACCGGATTCTCTAAAAAACTGCCAAATGTCATGTTGCACAAAATGTGAGCAATTTTCACACTGGCAAAGATATCTGGAGAATACATCACTCCAGACACTTTATCAAACATTCAATATCTGAGTCACTTCCACAGCATCTGCCATTCATGCTGCCAGAGGCATTTACTTTGGACATTACTGGGTGGTCTTAACTACATAAATTACAATATTGAATCAAGTTATCATATATTTTTGTCCATTTATATTTTGTGATTAAAATTAACTTTAAAAAATTTCTATCGCAATAACTTGCAAATATTTTTATTGGGAAATATAATGACAAAAATCCAAGAAATGACTAACCATACACAGAATAATTAAACAACATATATATCAATAATTCATTTCTCTTTTTCTTTAAATTCAGAAATTTCAAAAATTTAGAAAATTACTCATTTGAATGATGTGAATATTAATACCATGTTTGATTAAAGGTAAATTAATATTTTTATTCTTTGAAAAGCAAAAACTGCTTTCATAAATAAATTTTACTTTTATAATTATAGAGCATCTTACCAAGAATTGTTACTTACTTTTTCTTTTCCTTCTCTAAATCTATTGAGAATGGCTATTCAACTAACCAAGATGCAATCTTCCTGGTATGGCAAAATATAATAGCCTGTCCTATTGACACAGTACCATATATATGTTACACAAAGCTTGAAATTTCTTTATCTCTGCATACTATGTAATACTGATCTATATTATCCAAACTGTCTTCTTCCCTTTTCAGTTTAATTATAATAGGATCAGAAAAAATCAGTTCTGCAAATTCCATGACTTCTTCAGAACAAGTAGCTGAGAACAGCAGCATCTGACAGTCTTTCAGTAGCTGCTTATGAATGCGAATAGACTGGTCTTGATATCCTTGAGTCGAGATCATAACATCTGCTTCATCTAAAACAAATACTTTTATTTTACTGAGATCAAAAAACTTATAGCACATTGCCCAATCATAAACTTTACCAGGAGTTCCAATCATAAAATGAGCAGTAATGTTTTCTCCTCTTTGCAAAACCTCACCTCTAACAGCAAAACAAAATTCAATGTTAGGACAAAATTTTGCCATTTGTTTTGTCACTTTTCCTGTCTGCATGGCTAACTCATATGTTGGGGACAAAATAAGCACGTAAGGATATTTCAAATTTGTGTCCACTCTGCTCAAACTTGCCAAAAGAAAAGCAGCAGTTTTAAGCGTACCACTCTGAGACTGAGCAATCATATTTTGTGGAGGATCTGCAATAAGAGTAGGAAGAGCAGTCTCTTGTATTTTTGAGGGTGAATTAAATCCCATACCACACACACCTTTAAGAAGTTCAGGTCGCAGATTCAATTCTTCAAAATATTTCACAGAATAGAGAGATGAATTAGGATTTCTCTGGATATCTATATCATGAGAAACTTCAATTAAATGAGATCTTACAAGATTTTTTCATCACAGTCTCAGCAGGATTTAATTCAGGTTCATCATCTTTTTCATCATAGTCTTTTGATGCTTCATCAGGAATCTTTGGAGGAGGTATTGGAGGTGGCACAGGTGGTGGAATAGGATCGTCCAAATTTAAATTGTCAATTAATTTCGAAATTCCTTTCTCTTGTATATCAGCAGAAAGACTCCAATCATCAACATCTGCCATGATAAAGCCTATCGAAAATGTAAATGTCAAAATATAGATTTCTGTAAATTCTAACATATGCAAAGATAAAGACATACTTAGAAACACTGAAATCATAACAAATATAATGCATGTGTCCCAAATAATTAAAATGTATGAAGATCATAAAAAGCAGTTATTTTACTTATGTCACATTACTTTAAAGTGATAACTCTATTGCTGCACAAAAAAAAAAAAAAAAAAAAAAAAAAACTGATTATTATGCCTTTTATTAAATGGTATTCAATTCTATGTCCAAAAACTCATGAATATACAAGTTACCTACTAACTAAATGTAGAAAATGGTTCCCAGTGGAGAAATAGTATCTATTTCAATTTGGAACCATCTTGTTTAGTTGACTTTGGTTTTTAAACAAGACAGACTAAATAATCATATTTTGTGAAGTTTTTACATCATGAATATGTTTGTATCAACAGAGCCAGGTTGAAGAAAGGCCAGCACCTGGGTAATCATGTAACATGTGATCTAATCACTTAGCTATTTATTTTTAGAGGGTGATCCTAAAATTTGCTGTCTTCTCACCTTTATTTTATTGCATGCTCAAATTTAAAAAGAGTGTTTTAGTCTAAGAAATAAATAACTAACTAAAAGCAGTAGATCACATACTACAGTCAAAAGTCGTTAATTCGGACACCCATAATTCGGAATGATCTATAATCCAGACCTCAAAACTAAAAACTTTCTGCGCATGCGCCGCGTTGACACATGCGCATAGGCGTTTACGCGTGCGCGTAAGACCTTTTACGACTGCGCATATGAGTGTGGGCAAGTGCAGAATACGTTTTCGCGTGCGCGTTTTGTGTATAATAGACGTATAAGCTAAAATTATCTAATTATCTATTTCAGTTAATGTTGATGTTTGCGTTGTTCCTTAATTTTCAAATTGGATCCGGCTTATTATTTTTCGCAGACTGTAAGAGCAATTTTATAAAAGTAAGTTTAAACTTTCAATTATATCAAATAGAATTTCCGATATATATTTGTTAATACGTAAAGGATCTAAAGCGAAAGTATGTTTTGAAATCCGAAATCTATTTATCAATTTCACGTTGCTTTGCGGGGGGATTCGCCGGGGCGGGGGCTGGTAATGAATTGGAAGTTGATCTGTCAGCACTATCCTTATCTTCAGCGCAGATGTTTTTATTTTATTTGGCTTATAATTCCTTGAAGAAAGTGACAGAGGTTATTGAAAACGAAAAAATTTCGATTGACAAATTAGTCGGTGTTCTAGACACAGCAATTATAGGACTTGAACAGCGGAACTTTGTAACTGAACAAGAAATTATGTCTGTTTAATAGAATTAAAGAGAAAGTATTATCACATGAAACGAAGCAAAACTTATAACTTACAACATTAAAAGAAATGTTTAATAAAGTAAACAAATAAATATTAAGCTTTTTCTTTTTGCAAATTTTGATACCCTTTAGATCATAATTGTTCTTTATTTCATAAATTACGGTTTCATATTTTTAATTTTAGAATTTCTGCATGCCATCTTACGAGATTTAAACTGATGATCTATAATCCGGAAAAATCGATAATCCGGAATCGCCGAAGTCCCGACGAGTCCGGATTAACGACTTTTGACTGTATATGATTACCGGAACCTGTACATAATCGCAAGTATACTTCCAACCTGGCTTTCTGTCCCAATTTTGAGAGGTGTGGTCTGCAGGAATTAGTCCCTCTGAAACCAGCCATGTTTCTTATCGAGAACAGAAATTCCAATGTTGAAGATCTTGATGAATTAAATTCGTCGAGTCTTAATAAGAGATTAAAGTATAGAACTAAATTGTTAAATGATCTGAGACAACGATTTAGAAAAGAATACTTTAGTCAACTGGTTCAAAACATAATGAAAAATGAACTCGGGAACCTGTAGTAGGAGAAAAAGTACTGATGGAGGATGATAACAGAAAACGTTTATTTTGGTCCTTAGCCCGAATTACATAATTGATCCCTGGATGTGATGGAAAGATTTGTACGGTTAAACTTAAGACCCGGCATGGAACAGTTGTACGACCAATACATTGCATCTTTCCTCTGGAGACCCAGGCCAATGATAGAAGCATGATTCCTGATAAGAAACTGGGTGCAGAGAAATCTAATTCTAGTGCTGGATGTATGTTAAAAAGAGGAACTGCACCTGATAAAATGGTGATGCAACAATATTCCTCCTCTGGATGACTTGTGAAAGCTCCAAAAAAAAACTTGATCTTTTAAATAATGTTTGTTATGAGCTTGAGACTCAACCTGAGTCTCAAAGGGGGAGGGAGTATGTTGTGAAATGAACTGAAGCAATAACTGGCGCGAGGCGCTGCTGTTTGTGACGTCAGCCTGCGTGCTGAGTTTTTCGAATGTTTTGCTTGTAGACAGAACGAAAGCTGATCTCGGAAGAGTGAAAATGTTGTGGTGAAAATAAAGAATGGCTTATTAAGAATTTTTTGTCTTTATTCATAATGCACCCAGCCTCGGATAGAGGCAGCCCGCAACTGAACAAACTGTTTTTAATATATTTGATTTATATATTTTCTGTGTTCTTCGTTAACAGTAGCTCTAAATGGCACTTTCAACTAATTTGGTGTCCATCCTTGACAATCAAGTACATTCATGCAAGTTGACAATTAATATATGTAATCTTTCCATAAGATAACACAGCCACAATCGAAGATATGATTTTTGCCATCCCATGTCTCCTAAAATGCTACTGGTATAGCTGCATTGGCTCTGGCCTTGAATACAGCATGTCATACCATCAGAATTGCTTTCAAATAGTCTCACTGCAAGAACACTACTTCCAGGTAAGTCCTCACACTAAGTGTGAAAACGTTTGAGATTACTACAAGTTCAATAACCGGATTCTCTAAAAAACTGCCAAATGTCATGTTGCACAAAATGTGAGCAATTTTCACACTGGCAAAGATATCTGGAGAATACATCACTCCAGACACTTTATCAAACATTCAATATCTGAGTCACTTCCACAGCATCTGCCATTCATGCTGCCAGAGGCATTTACTTTGGACATTACTGGGTGGTCTTAACTACATAAATTACAATATTGAATCAAGTTATCATATATTTTTGTCCATTTATATTTTGTGATTAAAATTAACTTTAAAAAATTTCTATCGCAATAACTTGCAAATATTTTTATTGGGAAATATAATGACAAAAATCCAAGAAATGACTAACCATACACAGAATAATTAAACAACATATATATCAATAATTCATTTCTCTTTTTCTTTAAATTCAGAAATTTCAAAAATTTAGAAAATTACTCATTTGAATGATGTGAATATTAATACCATGTTTGATTAAAGGTAAATTAATATTTTTATTCTTTGAAAAGCAAAAACTGCTTTCATAAATAAATTTTACTTTTATAATTATAGAGCATCTTACCAAGAATTGTTACTTACTTTTTCTTTTCCTTCTCTAAATCTATTGAGAATGGCTATTCAACTAACCAAGATGCAATCTTCCTGGTATGGCAAAATATAATAGCCTGTCCTATTGACACAGTACCATATATATGTTACACAAAGCTTGAAATTTCTTTATCTCTGCATACTATGTAATACTGATCTATATTATCCAAACTGTCTTCTTCCCTTTTCAGTTTAATTATAATAGGATCAGAAAAAATCAGTTCTGCAAATTCCATGACTTCTTCAGAACAAGTAGCTGAGAACAGCAGCATCTGACAGTCTTTCAGTAGCTGCTTATGAATGCGAATAGACTGGTCTTGATATCCTTGAGTCGAGATCATAACATCTGCTTCATCTAAAACAAATACTTTTATTTTACTGAGATCAAAAAACTTATAGCACATTGCCCAATCATAAACTTTACCAGGAGTTCCAATCATAAAATGAGCAGTAATGTTTTCTCCTCTTTGCAAAACCTCACCTCTAACAGCAAAACAAAATTCAATGTTAGGACAAAATTTTGCCATTTGTTTTGTCACTTTTCCTGTCTGCATGGCTAACTCATATGTTGGGGACAAAATAAGCACGTAAGGATATTTCAAATTTGTGTCCACTCTGCTCAAACTTGCCAAAAGAAAAGCAGCAGTTTTAAGCGTACCACTCTGAGACTGAGCAATCATATTTTGTGGAGGATCTGCAATAAGAGTAGGAAGAGCAGTCTCTTGTATTTTTGAGGGTGAATTAAATCCCATACCACACACACCTTTAAGAAGTTCAGGTCGCAGATTCAATTCTTCAAAATATTTCACAGAATAGAGAGATGAATTAGGATTTCTCTGGATATCTATATCATGAGAAACTTCAATTAAATGAGATCTTACAAGATTTTTTCATCACAGTCTCAGCAGGATTTAATTCAGGTTCATCATCTTTTTCATCATAGTCTTTTGATGCTTCATCAGGAATCTTTGGAGGAGGTATTGGAGGTGGCACAGGTGGTGGAATAGGATCGTCCAAATTTAAATTGTCAATTAATTTCGAAATTCCTTTCTCTTGTATATCAGCAGAAAGACTCCAATCATCAACATCTGCCATGATAAAGCCTATCGAAAATGTAAATGTCAAAATATAGATTTCTGTAAATTCTAACATATGCAAAGATAAAGACATACTTAGAAACACTGAAATCATAACAAATATAATGCATGTGTCCCAAATAATTAAAATGTATGAAGATCATAAAAAGCAGTTATTTTACTTATGTCACATTACTTTAAAGTGATAACTCTATTGCTGCACAAAAAAAAAAAAAAAAAAAAAAAAAAACTGATTATTATGCCTTTTATTAAATGGTATTCAATTCTATGTCCAAAAACTCATGAATATACAAGTTACCTACTAACTAAATGTAGAAAATGGTTCCCAGTGGAGAAATAGTATCTATTTCAATTTGGAACCATCTTGTTTAGTTGACTTTGGTTTTTAAACAAGACAGACTAAATAATCATATTTTGTGAAGTTTTTACATCATGAATATGTTTGTATCAACAGAGCCAGGTTGAAGAAAGGCCAGCACCTGGGTAATCATGTAACATGTGATCTAATCACTTAGCTATTTATTTTTAGAGGGTGATCCTAAAATTTGCTGTCTTCTCACCTTTATTTTATTGCATGCTCAAATTTAAAAAGAGTGTTTTAGTCTAAGAAATAAATAACTAACTAAAAGCAGTAGATCACATACTACAGTCAAAAGTCGTTAATTCGGACACCCATAATTCGGAATGATCTATAATCCAGACCTCAAAACTAAAAACTTTCTGCGCATGCGCCGCGTTGACACATGCGCATAGGCGTTTACGCGTGCGCGTAAGACCTTTTACGACTGCGCATATGAGTGTGGGCAAGTGCAGAATACGTTTTCGCGTGCGCGTTTTGTGTATAATAGACGTATAAGCTAAAATTATCTAATTATCTATTTCAGTTAATGTTGATGTTTGCGTTGTTCCTTAATTTTCAAATTGGATCCGGCTTATTATTTTTCGCAGACTGTAAGAGCAATTTTATAAAAGTAAGTTTAAACTTTCAATTATATCAAATAGAATTTCCGATATATATTTGTTAATACGTAAAGGATCTAAAGCGAAAGTATGTTTTGAAATCCGAAATCTATTTATCAATTTCACGTTGCTTTGCGGGGGGATTCGCCGGGGCGGGGGCTGGTAATGAATTGGAAGTTGATCTGTCAGCACTATCCTTATCTTCAGCGCAGATGTTTTTATTTTATTTGGCTTATAATTCCTTGAAGAAAGTGACAGAGGTTATTGAAAACGAAAAAATTTCGATTGACAAATTAGTCGGTGTTCTAGACACAGCAATTATAGGACTTGAACAGCGGAACTTTGTAACTGAACAAGAAATTATGTCTGTTTAATAGAATTAAAGAGAAAGTATTATCACATGAAACGAAGCAAAACTTATAACTTACAACATTAAAAGAAATGTTTAATAAAGTAAACAAATAAATATTAAGCTTTTTCTTTTTGCAAATTTTGATACCCTTTAGATCATAATTGTTCTTTATTTCATAAATTACGGTTTCATATTTTTAATTTTAGAATTTCTGCATGCCATCTTACGAGATTTAAACTGATGATCTATAATCCGGAAAAATCGATAATCCGGAATCGCCGAAGTCCCGACGAGTCCGGATTAACGACTTTTGACTGTATATGATTACCGGAACCTGTACATAATCGCAAGTATACTTCCAACCTGGCTTTCTGTCCCAATTTTGAGAGGTGTGGTCTGCAGGAATTAGTCCCTCTGAAACCAGCCATGTTTCTTATCGAGAACAGAAATTCCAATGTTGAAGATCTTGATGAATTAAATTCGTCGAGTCTTAATAAGAGATTAAAGTATAGAACTAAATTGTTAAATGATCTGAGACAACGATTTAGAAAAGAATACTTTAGTCAACTGGTTCAAAACATAATGAAAAATGAACTCGGGAACCTGTAGTAGGAGAAAAAGTACTGATGGAGGATGATAACAGAAAACGTTTATTTTGGTCCTTAGCCCGAATTACATAATTGATCCCTGGATGTGATGGAAAGATTTGTACGGTTAAACTTAAGACCCGGCATGGAACAGTTGTACGACCAATACATTGCATCTTTCCTCTGGAGACCCAGGCCAATGATAGAAGCATGATTCCTGATAAGAAACTGGGTGCAGAGAAATCTAATTCTAGTGCTGGATGTATGTTAAAAAGAGGAACTGCACCTGATAAAATGGTGATGCAACAATATTCCTCCTCTGGATGACTTGTGAAAGCTCCAAAAAAAAACTTGATCTTTTAAATAATGTTTGTTATGAGCTTGAGACTCAACCTGAGTCTCAAAGGGGGAGGGAGTATGTTGTGAAATGAACTGAAGCAATAACTGGCGCGAGGCGCTGCTGTTTGTGACGTCAGCCTGCGTGCTGAGTTTTTCGAATGTTTTGCTTGTAGACAGAACGAAAGCTGATCTCGGAAGAGTGAAAATGTTGTGGTGAAAATAAAGAATGGCTTATTAAGAATTTTTTGTCTTTATTCATAATGCACCCAGCCTCGGATAGAGGCAGCCCGCAACTGAACAAACTGTTTTTAATATATTTGATTTATATATTTCCTGTGTTCTTCGTTAACAGTAGCTCTAAATGGCACTTTCAACTAATTTGGTGTCCATCCTTGACAATCAAGTACATTCATGCAAGTTGACAATTAATATATGTAATCTTTCCATAAGATAACACAGCCACAATCGAAGATATGATTTTTGCCATCCCATGTCTCCTAAAATGCTACTGGTACAGCTGCATTGGCTCTGGCCTTGAATACAGCATGTCATACCATCAGAATTGCTTTCAAATAGTCTCACTGCAAGAACACTACTTCCAGGTAAGTCCTCACACTAAGTGTGAAAACGTTTGAGATTACTACAAGTTCAATAACCGGATTCTCTAAAAAACTGCCAAATGTCATGTTGCACAAAATGTGAGCAATTTTCACACTGGCAAAGATATCTGGAGAATACATCACTCCAGACACTTTATCAAACATTCAATATCTGAGTCACTTCCACAGCATCTGCCATTCATGCAGCCAGAGGCATTTACTTTGGACATTACTGGGTGGTCTTAACTACATAAATTACAATATTGAATCAAGTTATCATATATTTTTGTCCATTTATATTTTGTGATTAAAATTAACTTTAAAAAATTTCTATCGCAATAACTTGCAAATATTTTTATTGGGAAATATAATGACAAAAATCCAAGAAATGACTAACCATACACAGAATAATTAAACAACATATATATCAATAATTCATTTCTCTTTTTCTTTAAATTCAGAAATTTCAAAAATTTAGAAAATTACTCATTTGAATGATGTGAATATTAATACCATGTTTGATTAAAGGTAAATTAATATTTTTATTCTTTGAAAAGCAAAAACTGCTTTCATAAATAAATTTTACTTTTATAATTATAGAGCATCTTACCAAGAATTGTTACTTACTTTTTCTTTTCCTTCTCTAAATCTATTGAGAATGGCTATTCAACTAACCAAGATGCAGTCTTCCTGGTATGGCAAAATATAATAGCCTGTCCTATTGACACAGTACCATATATATGTTACACGAAGCTTGAAATTTCTTTATCTCTGCATACTATGTAATACTGATCTATATTATCCAAACTGTCTTCTTCCCTTTTCAGTTTAATTATAATAGGATCAGAAAAAATCAGTTCTGCAAATTCCATGACTTCTTCAGAACAAGTAGCTGAGAACAGCAGCATCTGACAGTCTTTCAGTAGCTGCTTATGAATGCGAATAGACTGGTCTTGATATCCTTGAGTCGAGATCATAACATCTGCTTCATCTAAAACAAATACTTTTATTTTACTGAGATCAAAAAACTTATAGCACATTGCCCAATCATAAACTTTACCAGGAGTTCCAATCATAAAATGAGCAGTAATGTTTTCTCCTCTTTGCAAAACCTCACCTCTAACAGCAAAACAAAATTCAATGTTAGGACAAAATTTTGCCATTTGTTTTGTCACTTTTCCTGTCTGCATGGCTAACTCATATGTTGGGGACAAAATAAGCACGTGAGGATATTTCAAATTTGTGTCCACTCTGCTCAAACTTGCCAAAAGAAAAGCAGCAATTTTAAGCGTACCACTCTGAGACTGAGCAATCATATTTTGTGGAGGATCTGCAATAAGAGTAGGAAGAGCAGTCTCTTGTATTTTTGAGGGTGAATTAAATCCCATACCACACACACCTTTAAGAAGTTCAGGTCGCAGATTCAATTCTTCAAAATATTTCACAGAATAGAGAGGTGAATTAGGATTTCTCTGGATATCTATATCATGAGAAACTTCAATTAAATGAGATCTTACAAGTTTTTTCATCACAGTCTCAGCAGGATTTAATTCAGGTTCATCATCTTTTTCATCATAGTCTTTTGATGCTTCATCAGGAATCTTTGGAGGAGGTATTGGAGGTGGCACAGGTGGTGGAATAGGATCGTCCAAATTTAAATTGTCAATTAATTTCGAAATTCCTTTCTCTTGTATATCAGCAGAAAGACTCCAATCATCAACATCTGCCATGATAAAGCCTATCGAAAATGTAAATGTCAAAATATAGATTTCTGTAAATTCTAACATATGCAAAGATAAAGACATACTTAGAAACACTGAAATCATAACAAATATAATGCATGTGTCCCAAATAATTAAAATGTATGAAGATCATAAAAAGCAGTTATTTTACTTATGTCACATTACTTTAAAGTGATAACTCTATTGCAGCACAAAAAAAAAAAAAAAAAAAAAAAACTGATTATTATGCCTTTTATTAAATGGTATTCAATTCTATGTCCAAAAACTCATGAATATACAAGTTACCTACTAACTAAATGTAGAAAATGGTTCCCAGTGGAGAAATAGTATCTATTTCAATTTGGAACCATCTTGTTTAGTTGACTTTGGTTTTTAAACAAGACAGACTAAATAATCATATTTTGTGAAGTTTTTACATCATGAATATGTTTGTATTAACAGAGCCAGGTTGAAGAAAGGCCAGCACCTGGGTAATCATGTAACATGTGATCTAATCACTTAGCTATTTATTTTTAGAGGGTGATCCTAAAATTTGCTGTCTTCTCACCTTTATTTTATTGCATGCTCAAATTTAAAAAGAGTGTTTTAGTCTAAGAAATAAATAACTAACTAAAAGCAGTAGATCACATACTACAGTCAAAAGTCGTTAATTCGGACACCCATAATTCGGAATGATCTATAATCCAAACCTCAAAACTAAAAACTTTCTGCGCATGCGCCGCATTGACACATGCGCATAGGCGTTTACGCGTGCGCGTAAGACCTTTTACGACTGTGCATATGAGTGTGTGCAAGTGCAGAATACGTTTTCGCGTGCGCGTTTTGTGTATAATAGACGTATAAGCTAAAATTATCTAATTATCTATTTCAGTTAATGTTGATGTTTGCGTTGTTCCTTAATTTTCAAATTGGATCTGGCTTATTATTTTTCGCAGACTGTAAGAGCAATTTTATAAAAGTAAGTTTAAACTTTCAATTATATCAAATAGAATTTCCGATATATATTTGTTAATACGTAAAGGATCTAAAGCGAAAGTATGTTTTGAAATCCGAAATCTATTTATCAATTTCACGTTGCTTGGCGGGGGGGATCGCCGGGGCAGGGGGGGGTAATGAATTGGAAGTTGATCTGTCAGCACTATCCTTATCTTCAGCGCAGATGTTGATTGACAAATTACTTGGTGTTCTAGACACAGCAATTATAGGACTTGAACAGCGGAACTTTGTAACTGAACAAGAAATTATGTCTGTTTAATAGAATTAAAGAGAAAGTATTATCACATGAAACGAAGCAAAACTTATAACTTACATTGAAAGAAATGTTTAATAAAGTAAACAAATAAATATTAAGCTTTTTCTTTTTGCAAATTTTGATACCCTTTAGATCATAATTGTTCTTTATTTCATAAATTATGGTTTCATATTTTTAATTTTAGAATTTCTGCATGCCATCTTACGAGATTTAAACTGATGATCTATAATCCGGAAAATCGATAATCCGGAATCGCCGAAGTCCCGACGAGTCCGGATTAACGACTTTTGACTGTATATGATTACCGGAACCTGTACATTCTCGCAAGTATACTTCCAACCTGGCTTTCTGTCCCAATTTTGAGAGGTGTGGTCTGCAGGAATTAGTCCCTCTGAAACCGGCCATGTTTCTTATCGAGAACAGAAATTCCGATGTTGAAGATCTTGATGAATTAAATTTGTCGAGTCTTAATAAGAGATTAAAGTATAGAACTAAATTGTTAAATGATCTGAGACAACGATTTAGAAAAGAATACTTTAGTCAACTGGTTCAAAACATAATGAAAAATGAACTCGGGAACCTGTAGTAGGAGAAAAAGTACTGATGGAGGATGATAACAGAAAATGTTTATTTTGGTCCTTAGCCCGAATTACATAATTGATCCCTGGATGTGATGGAAAGATTTGTACGGTTAAACTTAAGACCCGGCATGGAACAGTTGTACGACCAATACATTGCATCTTTCCTCTGGAGACCCAGGCCAATGATAGAAGCATGATTCCTGATAAGAAACTGGGTGCAGAGAAATCTAATTCTAGTGCTGGATGTATGTTAAAAAGAGGAACTGCACCTGATAAAATGGTGATGCAACAATATTCCTCCTCTGGATGACTTGTGAAAGCTCCAAAAAAAACTTGATCTTTTAAATAATGTTTGTTATGAGCTTGAGACTCAACCTGAGTCTCAAAGGGGGAGGGAGTATGTTGTGAAATGAACTGAAGCAATAACTGGCGCGAGGCGCTGCTGTTTGTGACGTCAACCTGCGTGCTGAGTTTTTCGAATGTTTTGCTTGTAGACAGAACGAAAGCTGATCTCGGAAGAGTGAAAATGTTGTGGTGAAAATAAAGAATGGCTTATTAAGAATTTTTTGTCTTTATTCATAATGCACCCAGCCTCGGATAGAGGCAGCCCGCAACTGAACAAACTGTTTTTAATATATTTGATTTATATATTTTCTGTGTTCTTCGTTAACAGTAGCTCTAAATGGCACTTTCAACTAATTTGGTGTCCATCCTTGACAATCAAGTACATTCATGCAAGTTGACAATTAATATATGTAATCTTTCCATAAGATAACACAGCCACAATCGAAGATATGATTTTTGCCATCCTATGTCTCCTAAAATGCTACTGGTATAGCTGCATTGGCTCTGGCCTTGAATACAGCATGTCATACCATCAGAATTGCTTTCAAATAGTCTCACTGCAAGAACACTACTTCCAGGTAAGTCCTCACACTAAGTGTGAAAACGTTTGAGATTACTACAAGTTCAATAACCGGATTCTCTAAAAAACTGCCAAATGTCATGTTGCACAAAATGTGAGCAATTTTCACACTGGCAAAGATATCTGGAGAATACATCACTCCAGACACTTTATCAAACATTCAATATCTGAGTCACTTCCACAGCATCTGCCATTCATGCTGCCAGAGGCATTTACTTTGGACATTACTGGGTGGTCTTAACTACATAAATTACAATATTGAATCAAGTTATCATATATTTTTGTCCATTTATATTTTGTGATTAAAATTAACTTTAAAAAATTTCTATCGCAATAACTTGCAAATATTTTTATTGGGAAATATAATGACAAAAATCCAAGAAATGACTAACCATACACAGAATAATTAAACAACATATATATCAATAATTCATTTCTCTTTTTCTTTAAATTCAGAAATTTCAAAAATTTAGAAAATTACTCATTTGAATGATGTGAATATTAATACCATGTTTGATTAAAGGTAAATTAATATTTTTATTCTTTGAAAAGCAAAAACTGCTTTCATAAATAAATTTTACTTTTATAATTATAGAGCATCTTACCAAGAATTGTTACTTACTTTTTCTTTTCCTTCTCTAAATCTATTGAGAATGGCTATTCAACTAACCAAGATGCAATCTTCCTGGTATGGCAAAATATAATAGCCTGTCCTATTGACACAGTACCATATATATGTTACACAAAGCTTGAAATTTCTTTATCTCTGCATACTATGTAATACTGATCTATATTATCCAAACTGTCTTCTTCCCTTTTCAGTTTAATTATAATAGGATCAGAAAAAATCAGTTCTGCAAATTCCATGACTTCTTCAGAACAAGTAGCTGAGAACAGCAGCATCTGACAGTCTTTCAGTAGCTGCTTATGAATGCGAATAGACTGGTCTTGATATCCTTGAGTCGAGATCATAACATCTGCTTCATCTAAAACAAATACTTTTATTTTCCTAAGATCAAAAAACTTATAGCACATTGCCCAATCATAAACTTTACCAGGAGTTCCAATCATAAAATGAGCAGTAATTTTTTCTCCTCTTTGCAAAACCTCACCTCTAACAGCAAAATAAAATTCAATGTTAGGACAAAATTTTGCCATTTGTTTTGTCACTTTTCCTGTCTGTATGGCTAACTCATATGTTGGGGACAAAATACGCACGTGAGGATATTTCAAATTTGTGTCCACTCTGCTCAAACTTGCCAAAAGAAAAGCAGCAGTTTTAAGCATACCACTCTGAGACTGAGCAATCATATTTTGTGGAGGATCTGCAATAAGAGTAGGAAGAGCAGTCTCTTGTATTTTTGAGGGTGAATTAAATCCCATACCACACACACCTTTAAGAAGTTCAGGTCGCAGATTCAATTCTTCAAAATATTTCACAGAATAGAGAGGTGAATTAGGATTTCTCTGGATATCTATATCATGAGAAACTTCAATTAAATGAGATCTTACAAGTTTTTTCATCACAGATATCTCAGCAGGATTTAATTCAGGTTCATCATCTTTTTCATCATAGTCTTTTGATGCTTCATCAGGAATCTTTGGAGGAGGTATTGGAGGTGGCACAGGTGGTGGAATAGGATCGTCCAAATTTAAATTGTCAATTAATTTCGAAATTCCTTTCTCTTGTATATCAGCAGAAAGACTCCAATCATCAACATCTGCCATGATAAAGCCTATCGAAAATGTAAATGTCAAAATATAGATTTCTGTAAATTCTAACATATGCAAAGATAAAGACATACTTAGAAACACTGAAATCATAACAAATATAATGCATGTGTCCCAAATAATTAAAATGTATGAAGATCATAAAAAGCAGTTATTTTACTTATGTCACATTACTTTAAAGTGATAACTCTATTGCTGCACAAAAAAAAAAAAAAAAAAAAAAAATGATTATTATGCCTTTTATTAAATGGTATTCAATTCCATGTCCAAAAACTCATGAATATACAAGTTACCTACTAACTAAATGTAGAAAATGGTTCCCAGTGGAGAAATAGTATCTATTTCAATTTGGAACCATCTTGTTTAGTTGACTTTGGTTTTTAAACAAGACAGACTAAATAATCACATTTTGTGAAGTTTTTACATCATGAATATGTTTGTATCAACAGAGCCAGGTTGAAGAAAGGCCAGCACCTGGGTAATCATGTAACATGTGATCTAATCACTTAGCTATTTATTTTTAGAGGGTGATCCTAAAATTTGCTGTCTTCTCACCTTTATTTTATTGCATGCTCAAATTTAAAAGGAGTGTTTTAGTCTAAGAAATAAATAACTAACTAAAAGCAGTAGATCACATACTACAGTCAAAAGTCGTTAATTCGGACACCCATAATTCGGAATGATCTATAATCCGGACCTCAAAACTAAAAACTTTCTGCGCATGCGCCGCGTTGACACATGCGCATAGGCGTTTACGCGTGCGCGTAAGACCTTTTACGACTGCGCATATGAGTGTGCGCAAGTGCAGAATACGTTTTCGCGTGCGCGTTTTGTGTATAATAGACGTATAAGCTAAAATTATCTAATTATCTATTTCAGTTAATGTTGATGTTTGCGTTGTTCCTTAATTTTCAAATTGGATCCGGCTTATTATTTTTCGCAGACTGTAAGAGCAATTTTATAAAAGTAAGCTTAAACTTTCAATTATATCAAATAGAATTTCCGATATATATTTGTTAATACGTAAAGGATCTAAAGCGAAAGTATGTTTTGAAATCCGAAATCTATTTATCAATTTCACGTTGCTTGGCGGGGGGATCGCCGGGGCGGGTAATGAATTGGAAGTTGATCTGTCAGCACTATCCTTATCTTCAGCGCAGATGTTTTTATTTTATTTGGCTTATAATTCCTTGAAGAAAGTGACAGAGGTTATTGAAAACGAAAAAATTTCGATTGACAAATTAGTCGGTGTTCTAGACACAGCAATTATAGGACTTGAACAGCGGAACTTTGTAACTGAACAAGAAATTATGTCTGTTTAATAGAATTAAAGAGAAAGTATTATCACATGAAACGAAGCAAAACTTAAACAACTTACATTGAAAGAAATGTTTAATAAAGTAAACAAATAAATATTAAGCTTTTTCTTTTTGCAAATTTTGATACCCTTTAGATCATAATTGTTCTTTATTTCATAAATTACGGTTTCATATTTTTAATTTTAGAATTTCTGCATGCCATCTTACGAGATTTAAACTGATGATCTATAATCCGGAAAAATCGATAATCCGGAATCGCCGAAGTCCCGACGAGTCCGGATTAACGACTTTTGACTGTATATGATTACCGGAACCTGTACATTCTCGCAAGTATACTTCCAACCTGGCTTTCTGTCCCAATTTTGAGAGGTGTGGTCTGCAGGAATTAGTCCCTCTGAAACCGGCCATGTTTCTTATCGAGAACAGAAATTCCGATGTTGAAGATCTTGATGAATTAAATTCGTCGAGTCTTAATAAGAGATTAAAGTATAGAACTAAATTGTTAAATGATCTGAGACAACGATTTAGAAAAGAATACTTTAGTCAACTGGTTCAAAACATAATGAAAAATGAACTCGGGAACCTGTAGTAGGAGAAAAAGTACTGATGGAGGATGATAACAGAAAATGTTTATTTTGGTCCTTAGCCCGAATTACATAATTGATCCCTGGATGTGATGGAAAGATTTGTACGGTTAAACTTAAGACCCGGCATGGAACAGTTGTACGACCAATACATTGCATCTTTCCTCTGGAGACCCAGGCCAATGATAGAAGCATGATTCCTGATAAGAAACTGGGTGCAGAGAAATCTAATTCTAGTGCTGGATGTATGTTAAAAAGAGGAACTGCACCTGATAAAATGGTGATGCAACAATATTCCTCCTCTGGATGACTTGTGAAAGCTCCAAAAAAAAAACTTGATCTTTTAAATAATGTTTGTTATGAGCTTGAGACTCAACCTGAGTCTCAAAGGGGGAGGGAGTATGTTGTGAAATGAACTGAAGCAATAACTGGCGCGAGGCGCTGCTGTTTGTGACGTCAGCCTGCGTGCTGAGTTTTTCGAATGTTTTGCTTGTAGACAGAACGAAAGCTGATCTCGGAAGAGTGAAAATGTTGTGGTGAAAATAAAGAATGGCTTATTAAGAATTTTTTGTCTTTATTCATAATGCACCCAGCCTCGGATAGAGGCAGCCCGCAACTGAACAAACTGTTTTTAATATATTTGATTTATATATTTTCTGTGTTCTTCGTTAACAGTAGCTCTAAATGGCACTTTCAACTAATTTGGTGTCCATCCTTGACAATCAAGTACATTCATGCAAGTTGACAATTAATATATGTAATCTTTCCATAAGATAACACAGCCACAATCGAAGATATGATTTTTGCCATCCCATGTCTCCTAAAATGCTACTGGTATAGCTGCATTGGCTCTGGCCTTGAATACAGCATGTCATACCATCAGAATTGCTTTCAAATAGTCTCACTGCAAGAACACTACTTCCAGGTAAGTCCTCACACTAAGTGTGAAAACGTTTGAGATTACTACAAGTTCAATAACCGGATTCTCTAAAAAACTGCCAAATGTCATGTTGCACAAAATGTGAGCAATTTTCACACTGGCAAAGATATCTGGAGAATACATCACTCCAGACACTTTATCAAACATTCAATATCTGAGTCACTTCCACAGCATCTGCCATTCATGCTGCCAGAGGCATTTACTTTGGACATTACTGGGTGGTCTTAACTACATAAATTACAATATTGAATCAAGTTATCATATATTTTTGTCCATTTATATTTTGTGATTAAAATTAACTTTAAAAAATTTCTATCGCAATAACTTGCAAATATTTTTATTGGGAAATATAATGACAAAAATCCAAGAAATGACTAACCATACACAGAATAATTAAACAACATATATATCAATAATTCATTTCTCTTTTTCTTTAAATTCAGAAATTTCAAAAATTTAGAAAATTACTCATTTGAATGATGTGAATATTAATACCATGTTTGATTAAAGGTAAATTAATATTTTTATTCTTTGAAAAGCAAAAACTGCTTTCATAAATAAATTTTACTTTTATAATTATAGAGCATCTTACCAAGAATTGTTACTTACTTTTTCTTTTCCTTCTCTAAATCTATTGAGAATGGCTATTCAACTAACCAAGATGCAATCTTCCTGGTATGGCAAAATATAATAGCCTGTCCTATTGACACAGTACCATATATATGTTACACGAAGCTTGAAATTTCTTTATCTCTGCATACTATGTAATACTGATCTATATTATCCAAACTGTCTTCTTCCCTTTTCAGTTTAATTATAATAGGATCAGAAAAAATCAGTTCTGCAAATTCCATGACTTCTTCAGAACAAGTAGCTGAGAACAGCAGCATCTGACAGTCTTTCAGTAGCTGCTTATGAATGCGAATAGACTGGTCTTGATATCCTTGAGTCGAGATCATAACATCTGCTTCATCTAAAACAAATACTTTTATTTTCCTAAGATCAAAAAACTTATAGCACATTGCCCAATCATAAACTTTACCAGGAGTTCCAATCATAAAATGAGCAGTAATTTTTTCTCCTCTTTGCAAAACCTCACCTCTAACAGCAAAACAAAATTCAATGTTAGGACAAAATTTTGCCATTTGTTTTGTCACTTTTCCTGTCTGCATGGCTAACTCATATGTTGGGGACAAAATAAGCACGTGAGGATATTTCAAATTTGTGTCCACTCTGCTCAAACTTGCCAAAAGAAAAGCAGCAGTTTTAAGCGTACCACTCTGAGACTGAGCAATCATATTTTGTGGAGGATCTGCAATAAGAGTAGGAAGAGCAGTCTCTTGTATTTTTGAGGGTGAATTAAATCCCATACCACACACACCTTTAAGAAGTTCAGGTCGCAGATTCAATTCTTCAAAATATTTCACAGAATAGAGAGGTGAATTAGGATTTCTCTGGATATCTATATCATGAGAAACTTCAATTAAATGAGATCTTACAAGTTTTTTCATCACAGATATCTCAGCAGGATTTAATTCAGGTTCATCATCTTTTTCATCATAGTCTTTTGATGCTTCATCAGGAATCTTTGGAGGAGGTATTGGAGGTGGCACAGGTGGTGGAATAGGATCGTCCAAATTTAAATTGTCAATTAATTTCGAAATTCCTTTCTCTTGTATATCAGCAGAAAGACTCCAATCATCAACATCTGCCATGATAAAGCCTATCGAAAATGTAAATGTCAAAATATAGATTTCTGTAAATTCTAACATATGCAAAGATAAAGACATACTTAGAAACACTGAAATCATAACAAATATAATGCATGTGTCCCAAATAATTAAAATGTATGAAGATCATAAAAAGCAGTTATTTTACTTATGTCACATTACTTTAAAGTGATAACTCTATTGCTGCACAAAAAAAAAAAAAAAAAAAAAAAAAAAAAAAAAAAAAAAAAAAAGATTATTATGCCTTTTTATTAAATGGTATTCAATTCTATGTCGAAAAACTCATGAATATACAAGTTACCTACTAACTAAATGTAGAAAATGGTTCCCAGTGGAGAAATAGTATCTATTTCAATTTGGAACCATCTTGTTTAGTTGACTTTGGTTTTTAAACAAGACAGACTAAATAATCATATTTTGTGAAATTTTTACATCATGAATATGTTTGTATCAACAGAGCCAGGTTGAAGAAAGGCCAGCACCTGGGTAATCATGTAACATGTGATCTAATCACTTAGCTATTTATTTTTAGAGGGTGATCCTAAAATTTGCTGTCTTCTCACCTTTATTTTATTGCATGCTCAAATTTAAAAAGAGTGTTTTAGTCTAAGAAATAAATAACTAACTAAAAGCAGTAGATCACATACTACAGTCAAAAGTCGTTAATTCGGACACCCATAAATTCGGAATGATCTATAATCCGGACCTCAAAACTAAAAACTTTCTGCGCATGCGCCGTGTTGACACATGCGCATAGGCGTTTACGCGTGCGCGTAAGACCTTTTACGACTGCGCATATGAGTGTGCGCAAGTGCAGAATACGTTTTCGCGTGTGCGTTTTGTGTATAATAGACGTATAAGCTAAAATTATCTAATTATCTATTTCAGTTAATGTTGATGTTTGCGTTGTTCCTTAATTTTCAAATTGGATCCGGCTTATTATTTTTCGCAGACTGTAAGAGCAATTTTATAAAAGTAAGCTTAAACTTTCAATTATATCAAATAGAATTTCCGATATATATTTGTTAATACGTAAAGGATCTAAAGCGAAAGCATGTTTTGAAATACGAAATCTATTTATCAATTTCACGTTGCTTGGCGGGGGGGGATCGCCGGGGCGGGGGCGGGTAATGAATTGGAAGTTCATCTGTCAGCACTATCCTTATCTTCAGCGCAGATGTTTTTATTTTATTTGGCTTATAATTCCTTGAAGAAAGTGGCAGAGCAATTATAGGACTTGAACAGAGGAACTTTGTAACTGAACAAGAAATTATGTCTGTTTAATAGAATTAAAGAGAAAGTATTATCACATGAAACGAAGCAAAACTTATAACTTACAACATTGAAAGAAATGTTTAATAAAGTAAACAAATAAATATTAAGCTTTTTCTTTTTGCAAATTTTGATACCCTTTAGATCATAATTGTTCTTTATTTCATAAATTACGGTTTCATATTTTTAATTTTAGAATTTCTGCATGCCATCTTACGAGATTTAAACTGATGATCTATAATCCGGAAAAATCGATAATCCGGAATCGCCGAAGTCCCGACGAGTCCGGATTAACGACTTTTGACTGTATATGATTACCGGAACCTGTACATTCTCGCAAGTATACTTCCAACCTGGCTTTCTGTCCCAATTTTGAGAGGTGTGGTCTGCAGGAATTAGTCCCTCTGAAACCGGCCATGTTTCTTATCGAGAACAGAAATTCCGATGTTGAAGATCTTGATGAATTAAATTCATCGAGTCTTAATAAGAGATTAAAGTATAGAACTAAATTGTTAAATGATCTGAGACAACGATTTAGAAAAGAATACTTTAGTCAACTGGTTCAAAACATAATGAAAAATGAACTCGGGAACCTGTAGTAGGAGAAAAAGTACTGATGGAGGATGATAACAGAAAATGTTTATTTTGGTCCTTAGCCCGAATTACATAATTGATCCCTGGATGTGATGGAAAGATTTGTACGGTTAAACTTAAGACCCGGCATGGAACAGATGTACGACCAATACATTGCATCTTTCCTCTGGAGACCCAGGCCAATGATAGAAGCATGATTCCTGATAAGAAACTGGGTGCAGAGAAATCTAATTCTGATGCTGGATGTATGTTAAAAAGAGGAACTGCACCTGATAAAATGGTGATGCAACAATATTCCTCCTCTGGATGACTTGTGAAAGCTCCAAAAAAAAAACTTGATCTTTTAAATAATGTTTGTTATGAGCTTGAGACTCAACCTGAGTCTCAAAGGGGGAGGGAGTATGTTGTGAAATGAACTGAAGCAATAACTGGCGCGAGGCGCTGCTGTTTGTGACGTCAGCCTGCGTGCTGAGCTTTTCTAATGTTTTGCTTGTAGACAGAATGAAAGCTGATCTCGGAAGAGTGAGAATGTTGTGATGAAAATAAAGAATGGCTTATTAAGAATTTTTTGTCCTTATTCATAATGCACCCAGCCTCGGGTAGAGGCAGCCCGCAACTGAACAAACTGTTTTGAATATATTTGATTTATATATTTTCTGTGTTCTTCGTTAACAGTAGCTCTAAATGGCACTTTCAACTAATTTGGTGTCCATCCTTGACAATCAAGTACATTCATGCAAGCTGACAACTAATATATGTAATCTTTCCATAAGATAACACAGCCACAATCGAAGATATGATTTTTGCCATCCCATGTCTCCTAAAATGCTACTGGTATAGCTGCATTGGCTCTGGCCTTGAATACAGCATGTCATACCATCAGAATTGCTTTCAAATAGTCTCACTGCAAGAACACTACTTCCAGGTAAGTCCTCACACTAAGTGTGAAAACGTTTGAGATTACTACAAGTTCAATAACCGGATTCTCTAAAAAACTGCCAAATGTCATGTTGCACAAAATGTGAGCAATTTTCACACTGGCAAAGATATCTGGAGAATACATCACTCCAGACACTTTATCAAACATTCAATATCTGAGTCACTTCCACAGCATCTGCCATTCATGCTGCCAGAGGCATTTACTTTGGACATTACTGGGTGGTCTTAACTACATAAATTACAATATTGAATCAAGTTATCATATATTTTTGTCCATTTATATTTTGTGATTAAAATTAACTTTAAAAAATTTCTATCGCAATAACTTGCAAATATTTTTATTGGGAAATATAATGACAAAAATCCAAGAAATGACTAACCATACACAGAATAATTAAACAACATATATATCAATAATTCATTTCTCTTTTTCTTTAAATTCAGAAATTTCAAAAATTTAGAAAATTACTCATTTGAATGATGTGAATATTAATACCATGTTTGATTAAAGGTAAATTAATATTTTTATTCTTTGAAAAGCAAAAACTGCTTTCATAAATAAATTTTACTTTTATAATTATAGAGCATCTTACCAAGAATTGTTACTTACTTTTTCTTTTCCTTCTCTAAATCTATTGAGAATGGCTATTCAACTAACCAAGATGCAATCTTCCTGGTATGGCAAAATATAATAGCCTGTCCTATTGACACAGTACCATATATATGTTACACAAAGCTTGAAATTTCTTTATCTCTGCATACTATGTAATACTGATCTATATTATCCAAACTGTCTTCTTCCCTTTTCAGTTTAATTATAATAGGATCAGAAAAAATCAGTTCTGCAAATTCCATGACTTCTTCAGAACAAGTAGCTGAGAACAGCAGCATCTGACAGTCTTTCAGTAGCTGCTTATGAATGCGAATAGACTGGTCTTGATATCCTTGAGTCGAGATCGTAACATCTGCTTCATCTAAAACAAATACTTTTATTTTCCTAAGATCAAAAAACTTATAGCACATTGCCCAATCATAAACTTTACCAGGAGTTCCAATCATAAAATGAGCAGTAATTTTTTCTCCTCTTTGCAAAACCTCACCTCTAACAGCAAAACAAAATTCAATGTTAGGACAAAATTTTGCCATTTGTTTTGTCACTTTTCCTGTCTGCATGGCTAACTCATATGTTGGGGACAAAATAAGCACGTGAGGATATTTCAAATTTGTGTCCACTCTGCTCAAACTTGCCAAAAGAAAAGCAGCAGTTTTAAGCGTACCACTCTGAGACTGAGCAATCATATTTTGTGGAGGATCTGCAATAAGAGTAGGAAGAGCAGTCTCTTGTATTTTTGAGGGTGAATTAAATCCCATACCACACACACCTTTAAGAAGTTCAGGTCGCAGATTCAATTCTTCAAAATATTTCACAGAATAGAGAGGTGAATTAGGATTTCTCTGGATATCTATATCATGAGAAACTTCAATTAAATGAGATCTTACAAGTTTTTTCATCACAGATATCTCAGCAGGATTTAATTCAGGTTCATCATCTTTTTCATCATAGTCTTTTGATGCTTCATCAGGAATCTTTGGAGGAGGTATTGGAGGTGGCACAGGTGGTGGAATAGGATCGTCCAAATTTAAATTGTCAATTAATTTCGAAATTCCTTTCTCTTGTATATCAGCAGAAAGACTCCAATCATCAACATCTGCCATGATAAAGCCTATCGAAAATGTAAATGTCAAAATATAGATTTCTGTAAATTCTAACATATGCAAAGACAAAGACATACTTAGAAACACTGAAATCATAACAAATATAATGCATGTGTCCCAAATAATTAAAATGTATGAAGATCATAAAAAGCAGTTATTTTACTTATGTCACATTACTTTAAAGTGATAACTCTATTGCTGCACCAAAAAAAAAAAAAAAAAAAAGATTATTATGCCTTTTTATTAAATGGTATTCAATTCTATGTCGAAAAACTCATGAATATACAAGTTACCTACTAACTAAATGTAGAAAATGGTTCCCAGTGGAGAAATAGTATCTATTTCAATTTGGAACCATCTTGTTTAGTTGACTTTGGTTTTTAAACAAGACAGACTAAATAATCATATTTTGTGAAGTTTTTACATCATGAATATGTTTGTATCAACAGAGCCAGTTTGAAGAAAGGCCAGCACCTGGGTAATCATGTAACGTGATCTAATCACTTAGCTATTTATTTTTAGAGGGTGATCCTAAAATTTGCTGTCTTCTCACCTTTATTTTATTGCATGCTCAAATTTAAAAAGAGTGTTTTAGTCTAAGAAATAAATAACTAACTAAAAGCAGTAGATCACATACTACAGTCAAAAGTCGTTAATTCGGACACCCATAATTCGGAATGATCTATAATCCGGACCTCAAAACTAAAAACTTTCTGCGCATGCGCCGCGTTGACACATGCGCATAGGCGTTTACGCGTGCGCGTAAGACCTTTTACGACTGCGCATATGAGTGTGCGCAAGTGCAGAATACGTTTTCGCGTGCGCGTTTTGTGTATAATAGACGTATAAGCTAAAATTATCTAATTATCTATTTCAGTTAATGTTGATGTTTGCGTTGTTCCTTAATTTTCAAATTGGATCCGGCTTATTATTTTTCGCAGACTGTAAGAGCAATTTTATAAAAGTAAGCTTAAACTTTCAATTATATCAAATAGAATTTCCGATATATATTTGTTAATACGTAAAGGATCTAAAGCGAAAGTATGTTTTGAAATCCGAAATCTATTTATCAATTTCACGTTGCTTGGCGGGGGGGATCGCCGGGGCGGGGGCGGGTAATGAATTGGAAGTTGATCTGTCAGCACTATCCTTATCTTCAGCGCAGATGTTTTTATTTTATTTGGCTTATAATTCCTTGAAGAAAGTGACAGAGGTTATTGAAAACGAAAAAATTTCGATTGACAAATTACTCGGTGTTCTAGACACAGCAATTATAGGACTTGAACAGCGGAACTTTGTAACTGAACAAGAAATTATGTCTGTTTAATAGAATTAAAGAGAAAGTATTATCACATGAAACGAAGCAAAACTTAAACAACTTACATTGAAAGAAATATTTAATAAAGTAAACAAATAAATATTAAGCTTTTTCTTTTTGCAAATTTTGATACCCTTTAGATAATAATTGTTCTTTATTTCATAAATTATAGTTTCATATTTTTAATTTTAGAATTTCTGCATGCCATCTTAAGAGATTTAAACTGATGATCTATAATCCGGAAAAATCGATAATCCGGAATCGGCGAAGTCCCGACGAGTCCGGATTAATGACTTTTGACTGTAAATGATTACCGGAACCTGTACATTCTCGCAAGTATACTTCCAACCTGGCTTTCTGTCCTAATTTTGAGAGGTGTGGTCTGCAGGAATTAGTCCCTCTGAAACCGGCCATGTTTCTTATCGAGAACAGAAATTCCAATGTTGAAGATCTTGATGAATTTAATTCGTCGAGTCTTAATAAGAGATTAAAGTATAGAATTAAATTGTTAAATGATCTGAGACAACGATTTAGAAAAGAATACTTTAGTCAACTGGTTCAAAACATAATGAAAAATGAACTCGGGAACCTGTAGTAGGAGAAAAAGTACTGATGGAGGATGATAACAGAAAACGTTTATTTTGGTCCTTAGCCCGAATTACATAATTGATCCCTGGATGTGATGGAAAGATTTGTACGGTTAAACTTAAGACCCGGCATGGAACAGTTGTACGACCAATACATTGCATCTTTCCTCTGGAGACCCAGGCCAATGATAGAAGCATGATTCCTGATAAGAAACTGGGTGCAGAGAAATCTAATTCTAGTGCTGGATGTATGTTAAAAAGAGGAACTGCACCTGATAAAATGGTGATGCAACAATATTCCTCCTCTGGATGACTTGTGAAAGCTCCAAAAAAAAACTTGATCTTTTAAATAATGTTTGTTATGAGCTTGAGACTCAACCTGAGTCTCAAAGGGGGAGGGAGTATGTTGTGAAATGAACTGAAGCAATAACTGGCGCGAGGCGCTGCTGTTTGTGACGTCAGCCTGCGTGCTGAGCTTTTCTAATGTTTTGCTTGTAGACAGAATGAAAGCTGATCTCGGAAGAGTGAGAATGTTGTGATGAAAATAAAGAATGGCTTATTAAGAATTTTTTGTCCTTATTCATAATGCACCCAGCCTCGGGTAGAGGCAGCCCGCAACTGAACAAACTGTTTTGAATATATTTGATTTATATATTTTCTGTGTTCTTCGTTAACAGTAGCTCTAAATGGCACTTTCAACTAATTTGGTGTCCATCCTTGACAATCAAGTACATTCATGCAAGCTGACAACTAATATATGTAATCTTTCCATAAGATAACACAGCCACAATCGAAGATATGATTTTTGCCATCCCATGTCTCCTAAAATGCTACTGGTATAGCTGCATTGGCTCTGGCCTTGAATACAGCATGTCATACCATCAGAATTGCTTTCAAATAGTCTCACTGCAAGAACACTACTTCCAGGTAAGTCCTCACACTAAGTGTGAAAACGTTTGAGATTACTACAAGTTCAATAACCGGATTCTCTAAAAAACTGCCAAATGTCATGTTGCACAAAATGTGAGCAATTTTCACACTGGCAAAGATATCTGGAGAATACATCACTCCAGACACTTTATCAAACATTCAATATCTGAGTCACTTCCACAGCATCTGCCATTCATGCTGCCAGAGGCATTTACTTTGGACATTACTGGGTGGTCTTAACTACATAAATTACAATATTGAATCAAGTTATCATATATTTTTGTCCATTTATATTTTGTGATTAAAATTAACTTTAAAAAATTTCTATCGCAATAACTTGCAAATATTTTTATTGGGAAATATAATGACAAAAATCCAAGAAATGACTAACCATACACAGAATAATTAAACAACATATATATCAATAATTCATTTCTCTTTTTCTTTAAATTCAGAAATTTCAAAAATTTAGAAAATTACTCATTTGAATGATGTGAATATTAATACCATGTTTGATTAAAGGTAAATTAATATTTTTATTCTTTGAAAAGCAAAAACTGCTTTCATAAATAAATTTTACTTTTATAATTATAGAGCATCTTACCAAGAATTGTTACTTACTTTTTCTTTTCCTTCTCTAAATCTATTGAGAATGGCTATTCAACTAACCAAGATGCAATCTTCCTGGTATGGCAAAATATAATAGCCTGTCCTATTGACACAGTACCATATATATGTTACACAAAGCTTGAAATTTCTTTATCTCTGCATACTATGTAATACTGATCTATATTATCCAAACTGTCTTCTTCCCTTTTCAGTTTAATTATAATAGGATCAGAAAAAATCAGTTCTGCAAATTCCATGACTTCTTCAGAACAAGTAGCTGAGAACAGCAGCATCTGACAGTCTTTCAGTAGCTGCTTATGAATGCGAATAGACTGGTCTTGATATCCTTGAGTCGAGATCATAACATCTGCTTCATCTAAAACAAATACTTTTATTTTCCTAAGATCAAAAAACTTATAGCACATTGCCCAATCATAAACTTTACCAGGAGTTCCAATCATAAAATGAGCAGTAATTTTTTCTCCTCTTTGCAAAACCTCACCTCTAACAGCAAAACAAAATTCAATGTTAGGACAAAATTTTGCCATTTGTTTTGTCACTTTTCCTGTCTGCATGGCTAACTCATATGTTGGGGACAAAATAAGCACGTGAGGATATTTCAAATTTGTGTCCACTCTGCTCAAACTTGCCAAAAGAAAAGCAGCAGTTTTAAGCGTACCACTCTGAGACTGAGCAATCATATTTTGTGGAGGATCTGCAATAAGAGTAGGAAGAGCAGTCTCTTGTATTTTTGAGGGTGAATTAAATCCCATACCACACACACCTTTAAGAAGTTCAGGTCGCAGATTCAATTCTTCAAAATATTTCACAGAATAGAGAGGTGAATTAGGATTTCTCTGGATATCTATATCATGAGAAACTTCAATTAAATGAGATCTTACAAGTTTTTTCATCACAGATATCTCAGCAGGATTTAATTCAGGTTCATCATCTTTTTCATCATAGTCTTTTGATGCTTCATCAGGAATCTTTGGAGGAGGTATTGGAGGTGGCACAGGTGGTGGAATAGGATCGTCCAAATTTAAATTGTCAATTAATTTCGAAATTCCTTTCTCTTGTATATCAGCAGAAAGACTCCAATCATCAACATCTGCCATGATAAAGCCTATCGAAAATGTAAATGTCAAAATATAGATTTCTGTAAATTCTAACATATGCAAAGACAAAGACATACTTAGAAACACTGAAATCATAACAAATATAATGCATGTGTCCCAAATAATTAAAATGTATGAAGATCATAAAAAGCAGTTATTTTACTTATGTCACATTACTTTAAAGTGATAACTCTATTGCTGCACAAAAAAAAAAAAAAAAAAAAAAAAAATGATTATTATGCCTTTTATTAAATGGTATTCAATTCCATGTCCAAAAACTCATGAATATACAAGTTACCTACTAACTAAATGTAGAAAATGGTTCCCAGTGGAGAAATAGTATCTATTTCAATTTGGAACCATCTTGTTTAGTTACCATCTAGACTTTGGTTTGTAAACAGGACAGAATAAATATTCATATTTTGTGAAGTTTTTACATCATGAATATGTTTGTGTCAACAGAGCCAGGTTGAGGAAAGGCCAGCACCTGGGTAATCATGTAATATGAGATCTACATATTTACTTAGCTATTTATTTTTAGAGGGTGATCCTAAAATTTGCTGTCTTATCACCTTTATTTTATTACATGCTCAAATTTAAAAAGAGTGTTTTAGTCTAAGAAATAAATAACTAACTAAAAGCAGTAGATTACATACTATATGATTACTGGAACCTGTACATTCTCGCAAGTATATCCCCAACCTGGCTTTCTGTCTCAATTTTGAGAGGTGTGGTGGTACAAGAGACTTTCACCCTTCTCCCTCTATCACCAATCTCTTGAAAGGACTTCAGGTTTGCTGTATATTTTCAGTGTCCCTCACTGCAGACACTATATTCTTACATACATCCATGCTTTCTCCAGGACTTAAAGCCAGACCCATCAATATATATCACTAATCATTACAGTAACTGGACTCAGAGGTCGACAGGTTAAAACAAGGCAAATATTCAAGTAGGCATATTAGATATCACAAAGCCTAACTGCTGATGAAATTCCGAAGGTTGCTAAACCCTCTTCTCCTACCATTAAACTCTCAAAAAGGTGTCACCTAGCTGCATATTTTGAGTGCCCCCTTGCCAACAAAACACTTACAAACACACATGCCTTCTCTGAGAATTGAACCTGGGCTCTCTGGGGCAGCAATCACCATCTCTAACCATTATCCCATCTTTATGTCAACAGCAGGAGTATGAACCAGTCCTTAATTAAAAATTAGAGGAACAAATTAGTTATTTCACCAACAATTTTTTTTAAATTCTAAAGATGACAAAGATTATTATTATTATAATAATTGACAAAGATTATTTGCCATAGAGATGTATATAGCATGAAGAAGGTAAAATTAAATGTTAAATCACTATCAGAGCACACAATGCAATTTCTCAATATTTCACTAAATGCAACTTTTCAAGTAATCTTCACTTCAATTTTCCCAATAAGGCCTAGTGATCTTTTCTTTCTTCCTTCCATGAGGTTAACAAACATAAAACATACAGTTGAACTTCTCTCCCATCATCATAAAAAACTGCAGATAGAAACCTACTATTCAAACTACCATTTGTAAAGCACTTTTCTAGGTGAAGTTAGCATTGTGCTTCATGTTCATAGGTGGTTTAAAAAAAAAAAAAATCTGGATAGTTAATTGCTCGCTTGGATTTCATGAGAGATCCAAATGGTGACCTTGAGAGAGCAGCAGGCACAATAAATCCCTAATGACCATGTCATAAATGAATACATCTTCCAGATTCTGTAAAACAGTTGTTCCAGAATTTAGCTTTGGTAGGGTCACTGGTAAGACTGAATTAATTTAATGACCAGTGACCTATACTGGTGACTCTTCTAAACATAAAAAGTCATAATTACTGTACGCAGTCCAAAATATAGATATCGAAACCCCCAGCAAATTTTTCTTTTCTTTACAAAGGTTTAGAAATGAGAAATATAATACTCAAAGCATGTGTGCTGTTAAAATGATTTTCTCCCTACTAATTAAAAACTCCGCCATTCGCATTTGATCTGCTAGGCACACATCGAGCACTTTTGTTTGCTCTGCCTCCTTCTCTCCAGCCAATTAGCTGCCCCTCTTCTAGTGCCACTTACAGTCATAAGGTCAGTCAGTGAATATATTTCTTCATTTCCAGTTAACATATGAAATGCATCAAGAAATTTTAATTCACAATAACTATATATTATGGCCAAAGGGGCAGTTATAAAATTTTTAATGTAACTGAACTGATCATCTCTAATGTGACAGTTTGCACTCATTATCACTATTGTAGCAATCTGTAGTAATCAGTCAGATGTGCTGAGTAACAGAAATCCTAGATTTATGTATCTAATAGCTTCTTGGCCATGGATTCATCACACTCATCTAAAGTCATCAATTTTTACAACTACAATGATATCCTTAAATTGTATATTGACCTGAACATTAATATTCTATTAACTTACTACCAAAGAAATCTCAGCTATTCTTAATATAGTAAAATTAATATTGCCATATGCCACTAAATAACTTACCATGATCAGGTTGAATCATGAAAGATCCACCGTCTGATGATTCCCAAGTATACTGCTCATCATCGTTACGTTTTGTTGTTACAGTTATATTGTCTGCAACTAAATAAGCTGAGCAGAAACCTACACCAAAC
This sequence comes from Stegodyphus dumicola, assembly GCF_044657685.1. NCBI lineage: Eukaryota > Metazoa > Arthropoda > Arachnida > Araneae > Eresidae > Stegodyphus > Stegodyphus dumicola. The sequence continues at coordinate 1,257,649 of NC_140780.1, read as the reverse complement.
TGTCCAATCATAGAGATATCAGCACCAGCCTGCACTGCTTCCATAAATGCTTTGGCACTAGACTTTGCAATTGTCCCCAAGTTGTTTACCAGATCTGCTTTCGTCGTACATACCCCCAATTTTGTCAAATGCCTAAAGAAAAAATTTATATCTTTAATTAAGATGCTAATTTTTAATCACATTATATTTATTCATATCTTCCAATGAACTAATTTTAAACCATAAACTTGCTAGTTAAGACATACTGTATTACTGTAGCTGCAGTCATGCTAATGAAATTATTGAGGCCCTCGGTAAAACTGAAATAATCTATGACTAATACACATTTTTGCAACGAAATCAAATTATGGTCCCACGGCCATAATGCTACTTCTTCACTTCGTATACAACCTCATTTAGTTTGCAATCTTAACATGTTACAACATGTCAAATATCCATCAGAATTACTTATATCCGATGAGTTTGAAATCATTTCTCGAAGAAAGATTTCTTTTTTGGAATAGAAGGTGTTGATGATCAGGCTCATCAATTGAGCTATCTCACTGCAAGTTATAGCAGGTTGTCCAATATTTATTCTTATGGATAATTATGAATGTCCGCATAAACTAAAATTTCTGAATAAGTACCTCAAACATCAAAACACTGCTCACAGGAAGTAGCCATCCAATTCACCTAACTTGAATCCCCATTAAAAATCTTTATGATGACTTAGATGCACTGCTTTTATTATAGTCCCCCTCTAACTAAGCTCAAGAAGATTTAAAATTGAACTATTAGAAAAATAGCTCTTATTGCCTTATGGCAGCTCCATATAGACAGGGCCAGATGAAAGGCGATTGGGCCCAGCATTTGAAAGGGGGTTACCATCAAAATAAACAAAAAAAATTTTGAAATTTAAAGCAAATTGCTTTTGACAATAATGGCTAAATTATGAATTATTCAAATAATTAAAAATATATTTATTTTAAGTTCGCATTGCTGGATGAGATTTATTAATGTGTTTATTATTATATAATATATGCTTTATAATATAGAAAACTCATACCCGTAAAAGTTCATGTCAAATGTATTGAATTTAATCGAGATAGTCCTATATTAGAGAGATTTTGCACTACGTACGCGAACTACTTTACGTACGTTAACTACTATGCACATATATATGCACAAGCAATTATTTGCACAAACATACCAGCCATTGGTATAGTATCAAACGTCAATTGTTTCTTGCATTTGTAGTTCGCTATTCTTCTAATCGTTATAATTATTAGAGTCGTATTTTCTGACTACAATTACTAATTGTTGAATAAGGTAAGTACTAATTGTATTACATAATTTTATTGACAAAACAAGTCTTTTTTTAATTAAAAATTTAAGTATAGTATTTGATAAAAAATGGATACCTAATCTATCATTTTATCATTAGATGTCGAATCCACTGAAACGAGAAAGAGATGTAGGAAGAAAATTTAAAACTGATAGTCTAAAAAGGAAATTAAGTGCAAAAAGGAAAACGGAAAGTGAAAAACTCAGAGGAGCATTAAACAAATTTTTTTTAATAGATAATGATGACAAAGGAGAAGGAGAAACTAATGACAAAGTTGAAGAAGAAAGTACTGATAAAAATGAAGAGGAAAATGACAAAAATGAAGAATTTCATGATAAAGATGAAGAAGATTAAGAACAATTGAAGAATGAAGAAGAAACATAATTGCCCATAATGGAGCCGGAACAAGAAGAAGCAAATATTGGAATGAAAATGGAATCACAGAATATAACTGATGATCCTGCGTCTTGGCCTGAGATTATTACTAAAAAAATAAGAGATTTAGTTATAACAGAATCACTAAAAGATCGTTTTGAACAATTAAAAAATCATAATGAATCTTTTGAGTTTTTGTGAAAACTTCAAAATATGGAAAAAGAAGTACTTCAAAAACATGCAGCTGAATTAAAAATTTCTCTAACAGATTCCAAGTTAACAGAAAATGATGTACCAAAAGTGAAAGAAGCTGATATAGATGGGAAAATGTTAGTTGAAGAACTGGAAGCTTTGAAATCTATTTTTCCTTCAGAATTTTTTGAAAATCCGTTTAAAATGTTCAAAGTTTTATCAGATAATGATAGACCACTGGCATTTCTAATCTTGTTTATTGCTCTCCGAGCTTCTGGAGAGGGATCATTTTTCAGAACAAAAAAACTATCTGAGAGCGACAATGAATCAGGATAAATTAAATAGTTTAGCAATTATGTCGATTAAAAGTGAAGATGCAAGGTAATTAGATTTTTAAACTATTTTAGAATTTACAGAACAAAAACTTAGAAATATGTAAATTCATGCGTTCATATCCGGTGATGTAAATTTATATTCAATAATTGTTTTTGTATTTTGAACATTTTTATTTTTTAATTTATGTAGAAGTTTACATCTCTGATGATTCATGACATTTGATATATTCATATATATATATATACTGAATTTGAATTTTATTTAAGTATTTAATTTTAGAGAGAGGTCTCCGCAAAAAAAAAAAAAAAAATTAATCGGGCCCCGCACCCTATTCGATCCGGGCCTGCATATAGATTACCATATCAAAACTTAAATGAAGGTCAGAAGTGAGTGACATCCTTCATTATTAGTTTTACTTGTTTGCATTCTTTCTAATTTTTTTAGCTTCACAACATAATATACAAATAGAAATAAATAGTCACAAATGTACCTAATTATTCACTATATATTACAACAGGTTAGCAATAATGAAAAAATTGCGTAAAATAAAATGCATAAATTAAATGAAGCTTACCTCAGAGAGAGAGGTCTTAAAAATAAGGCCTTGGGCACCCCTTCTCTTTAGCCTGTGACCTAGTCACCGGCTGGTAATTAGTCATCACCCTAGTCCACGGCCGGCGCTGTAATAAAATGTTTAAATTAGAAATAAAATCTTTTAACATGGAGTTCAAGAAAAAAGTTGCATTCAGGAACATTAAAAAATTTAACACTAGCACACTAGAAACACAGATACAAGCATAAATAACAACGTATGAATTGATTTAATGCCACAAAAATTTGGCAATATACAAAAAATAAGACTGGAGAAAGTTTTTTGAATGCAGGACATCTCTCTAGTAATTCAAAGTGCCAATCGTTTCGATGGCATGGAAAGGGTAGCGTTTAATTTGATTTGCCAAACCGGCAACCTCCGTTCTTGCCTTTCTATCATTTGCACTCTCGGAGACCTCAATCAATGCACCATAAACTGATCCTAGATGAAACCTCACAGCTTTAACGGAATCTATTCGACATTTACAATGTGTTTCTGAGATTGGCTCCACTGTAAACAATTTCACATATCACTTGAGCATATCCCAGCAAACACCAAGTAAATCTGATGAAAAATCCCTGGTCGATAGCCGCAGTCAAACAATTTGCCATATCGCTGTGTACTAAGCTGTTATAACCACATGGAACGTAAAATGCTTTTGGATTTAGCTCGAGTATGCGTTTTGTACACCACTGTTCCGTCCCTACATACTGGATCCATTATCATATCCTTGCCTTCTGCACTTTTGTATTTGAAAATATCATTTATCAAGCTTTTTTAAGCATTCTTCTGTCAAACTCAAACCTGTGCTACGACAACAAAATGCTCACAAATCTCAACCGTTGTCACATAAACATTGACAATTTGTATTATCATAGACATTTGCTCCTGAAGACTTGCATCAGGAGTCCAATCTAGCATGATGGACCAATATTTGCCAGTCTGAGCATCTGCAATTATTTTCTCGAGAACCACTTCGCCCATCAGATGGAGGTGTTCCTTTTGGATGTGATTCCGTAGATAATGGTCATGTATCTCAGCGTTTTTGATATGTTCTGTCAGCCTTTTTTATAACACAAATCCAGCAAAATTCCTTCCCCGGCCTTTACCTGCACAACTGTTTGTCTGTTTATCACAGATATACATACTTCCAGTTACAAAAATGTTTTAATTGACCCAAATACTTTTATTTTGGTATTTTTAAATTTAAGAGATTATAAATTACAAAATCTAACATTTCATTCATTTCTTTGCATTACATTCATTTACATTTTCTTCCTTGCAAAATTTAAGTACAAAAAGTCCAAAGCAGCCCATATCATTATTAACAAAGTGCCACATATGAGACTGACCACTGATACCCACTGAATCAAATGGTGCTTCGAAAATTTTCCTAACTTTCAGTAACCATAAATATTTCATAGGAAAATAAACTAACAATAATCGTATTCTTAACATTAATGACATCACTACTACCAAGGGGACTCAGCCCCTGCCACTCTTCCAGCCCTACCACCTTCAATTGATTTAAATAAGCACTCTTGCTGGTTTTTCCATCTAGCTGATGATTTGCAGTATAACGTTAATATGAATAGAATTTTAAAAAATCATTCTTTGGGGAATTCCTAAAATATTTTGAATCAGACACTAATAAAAAGAAATATGACTTATACGTAGTTTAGAATTAAATAAAAATATTTCTCAAATGGTTGATTCGAAACGTGCAAATCATATTGAATTTGCGTACAGAACAGAATCAGAATCAGTAAGAAACAATAGACTGGTGTGCAAAAATTAAGGACGAAGTCGAAAAACTAACATATCAGCTGAACGAAGAGGCAGAGCGGACAGAAAAACCAATCAGGAGATTAAGTAACGTGATATGCAGGTAGACGTAATGTGGGAGTGTCTGAGTAGTATAAAGCATGTTGTTGTTGTAAGATCAGTATTTCTGGCAAAGAGATTGCACGCCATATAGCAGTTAAAATCACACCGAGTTGCTGCCTCAGCGAGAAATGGCGAATAATCAATCTGTTAGACGACATCTGGATGCTTTTACCCAAGGTCGAATCATTAGGAAGTTGGAGGAAGGCCGCAGTGTGACAAGTGTGGCTGCAGAGATCGGAATTGCTAACAGCATCGTTTCACGACTTTGGAGACAATTTCAAACTACAGGAACAGCTATCCGGGGCTTTAGTAGTGGTCGTCCACAAGGAACCACACCCGCAGATGACCGGTATATTGCCTTACAGGCCAGAAGAAACAGGCGGCAGACAGTGCGAGAAATCGCTAGACACACGACTCAGGCGACTGGACGACCAATATCGCGTTTTACCGTGGCCAGAAGACTGCACGGTGGTGGTATGTTTGCACGACGCCCTGTACAGTGTGTACCTCTAATGCCTGCCCATCGGAGAAGGCGTTCTCTGTGGTGCCGGGAACACCGGAATTGAAGAGACAATGAATGGGGACAAGTACTCTTTACAGATGAGAGCAGATTCAGTCTGAGTAGCGATTCTTATCGCATACTCATCTGGAGAGAGCGGGGGAAGCCGCAATCATCCCTCGAACATCATTGAAAGGGACAGGTATGGAGGTGGCGGAGTTCTCGTTTGGAGAGACATCATGCTTGGTAGTCGTACAGACCTTCACATCTTCAACGCAGGTTCAGTTAACGGGACCCGTTATTGTAACGAGATTCTTCTTCCATATGTGCGTCTTTTTAGAAGCGCTATGGGTCCGCAGTTCCTTTTCATGGACGACAATGCACCATGTCATCGCACAGTAGCTGCCGAACAGCTCTTAGAGATTGAGGATATTGAACGTATGGATTGGCTGGCATGATCTCCGGATCTCAATCCCATCGAGCATGTATGGGATTTTCTAGGCAGACACTTGGCAGCTCGTACCTTACCACCAGTAACGATTCCGGAGCTTCGATTGGCGCTGCAAATGAATGGGCAGCAATGCCTCAACAACTCATTGACACCCTCATTCTCAGCATGGGCAGATGCTGTGAAACCTGCCTAGCAGTCAGGGGAGATCATATCCCCTATTAAAGACCGGATGTTTCTTGCTGGACACCCATCACAGGGATGTTTCGGCCTTCAGCCGCATTGCGCTCCATGCTACTTTTTCAATAAAGCTTCTTTTCATCCCTCTGATTTCTCTTTTAGTAAGTGTTGCTTACATTACTCATGTCCTTACGTATTGGGGATCTTACGGTATTAAATGTGTTGATTTCGAAAGCTTTTGTACAAAGTTATATTGAAAAAATTAATTGCCCTTAATTTTTGCACACCAGTGTATATGGCTAGGATTGAGTAAGTGAAAAGTGTGGATTCGCGTGCAATGGAGCCAGGACAATCTACTAGCACTAAGAATATCAAATAGAAATGACAAATTGTTTATGGAAAATGTAATGAAAGCTATCATTTCGGTTTCCTTGGAATGGAGATGAAAATGGAATCTCAGCCTTGATCTTTTGTTTGCAGTGAACTGTTATGAAATTATGCAGTGAACTGTCATGAAAGTTGAGCCTAAGCATGCTAATTTAAAGGATAAATCTAAAGAATATTTTAAGAGGAAATTTTCGAATTTTCGTAGTTCAAAAATAGTAAACAAGTAATGAAAGTTTTCATTATTTCAAGTAAAAAACCTTTGGAACTTAGAATTGTTAAGAATGGGGGCAGGTTCACATTATTGGAGAAAACCTTACATTACCAGCAGCTAAAGATATGGTTTTAAAATTATTAAACGAAAAAGAAACTAATGAACTTAATAATATTACGTTATCAAATGATCCAGTAAATTCATAACAGAGACACTTGTTCAAAAAATAAAACACAGCAAGTATTTCGCATTACAGTTGGATGAAAGTACTGATATAACGTACTCTGTTCAATTATTAGTTCAAATACGTTTTGAAGAAGATAAGTGAATTCCCGAACAGTATTTATTTTAAGAATGTCTTCATTACAGAGCAACTGTAAATGATATTTTCAAAGTACAGTACAAAGTCTTTCATCCGGACGTCTATAATCCGGAATGATCTATAATTCGGACCTCAAATCTACAAACACTCTATGCATGCGTGCGTTAAAAGAAATTTTTAATAAAGTAAAGAAATATATATTAAGCTTTTTTTGTAAGTTTTGATACCCTTTAGATCATAATTGTTCTTTATTTCATAAATTATGATTTCATATTTTTAATTGTATAATATCTGCATGCCATCTTACCAGATTTAAATTGATAATTTATTATCCAGAAAAATCCCATCTGGAACCGCCAAGTCCGGATTAAAGACTTTGTACTGTAACTGACAACTTTATGTCTGATAATGATATTTCTTGGAATATGTGCATTGCTGTATGCAGTGATGGAGCTCAGGCTTTAACAGGAAACATTCGGGTGTTATTTCTCAAATAAAAAATATCGCACCTGAAATAAATTTACTCACTGCTTCATTCATTGTGAAGCTTTGGTAGCTAAAACAATCCCCGAAAACCTGGAAACTGTTTTGAATCAAGCTGTGAAAACTATTAATTTTATTAAAAATGAAGAATTGAAGAATAAAATTTAAATTGGAGAATATTTATGATTTTATGCCAAGAGATGGGCAACGAACATGAAACGCTTTTGCTATACTCTGAAGTAAGGTGGTTATCCAGAAGCAAAGTTTTAAATCTTCTGTTTAAACTTTGATCAGAAATTAAAATTTTCCTGTATGATTAAAAATTAGAATTATAAAAATATTTATTTAGTGAATTCTGGTTGGCATGTTTAGCATATTTAGCTGATATTTTGGGAAAATTAAATGAATAAAATTTAGGATTGCAAGGATAATGTGTTAATTTATTTACCAATAAATGTTCTGTTAAAAAACTCGAGCTAATAATTAAAGAATTATGTAATAATATTTTCAACATTTTACCACCTTTTAGAAAAATAATTTTAAAATAATTTGAAATAAAAAAAATTAACGTACAACAATAAAATTCATTGTTTTTCATTAATAAATAATCTCAACATGTATTTACCCAAGGAGTACGAAAAAGGAAATTTTGCTCAAATCTACCTGAAATTTTACCTCGTTTGGAAAAAGAACAATTGAGAGAAATTTTCTGTGGTCAAACTCTAACTGAAGATTTAAAAAATAGCACATTTGTTAACTTCTGGCTAAACCCAAAAAAAAAAAAAAAAAAAAAAAGAAGAAGAATGCATTTTCAAATAAAGATATTAAATTTATTGCCCTATTTTCACAACCGATTTGTGTGAACAAGGATTTTCTTCCATGTTAGATTTGAAAATAGTAACACAATAAAATCAAAAGTGGATCCTAATTTATGGTTAAAAACTAAGTGAAATAAGACCAAACATAAAGAGATTCAAATATCTTAAGCACAGCCAAATTTCTGACTAAATTGTAAAGTTAAAGCTATTTAGAGGACATTTTGATAATTAAAATCGTAACCAATTTTTAATCTAACATTTTTATGTGTGCATATTAAATACATACAGCCAATAGGTTGTGAAAATGACAAAATATATTTCTTAATATCTCTATTGAGAAACTGAAAAATAATCATTGTAAAATGTAGTGGTGGTACATAAGTTTTTCAGTTTTTGTTTGGATGGTACACGTTGGTGAAAAGGTTGAGAACCACTGAATAAACACATACAGATGATCGATTTTAAATAATAAACCTTTAATCACAACAATTACTCTTCATAACTACTCGTTAAATCAACACTGAAGATATTTGAGTCGGAGAATAAATCGGACCAAGCATGGCAGCGACAGAGCGTTAAGTGTTTTTACGCATCTTGAAAATATCCGCTACAGTTACAGCTAGAAATTTGGGCATGCAGTTTGCGAGTAACAAAAATCTTGGCGAGTAACAAAAATCAATATCTCCACACTCCAAACAAATGAGACTTAACTAACTTTTAGAAAATTACAGCTAAGTACTGATGTCTACTAAAACCACTGAAACTAAATAACTATGTTAAATCAATAAAACTTACGGGCGGTTTGACCCGAGTTGGGAGCCGCCGCCGCCGCCTGGAAGTCATCATCTCCTGTAAGAGAAACAAATGTATTTAGGAGCTTTTAATAGTTAGTGCACATATTACAAATATTTCTTACATTCAAAATCAGGTATGAAAAATCTTGAGATAACTGTATGCCAGTTTTTAGGAGGTACGGACATCAAGTAGAATTAATATAAATTATAAAAAACTACGAGTTGTTCGATGTAAATTTCTAAGCTTTTTCAAACAAATCTGTGTGCATTTTTCTTGAACTGCGTATGTCGGATTTTGAAAGGGGAATGAAAACTGGAGTCTGATGGATGGGACATTACTTTGATACTGTTTTTGATACTCATTCTATATTACTAAACCACTCAAATTAAGCATGAAGCATTCAAATAGGAAACACATCTGGATTTCAAAAATGCTTAAAATTGAAATATATTGTGTTAAAGAGGTACCAGATAAATATCCATGAGATCAGTGTAGCAATAATGTTTCACTATGATATTACAACAAAAGACCTACAGATCTTTCTATAAGCAGTAAATAATCAAGAAAAATATCATTCGTGTCTTTCGTGTTTAATCTTTCTAATCTTTAGATATTACAGCTGTACATTTCCACGAATGACTCATTATCTCTATAAAACGAATGATTCCTTGCAATAACTATAAAAAAAAGTTACTATACTTTATGTTATTTAAACATTAACCTAACAAAACAATACTCCCAATAAATGAGACTTGACTTCAGATGGGAAATTAAAACTAAGCACAGACGTCTTCTAAAAGCTACTACACTAAGCTGACTACTGATAAAAAATCTCTACTGATATCAAATCTCAAGAACTTTAGTTAAATTATGAATTAAAAACATTCAAAATCTTAATTGACAGATACTTAATCATACTCCTTATAATATATATGAAGATGCATAAAACTTACCTTAGGTGGTGGAGGAGATGGAGGTGGTGGACTAGGAGCAGATCGTGGAGGTGACGGCCTAGGAGCAGATGGTGGGGGTGGTGGAGGTGGAGGAGATGCCGCCCCCTGTAAAAGACACAAACATACTTACAAACTTTCAATACTATAACATATGACAGATACAATTTCATACAATAACTATACATATTCAACTTTCAATACAATACATATGAGAGCTTTTATGAGATACTGAAATCAGATAAAAGCTAATATAAATTATCAAGCAGTTGTTTTGCTGGATGTGAATTTTTGAGCTTTCCCAGACTTTTTACAACTGCAGCTACATCTTGCTGGTGCTGCTTTCCATTCCACACAGGTAGTCCAAAATGAAGTTGATATGTTTTTAGACTCACAGCCACCAAGTTTCTGGGCCAAAAGTTTTGAAAAACTACCAAAATATTGGCATAAAATCATGGATTTAGGTGGATTACTGCACTAAAGACACTGCTTTTATGTTCTTTTAATGTTATTAAGAGCTTTTTTTTGACGGAAATTTTTAAGATCAGGCACATTTCAACAATACAATTCCATGACAACACTACAAGAAATGAAATTATGAAATACTGTACAAAACACAGATTATATGATATTTGAAACATTTACTAGATAAAAATAAATGAGAAAATATAATTGCTATTGCAACACTGAAATAAAAGCAAGAAAACAATACTTAAAGGAACAGCAGAAATCATTTAAGAGAGTACCAGACATTTCCAAATATAAGCCGACCTGCATACAATTCAAGACTTTGTTTCAAAAATTCAGTTAAAATTGAAGACACTCATGTGCAAATTGCATCAAAAGTCTAGTTATATTGAAAATCCAGCCAAGTTCCTTTTTCTGGCCTTTATTTGCACGATTGTTTGTCTGTCTTCCACTTAAAAAAGTGTTTTAAATGACGCAAGTATTCATGTTTTGCCATTTTTAAATCCAAAAGATTATAAATTTCAAAATATAACATTTTATACATTTCTTTGGCTATCGTATATTTGTGTTTAGGAAAATTATGCATTCCTTATTAAAAAAAAATCTTGATGTGAACACAATATGACTTTCTTGTATGGAACATTTATACACATTTTTAATGCATTTGAATTTATACTTAATTCCTCAAATTTGAGATATATTTTTCATTCATTTAATTCAGTTCTCACTTTGTGGCAAGAGAAAAATATGTAAAAACCCAAAATTCCTTCATTAAAAATTGAAAAATATGAAAAAACATAAATTTCATTTGTCTTACCAGAAATGACGTGCCTGCCCGACCTTTTGTTATGGACCGTGTAATTGGCCGGTGCTGGAACAAAAATTTTTAATTAGCCATTTATAAATCTGAAAGATCATAAATTTCAAAATATAACATTTTAAACATTTCCCATATCATTAACAAAGTAAGGAAGTATGGAAGTACCACATATCAGAGAACGAAATGAACGAAATGCTGCTTCCTAAATTTTCCCAACTTTCAGTAACTATATATATTTCATAGGAAAATAAACTAACCATAATCATATTCTTAACATTAATGACATCTATCAGGGTTCATAGCCACATTTTAGTTAAAAAAATAAGCACCTATAAGCACTTTTCAAGCACATTTTAAGGAAAAAATAAGCACTTGTCTAATTACATTATCAGGGTTCATAGCCGCATTTTAGTTAAAAAAATAAGCACCTATAAGCACTTTTCAAGCACATTTTAAGGAAAAAATAAGCACTTGACTAATTACATTATACACAACTGCATAACCTTAAAAGAAAAATTAGACTTGTAATTTAAAATATGAGCAATGCAATATTTATTAAGAAAATGAGCATTACCTCAACCATGGAAAACAATTAACTTTTTTTTAAATTTTAAATGACAGTTCAATTTACAGAATTAGTTTACAATGAGAGAAAAAAAACTATGCAGAACTAAACTATATTACCACATTTAATGATGAAATTTCAGTTCAAAATATAGAAAATAAATAATAATAAGCCATATTAACTTATTCGTTTGGCACCTAATAATAAATACAATTTATTTTTCCACTCATATTAATATTTAAATAATTTAACTTAAATCAAAATTTTGAACATTTTCTAAATTTTCATTGCATAACAGTTTGCCCTTAACATATATTCCAAGTAAAGTAATTTAAGTAAAAAAGAGGTACCTTTCTGAAATCAGGAGACAGGAAATTGCTTCATGCACTCATTCTTTAACAGTAAAAGCTTAACTAACCAGCATACTCGGAAATTGCCGAATATTCCGTGTCGAGCGTAACTGGAAAAAGAGGAGGGGGGGATTGTAGCAGTTCTTTAGATTCCTCGGCTAAATAAATGATTTTGACATTTGAATATGTGCATCATATAAAAATAGACCAACTGAACTGAGAAATATTCTGCTTAGAAAGCACAGTAAAAACTCTTTTAAGTGTTCATAAACAAATCTCAGACTGAACATCAAAATTAATTATCTCTGCAAAATACCGCAAACGTTATTGCGCAATACGTGTGGCGTAATCTTCCACATGTGATATTACGCAATCGGAATCAACAGCTGCCGGTATTCGGAGAATAAAGAACAAAATAAAAGAAAAGAAAGAGACTTACTAATCTGGGGTGTTTCCGATTCTAATTTTCAACAGACTGCGTTAAATTTCCGGAATAGAATCAATCTTCGCTTAGGTTGGGTAGACCGCAAAAACTTTTAGTCCTATTCAATCCAGATTGGACAGTGACAAAAAAAAAAAAAATTCCGCTGCTTCAATATTAGAGATTTTGGGGAGAAAGGGAAGAACCTCCCAACCTCCGTACTGTATGATGTGGGGGGGGGGGAAATTCTTTTGATTATTTGATTACTTTCCTTTTATTTAAGCCATTCCGAATATTATTCCTTAGAAAGCTAATATGTGTAAAAACACACCCATTTTTTGGAAGTTTATCTATACTTCACCAGTTACTGCAACTATATTATTATAAATATTCATGCATATACTCATAATATAAGCATAACGATCATAATAAACTGACCACGCGGAACGAGAATGCAAATTATTAAAATCTTGACAAAAATTCAAACGTGTGTAGTATTTGATGGGAGGAAAAGAATACCGAATGTACCGAATTTTCTACCGTTTTTACAATTCTTTGACCAATAGAACGACGTGCACCTGTCTGTAATCTCGTGCGTAATATAGGTTACGTTAATGCAGAGAAAGGGGGGAAGCAATTTCCGGGAGTATGATTCACCATCTGACGTTGCATATAAGGAAGAAAAGTTGTTTATTTAGTTTCTGCTTTAGTACGAGGAAAAATGCACGTTCATTAAAAAAAAGGGGGGATTAAAAAAAAGCACTAAAAGCAAAAAATAAGCACTAAAAACAAAAAATAAGGGCTTTGCAGAAAATGTAAGCACCTATAAGGGCCTTTATATTTTATTTTCAAATATAAGGACTTATAAGCACTTGTAAGGACCGCTACGAACCCTTTCTATACTGCCAAGGGGACTCGGCCCCTGCTACTCTTCCAGCCCTAGTGCCTTCAATGGATTTAAATAAGTTTGCTGGTTTTCCCAACTAGCTGAGGATTTGCAGTATAATGTTAATATGAAAGAAAAAAAAATTTTTAATCCTTCTTTGCAGAATTCTTAACAGATTCTGAATCAGACACTCGTAATAAGAAATATGACTTGTATGTAGTTTAGAGTTTAAAAAAAAATGAAGATATTTTTCCAGGGTTCGTACACATTTCCTTACATGAAAATTAAGGACTTTTAAGGACCATCAAATAAAAAATTAAGGACCTATCAGCAAACAAAAAAAAAAAAAAAAAAAAAAAAGAATAGGAATTTGTCTAGAAACTCTTTAAACTGCAGCAGAATTTCATCCCAATCATCTTGTAAAAAAAGTTTATTTTGCATTAATACCGGTAGAACTATTTTCATTTTCTTCTGGGCTTTTTCTGGACTTTTATAACCATCAATCGCGGGTCTATACAAGATGCATTTCGATTAAGAGAATAATTTATTGGACATTTAGACATTAAGTGTTGTACTATTGTTAAGACACATTGTTGACCTTCTTGTTTCAATGCAAAACTTTCAGCTTGTGAAATGTCCTTCTTGCGGCATTTTTGAATATTCTAGTTTCAAAATTTTAAAGTGCTGAAGGCAATCATTTACAAGTTTTAAGATATCTTCAGCAAAAAAGGGAATAAGTGGTTTATCACTTTGATAATATTCAAAGAAAGGCAATAATATTTTCGACAGAGAGAGGAAAAAATTTCATTTTATAAGAAATGTTTCATCTTTAGTTGCCTCCAAAATATTTGAGAAGGATTTCGATGAAATTTTTTTTAAACTTCATTTCAACTTCTTTAATGTACAGTAGCAAGTCATCCCATATTTCAATGGCTCTTTCAACTGCTGGAACATCTTGCAACCATCGGTAAAAGCAGAACTTCACAGGTAGCTTTTTTAAGCCAGATATACTTAAAAAATCTTCACGTCTTGCAGGAAAATCTTTAAAAATCCAATATAAGGAGGATAAGAATGATGGAATGTCCCAGCCAGTGGATGACATCCCATGCTTGAAAGCATTGTTAAGAATGTGTAAAACACTTGTCCCTAATGTCAAGCATTGAATGTTATATTCCTTTGTCAAGTCCTGTTGCAATAAACCATAAAATTTCCAGTTTACTGCAGGACCATCCATCGATATTTGTAAAAGTTTTGACAAGTCTAGTTTTTCAACACATTCATAAAATTTGGATAAAATAATTTCACTTGTTGCATGCCCTACAAATGCAGAAGTAAGGTACTGAGTTCTGACCTTATTTTCTTGATGCCAGTACCTCACATAAATATCTAGTTGCTTCTTTTGATTTGTCAGATTAAGAGTCTCATCAAATAGTAATGTAAAAAACTCAGCATTTTTACAATGCTTTAGTAACAAAGTTTTAAAATAAGGGCCAAGACCAAAATAACAGATATAAGTACATTTCTTTTTACCACATGAAAACTATTTTGCAATGGAACTATCCGGGAACATTTTAGTGAATAACGGCCCAATATCATCGCACGATTTAAAAGAATAGTGGCTTTTGATGCACTTAAAAGACCACAATATTTCTGCATCTGTAACTTCAGATTTGAAAAGAAAAGAATTGATTTTATTATTTTTTACACTTATTGATGTTGAATTAGCAGTTACATCTTTTCCTGAAGTAGACGCTTCTTCTAACTTGACAAAATTCATGATAGTGTTAGAACAAACTGCAGTTGAGAAGGGAAAGATGTTTTGCAGCTAAAAGGGGCATTATATGCAAGGCATTAGTAAAATTAAGTATCGTAAAATGTATATATATATATATATATAATAAGACATCTATATATATAATAAGAAATGCATACTGAAAATATACATTTTTAACTATATACATATATATAGTATATAGTACAGTATATATATACAGTACAAATTCCGAGATCCGGACATCCAATATCCGGAACGATCTAAAATCCGGACCTCAAAGCCACCACCAACCAATTTTTTAGGGCTTTTTGGAGGGAAGGGGTATGCTTGACGCATACACATTAGATTTTTTTCCTCATCATAAAAAAACATGTCGGAAATCCCGATTCTTAATCTCAGTTTGGCGCTAAATAAAATATCTCATTATTGAAGAAATAATTATTTTAGCATAAATTTGTGTGATTAGTAACATGACTCCATAGCTGCGTATCTGCTTGGCATAATCCCAAACCGAAACATTTGTTATATTTACACCAACTAATATTTTATATCCTTGATGCCGAAATCGCGAATCATTATTTATTGTATTTTGCTTTCATCACCGCATGTTTATCAACGGATGACAGCTTGAGTGATGAATCATGCAGCGACGCCAAATAACAGAGTATTATCCGATTACAGATTTAAGTTTAATGCGCTAAAATGTTGACAAGGGGAGATTTAACAGAAATTTCTTTTGTTATGCTAAAAATAGATTTTGTTAATGATACTAATAGGACAAATGATTATATTTAGTGCTATTTGAATTAAGAATAACTGATTTATTAGACTAGAAGAGAAACATGCTAATGTGACAATCAAAATCGTAAAAAGAACCTTGTATTTAGTAACAACTTGTATCTATATACTTCCGCAAAATACAAGGTTGTTTTTATGATTTTAACTGATTTGTAATTCACATAAAGCCAGAACCTGCGCCAGAGCTCGCATTCGCACCAGGCGGCAGAATTTAGGGAAGTTAAACAGAAGTTTTTCATTGCGATGATAATGCCCCAATCATCAATCAATTAACGGAGGGCGAAATCTGTAGTATGGTTCTAAATCCAGAAAATACAGCTACCGATAGTGAAGAAAGTAACAGAGAGGTTACTGAACGAGAAAAAATTTTGATTGACAAGTTATTCAGAATTCTCGACACAGCAATTACAGGACTTGAACAATGGACTTAATGACTCAAGAAGAAATATGTCTATAGTATTAGTCTAGTATCAGCAGAGAGTAGTACAGTATCAGCAGAGAACTAGTGATACTAGTACAGTATCAGCAGAGAAAACAAATCAAACAACTCACATTGAAAGAAATGTTTAATAAAGTAAACATATAAATATTAAGCTCTTTTCTTTTGTAAATTTTGATACCCTTTAAATCATAAATGCTTCATTATTTCATAAATCAGGATTTCATATTTTCAATTTTATAATTTCTACGTGCCATCTTAGTAGATTTAAAATGATCTAATATCCAGAAAAATCTCAAATCTGGGATAGCCGAAGTCCCGACCTCGGACTTTGTACTGTATAAATATATATATATATATAATACAGAATGTATATTTTCAGTTAAACCTCTACCCAATATTTTTAGTAATTCATGAGAGTTAATTTTGCATCTACTTAATTCATGAAACTTAGTTTCAATTAGTTGTTTTCAGCTTTAAAAATATTAAAAATTTTTTAATTAGTTAGTTGTTTTCAACTAATAATTGTATCGCCATTAGCAAAAATAATGCATTACTATCAACAGCATAGGATTAAAACAAATACTTAATTGTCTATTGAAGCTTCAAAACGTATTTCCGAACTTCACTTTTTCTCGGCTAGTGTTACCGAATTTGCCCTTGGCGACCTAAAATCGAAATGGAGCCAACAGATTTCCCGCAAAATCGATAACAGACCCTCTTCAGAAATAAACTCATAATCCCGATATCCCATATATATAGTATGTGCAAAAGAGAATAAACTCCGCGGAAGGTGATAAAAAATTAATTTAGGGCTTAATTGAAACAAACACAGAAATTAAGCTACGCAAAACCGTGTAAAACAAATTGAAATGATAAAACGAAACTTAATTTTCATGTGAATTTTCAGCGCTGACTCTCCCATTATAGAAATTTCAATTTGTTTCAGACAAAGACCACATTTAGCTTTATAAGGATTGTCATCCATCAATATCCAGTCTTTGTAGTCAGCTTGATGAAGCCACAGTTTATTGAAAATGCACTTTCCAGGCATCTCGTTCCTATTGGCGTCGGAAGGGTTGTGGCCTTCCAGGTTGGGATTGCTCTAATTTTGACAAATATTTTCAGAATCCCCCCACCCTTTTTTTTCTTTCTCGAGCACCTTCATCATCACTTTCGCCTCATAAAGAACTTCCGGCTTCACACTTTCGTTACAATCTGCCTAAATTTATGGATAACACCTGTTTCGAAAGATTGGGTGAATAGCCAATCAGACACCGATACTTTCGTTCGGGTAGCTAATTGGGTTTTTTTTTTTTTTAATCGTTTGCAACCCAAATCCGTCAACAGATTGGTTAAGAGCCGTGCAATTTTAATTCCATATTCACGAGAAATCGCAATTCACACATAGAATGGCAATCATTAGAAATGATAAGAAATGTCAAATGAGCAAAATTAAGGACCGTTTATTCATTTTGGCCAAAATTAAAGACTTTTAAGGACCAAAAATCATTTTTGAAAAAATTAAGGACTTTAAAGAACCGTACGAACCCTGTTTTTCAAATGTTTAATCTCAAATATACCTTTTGTGCTCAAATTATATGCAAATCATATTGAATTTGAGTACAGAATACAAGCACCATCATAACAAACAATCCATCAAAAATTTTTGGCTTACACAGACAATTGAAATTTCAAAACTAATTTATCTTTGGTAAGTATAGGACACATGAAGAAACATTAGATTTCTCGATTTTTAATTATTACAAATAGAAATTGCAAGCAAATGATTACAAATTATTTATAATTACATTATTTAAACATGTACACAACAAAACAATGCTCTTACTCAAGACTTCAACTGGAAAATTAAGACAAAAAACTGATGTCTAATAAAAGCTCTAAAACTAAGTCTAATGAAAATTCTAGTAACCAAGTTACTTGAAATATTAAAAAAAGTTACTATACTTAATGTTATTTAAACATTAACCTAACAAAACAATACTCCCAATAAACGAAACTTCACTTCAGATGGGAAATTAAAACTAAGCACAGACGTCTTCTAAAAGCTCCTACACTAAGCTGACTACTGATAAAAAATCTCTACTGATAATCAAATCTCAAGAACTTTAGTTAAATTATGAATTAAAAACATTCAAAAGCTTAATTGACAGATACTTAATCATACTCCTTGTAATATATATGAAGATGCATAAAACTTACCTTAGGTGGGCAGGGTGGTGGAGGTGGTGGACAAGGAGTAGATGGTGCAGGTGGTGGACAAGGAGTAGATGGTGCAGGTGGAGGTGGTGGACAAGAAGGAGAAGATGGTGCAGGTGGAGGTGGTGGACAAGCAGGAGTAGATTGTGCAGGTGGAGGAGATGCCGCCCACTGTAAAAGCAACAAACATACTTAGAAACTTTCAATAGTGCAGCAATAATGTGCCGCTAAGATATTATATCAAAAAAGATCTTACAAAGATCTTAGTAACAGTAAATAATCAAGACAAATATCTTTCATGTCTTTCGTGTTTAATCTTTCTACTCTTTAGATGTTATAGCTGGATGAGAAAGGCAGTTGCACAAATGACGCATTATGTCGGTCATTACTTAAAGTCTCAGATGGGGTTTAAACTCCGTTAGGATACAGAATAAAGTAAATCATTTTCCAAGCTGCTCACAGCTTTACAACAGAGTAAGATATTTTAAAATCTTTGAACTGACTTTCTTACAAAGATTTATAGGAAAATCTTAGGCTTTCTTACACAGATTTATAGGATACCAGAAAGCCACGAAAGTCTCTCTTTCCATCCTGGCATCAACCAAAGACAAAACAAATGCATATTCTTTCTCTAAAGATGTTTATGGACTAATGATATTGATTGAAGGGAAAAAGGGAATGTTAAAAAATATTTTAAAGTAAGAAATTCTTTAATTTTTGGGGGTGCAGACATTGTGTGGGTCACTTTTTTAACATAAATTTTATCTGAAAAGTTTGGGTGCAGGCAATACATAAGTGTATAAGGTAAATTTTCTTTAAAATTTGAAAAGAGAAACTGCTTAGATAGTATTATGATGTTCAATAACCATTGATAATATTCCTGTTTAATAAAAATTGAAACTTTTCCGAGTTTTAAATCTCCATACTAAAAAGAATAATAAATCTGCTAGGAATTTCCTAAACACAAAACTCAAGAAAAATACTATGTTTTCCACTGCTAAAAATACTGCTGTAACAATAAAAATATATTTTGAATGTTTAAAATAAAAATACATCAAAATTAATGAATTTTTTTAAAGACATGCTTTAGAGAAATGTTAAGGGAGGGAAAATTGTTCTTACCTCTTCAAGTCCTGGCAGACTTTCCTTCACTTTAAAAAAAAGAAAAAAAAAAATTCATTGAACTGTATGTACACAGTGCATGATAAAACAAAAATGCATATTCAACAAAAAATTAACATTAACATAGAATCTAACAATGAAATGGATTTGGGGGAAAAACACTTCATTTAAAAAGTAAATAAATAAATAAAAACCAAAATTGTAAACAAATCAAAAGGGAAATTTATTTTAAATTATCAATACTTTCTTTGTATCATCAGTTCACTCTTACTTTGACACACATTTTTCTTCTAATTCCATTCATTTCCATTTCAAACAGAAATGGTATTGAGAGACCTTCCCTTTAATAATATCTGTTGTTACTGCATTTTTAGAATATTTATAAAAAAACAATATGAAAAGCATAATATAAAGGAGAAAATCAGCATTTAGTCCTTATTTCTTAAAATGCATCTAATTAATAGTTGACTATATGGCAACGAAATCTGTCGACCTTTTGATTTCTTCCAATATTGTCATCAAAATATTGTTGGGTACTTACGAGTTCGTGGATTTAGATTTTGGATAACAACACTTGATAAAGAATAGAAACACAATTTATGAGACAATATTACTCAGGACAGCTCCAAAAACATGTTTACAGTCATCGAAATACTACGACAAATAACGCTAAAACAATCAGCAACACAGGCTTCAGGCTATAAAGCTATAATGGTAAAGAAAGCCTCACGGTGAAGCAACAGAGAATGGCTCCCGACTCGGTTTGTTCTCGGAGAGTACTATCGAGACTCTCCGAGCTACGAATCGTGATGCACTCGATGCATCAACTCGCGATGCTCAGACTAGACACCTCGACGTTAGAATAGATCAACTCGATAGACTATCAGACACTACTACTTCGCATACCGGCAGGGTTATATAGCTTTTAGGTTCCTTTCGAGAACATTCGTGCCAAATCGGTAAGAATTTGTTCTAGAATGTTCTCTGTCAGTCCACGGCATATTGCCAACTTTTTCGCCTAAGAGATTTTGCACCAAGGCAACCTGCTTTCCCTTGCCATTTTCTAGCAACCCTAAATCCACCTTGCACTATTTTACTGCAGCTGGACATTTTGTAAGAATATTAAAATATATTTTCAAACATTTATTTCAACAGTTACACCAAAGTTTTAACTGAAAGCAAGTTTTCTGCTTCAAATGAACCAAAAATTTAAAGAGCACAAATTATTTTTACAACATTAATCCCAAAATGAAGTTTTACAACTTTCTTAATAGTATTCGCAACTGACAGCGCTGCTTCCTTAGTACCATTCAAAAATCAGTTATCGTGTTCACGTGTTACATCCAAAACCTATTATAAATAGTAATGTTTGAATTTATGGTATTTATTATTAAGTTTTCATGGCTTTACTTTTTCATATTTGGGATACCAATGTTAAATGAAAAAACAAAGCTTCACTATGCTACTGAATGAATAGCAGTTTTGAATGCATGAGGCATACTAACGTGCACATCACTGAAAGATTTTCTGCATGTTTAGAAAATGCATATTTAAGTAACGGAAAATGCAAATGTTCGTGTGCCTGGTGCCCATTTTCGGGCGAAGGACTACCATATTCAAAATTGGATGACTCTAGGTTACCGAGAAACAGGCAAAGATTCGTGCATATTGTTCATTATTTAATGTCTTTTAAGCTTTGCGGCACAGTGTGTCCGGTCTGGACACACCTAAAAGTTTCCTTCTGTACGCACACAAAAATTGAGTTAAAAAGGGTTTATAGGTTACACTGAACCTTCTTTATTTACAGTAGATGGCAGCTCAACACAAACCAGTCCATATATTTTAGCCATGTTTAGTTTTTTAAGACCCTTATTTTTCAAAGAAATCTTCCAGACTTTTTTAGGGTATAAAAGGTTTGTTTGAAAAGAAATTTCTATGTTATTTTTTTAGCTAAATACTAATCTCCTTATTCTATACTAATTTTAAATTTTTACCTTGAAATCTTGCCTAAAACCAAACGGCGAACCCTAGGTGTGCCCAGACCGGGCTCACAGATAACCTAGGACAACTGATTGCTCTCCGCATCTCATCGGTCAGTTCATTGACAGCAAAGCTCGTTTCAGAATTCTTTTTGAAACTCTATTCAATCAGTGCACCCACTTTAAGCACACCCACAGAATTAAATGATAAGTGCTATCTTCACAAAATTTTTACTTCTGTACTCTCTAGGCCTAGTTAGACTGCCTACATTTTTTCTTTTTTTTTTTAATCAAAACTCGAACTTTAAAAGGTTGCGTGCTGGAAATATGTATGCTAGAAGAATGCTATGTATAAATCTAATACATGTCAAGTCGCACTTTTGAGACATGGAAACACAAGTTAAGGCCCGTCCACACGAGTACGCTCGAAACGTAGCTGACGAACGCGCTTTTACGTTACCAGCGTAAAAGCATCCAAACCAGTACGCTTGCGAAGAGTGTGTTTAACCAACAGAATTACTTTGCACAAAAATCACGTGATGCTGTAATATAAGCATCAACACAGCTGTATCTTCGCTTTTATAGCTGAAACTTTACTACGAAGTGCAATTATTAAGCAGAGGAAAAACCGCAAAAAAAAAAATTTAATTTTGCATTTGTTTTAAAAATGATTTTATTATGAATGATTATTTAAATTCTATGCGTGATGTAATCAGCTCCCTGATTAGTTACTGAATATTTGTGCATTACCGCGCCATTTTAAAATTTTATTATTCATCTCTTCAAATTCCTCAGGTTTCAAATGGAATGGATATGTCCGTTTCGAAGATGAATGTTCTTATTGGTAATTACCAAGAATTATTGGTATTGGAATAAAAAAATTGCCATTTGAGACCTAATTTTGGCCAACCTGGCTTTCCTAATCAAAGATTTATTTATAAATTATTAATAGCCTCAGAGGAAATTTATTTTAAATTTTTGGAGAAAACCTCGCTAATTGCTTCTTCAATGAAGTGCAAGAGATGTGTGTGGTACTTATCAATGTACGACAGGTAAAATACTTTAAAAAAATGTAAATACATCATTTTCTTTTACTTTATAATTGTATACTTCAACTTTTATTAAAAAAAGTAATACGTTTTCAAAAATTCCTGAGATATTTATTGCCACATATGTTTTAATGTTAAATAATTAAATCCTATAAAACCTATTTTAAAGTATTTAAGTAATATTTTAATTCTTTTAAACGTTGGTATGATGTTTTTAATTTGATATTCAATTTAAGTAATATTTTAATCCAATTAAATGCTGGCGCAATGTTTTTATAGCAGTGATTTTATTCTATTATATGAAAGTAATAATTTAACCTTACTTTAGCATTTTATACTCTTAGTAAATGTATTTATTTACATTTGTCAGCCATCTTAAAAAACAACGTTTTCAACAAAAAATTAATCCACTATTTTTAACAATATTTACTTTTTAAAGTTTCTAATACTTTATGCAAAAAATACGTAAAAACAGCATTTTTCAAGATGGCTGATGACTGTAAAAACCGCGCCAACAATGTAAATCTCCAAAAATCGATGCAACCATCTACCAAAGTAGCACCATTTTTTTTCTCTTGAAAATATAAGGTAAAATATCATTAATTATACTTTGCTTTTCAGAATTTTTTGTTTTTGTATTCTTTTATGTTATTTATTGCTCATTTCACTGTTTTTAAGATATTGAAAAGTTTTGAGTGGTATTTTTAGGAAACAAAGTTCTTAACCTCCTTTATACCATTTAAGTTCTTAAGATTTTGCAAAGGGAAGTTGGTTAATTTATTTATTAGGATAATTAATATTTGTATTAAGGGATATTGCTTATTTCATTGTAATTTTGTTATACGTAATAACTTTTTTTATGAAGTTTTTCTACAGAGTAAAATTCTATGCAGTTTTTTAATTTAACGTTTGGTGTTCCCTGCAGCCAATTTTCCGGTACATTTAAACGCCAGACGAAGGCCACCAGCAAAGCTGCTAGTAACGAATAAAGTAAGAAATGAAAACAATAATAATAGGTAAAATAAGAATATAATGATTCATGGTGAGGTTCGAACTTGCCACCTTTCCATTTGCAAAGCAGTGCGCTGACCACTCAGCTTATCTGTGATAGCAGTGTTTGTGAAAAATAATGTAACAAGTAGAAGTCAATGCAAAGGTAATTTAATTAAACTTCAATATATGGTTACTGTATGACACAATTGTAACTTTCCTCCAAAATTTCGTAATTGTATTTTATTGAATAGTCTTTCACAGTCAACTGCTTTATTTTAGAAGTTGTTATATTGCTGAAGTTAGTTTTTGGTGTATTTAATACTGGGATACTTATAGAGCTTCTTATTACACATGATATAGCCAATATTTATAATAAATAAGGAGAATTTTGTAAGGCAGAAAGTTTGATTTCGTAGAAACTGTAATTTATTTAGGTTCCTATTACTTACGGTGTTATAAATAGGTGAAGCATATGGATATACTGGTCGGATCATTGATTTATAAATATACAGTATGGCGTGAACAAAGCTGTTTATTTTATTGCTGTATACAGTTATGATATTTCTAAGCAAAAACTCATCTCTGATGCCACATTGAAACAGGTAAGCAAGAAGGTTTTCTGATTATGACACGTGATAAAAACTCGGTCGGCTATTGGCTATTCGCACGCGTCGTGGGCGGGCGAATAGCTATGTCAGAAGTATATACCTTACATTATGTAAAATTCTCAGAAATAGAAACACAATTTTGATAGCAAATTCTAATCTCTAAAGCAGTGGTTCCCAATCTATGTTATGTACTTCCCAGAGGCTCCTTAATCAATCCAGGAAAATACTGCTCGGCTGTTCCTCGGAACCACACCATACCAGAAATTTCTCGCTCCGATACTCAGGCCTTCCGGAATTCCCAAAATCTGTTTGAAGCTTCTCAAATCTTAGTCTCAAAAAAATAGATTTTTGCTGTAAGTTTTGCTGTCTGTGCTTAAATAAATACTGTCTATTCTTGTGAATGTTATAAATATGCTGTATCCACCACTATCTGTTAAAAATTTTACTTTTTTTATTGCAGCTTATGGAGTATAAAATCACAAGATAAGAATGTCTGGGAAGAACAACTCTGACATAGAACATCTTTATTAATAGGAGGATGGATCCCTCTTTTTGACACACTATATGCAATATGCTCTATGCAACACAGAGCAGAAGCATTTGATGGAATATCAAGCCCTCTTGTGAAGCAGTACCTAATTTCGAAAGCATAACTGTATGCAAATTTCAAGCACAAAACTTGAAACACCCAATAGCCTCTCAAATCTTTATTAAATGCTCATGCCAGAGGATGAAGGAGGGCAGATACAATATTCTATTTCATAATTATATACTTCAAAGGCCTGCTTGAAAAACCAAACCTAAAAGAGGGGACAGTGATCTTGCTACGTAGTTGATCTCCAGAGAATAACGTATAAAGGAAAGCATGGATGTGATCGGTCTGGATATTTTGAATTTCCCGTGTAAAATGACAGGTAGGCAAAACTGCAGTGGAGATCATACATAGAAGCCATAACTTTCATAACTCATAGTCAGCAAGACATAAATGATTTTCTGGGCATTCTCAAAACATAAATGCTAAATGGAGTAGAAAATAGAAGATTTGGAAGGTAAAGAAGCTGCAGGATTTTAACTGCTCCCCCCCCAAAAAAAATCTGCTTATTCTTTACAAATTGGTGTTTAATAATAATCTAGAAATGATTAATTTGAAGAAAATGAATTAATGAAGCTGTTAATTTTAAATCTCAAAAACAACTGACAGCTAATGCTGCATCAGATGGTGAGATATCTCCAGATATTGCAACCAAAATTACAGTTTTATAAAATTTACATGTATTTATATACTTACTTAAAAAATAGGATTCTTTCTTTGAAGATGTTTTAAAACAGGTTTTGGATATGGATACCCATGAAATACAGACATAATCAAAACTTAAGTTTCTCCAGTAGCTGCTAAGTTTAGATGCCTTAGTGCCTCATAAAGTCGCTGCTCCAAAACCAGATTTCACTTTAGTACAAAAAGGCATTTTAGTCCTTCTAAAAGCTGCTGGAGTAGCTCTCAGCATATGGTAAAACAAATCGGATGGGTCTTTGGTGACCTTGCAACAACTACCATTAAATTAAATT
Source organism: Stegodyphus dumicola (assembly GCF_044657685.1). NCBI lineage: Eukaryota > Metazoa > Arthropoda > Arachnida > Araneae > Eresidae > Stegodyphus > Stegodyphus dumicola. The sequence goes on along the minus strand of NC_140780.1, from coordinate 1,231,792 downwards.
CTGTCACTATTCCAGACAACTATCCAATGAGGCATCAATATGATTTTACGTCAAAATTAAACAATAAAGAAAATTTTCTGGCTTTATGCCTCAAGTGTATGACCAGATGCCAATGAATAAAGACGCCATACCCAAACTGGCAATAGTTATTCCTGTTAACTCCATGGCATTTGCTTTAGGTAATGCTGCGCAAACTATGCAAATTTTGTCAGATTTCAGTTACTATTTTCTATATATATGTATAGGATATTTTGACTGCTTCCTCATCTCTCAATGAATATGTCATTCATAAAGAGTTTTACAAGAGATTAAAAAAGCCTAATTTGACTAGCAACCTTCCTAAATGCGCATTTGCTTCAGAACGTGCTGGCTGCATTGTCGATTTCATGGTTTTCCCCATGTGTAACAAGTATACGAGCCAGTTTCCCTTAGAAAGTCTTCCACGAAGGCATTCCTCCCTTTAGGCAGATAGCCCTCGTGTGATTTGCCATAATAATTCAATCCAATCCATAAAATCTTAAAATATGTACAAAGTTTTTAAGGAATTTCATTCAAATCCTTCAAATACTGATTCAATTCAGAATCTGCCAATAAATCCAGAAATTCTTTTTCAGTCATTAGCGAGTCACCATAAATTTCATCTCTCGATTTATCACAGCTGATGACATTATCTTTACTTTGATGGACTGCATCGTATCTTCTCATATGGGTAATGTTTTTTGGTTGAAAATAATCATGGGGGGGGGGCAACTTATTGCGTATAAAATGGAAAGAATTCAGAAAAGTTTAGTGTTTTTTCAGAATGAACAATATATTTTATAATCAAGTTTGCCGATGTGTCATCGATACTGATATTCAACACGTGAACGGTGTAGAAAATTGACCAGCCGATGCTCTTTCTTGCATTCAAACGGTTACTGATGCTATTCCTGTTAACCCTTTGTTGCTCAGTGTTCCACTACATGGAACCCCCAAATTAAATCCATTCTGAAACCGTTAAATTCAACCGTAAATGGATAAAAATGCCTTTATAATATACTTCAAACTTCTCTTTTTAAATAGTAGATGGCAGCATATCACGGAAAGACCCAGAATTTTCATTTATGATGTGTTATTAAAATCCACTTATTTTCTATATTTTTTGGTGACGCAACAAAATTTGTTTGAAAACAAACTCTGTATAATTTTGATGGCTGTACTCTATATCACTTGTTATATATTTTTTTACATTTTTCATACAAAAAGCATGTGCAGAATCATGAAATAAAGTGGGGTGTTCCATTAGCGGGAACACTGCGCCTTTGGCGATCTCATGCTATTACGTATCAGAACATCTGTCTTAGGAGAAAACATCTGTTGTATATGTTTACTATTTACATTGTTTTACAGAATGACGCAGTTTTGAGGGGTGAGGTGTGGTTTGTGCTATGTAAGCCCTAATATGGACATCTTGAAATTTTTGTGAGTAGTTTTCAGGTGGGAATTTTATCAGTAGCTTGAGTCATCTTTACTTAGGGAAGCTGCGCGAATTATTTTGCTATCGCTTTTAAGTCTCATTCCCGTTTATTATAATAATTGTGTAGATATTTTTTGTGCATGTATAATTTTTAGCTTATTTTTTTATTGTTAATATTAATTGCAGTTAATTTTTTTTTATTATTAATTTTCCATAAATGGCATTAAAACTCTTTCCGAAGAGGAAAGAATTTCTTTTTCTCTTTCTTTTTACTTGGAATTCTAAACATATTGTTGCACGGAACAGAAGCCACACAAAACAAGTTTATTGTTCAAAACCTGCAAAGTTGGTTTGTACTTCTATCAAAAAGATGCGACATGCTTTGAAAATTTCACGAAGCTACGAAATCGAAAAATGTGTAAATATTTTTTAATATAGGACCTGTGTATATACATATATTTATCTCGTTTATCCATATATATTCAAGAAAGTTGTGCATATCAAGAAAACCATGTATACAGCTATAATACAGTGTTTTTTTTTTTATTACTATACATAAGCTTCTACTAATTTCCGTGCTTCACTGCAATTCCACCTCATGGAACACCCACAGAATTGAAATGGTAAGTACAATTTTTACAAAATTTTATCTGTATACTCCTTTAGGCGTAGATAGACTGAATACAACTTTTCTTGTTGAAATACCGACTTTAAAGTGTAGTGCACCACAAAGAACTATGAATTTATTTTGCTAGCCTAATTTATTTCACATTGCTAGTCTCCAGTATTACACGAACTTAAATCAAAAGATAAAATTTCTGCTGATTGCCAAGAAGCCACAGAATTTTAAAACAGGAACACCAGACATGCCTTTTGTTCATAGAAAGCTTTTTTAAAAAAAAAAGTTTGCTTAACTTTTCTTGGCACTCGGTTCTTATTTCATATATTAGGCAATAACTTGCTTGTCTCTAGGACAAATACATCCTCAGAAGAGGGAAATAATCAAAAATTGTATAAATTCATTAACAGATGGTTCAGTGCATTTCAGACATCATTATATTCAAACATTTATAATCATTACAAGATTAACAAAAGCCAAACAGAAAATAATGCACCTTGATTGTAATAAAAAAATGTGATAAAAAAGAAGAAAATCAAACTAAATATATATAAAACATTAAATTACTACATATGCCAAAAAAAAAATACTATTAATTACCTAGCGAGGCTGCACATTGGAGCATGCCCTCCGCCTCTTTACAGAGAGCTGTAATCTTTTCAAGAGTCTGAAAAGGATTAAAATCAGAATTAGAGTGCTGCATATACATATATATTTACATTTAAATAAACATATATATTTAAATATTTTTTTTTTACATTTAAATAAAAACTTCAGTGAATTTGAAAGCATTTTATTATATTTCATGAGATTTCTAACACATATATTCTTTGCTTTGTAATAGTTTACACCACTGCACTTTTACGAAAAACCTGTATATGTATTTATGTTTGCTTACCGAAAGCAATCCTAAAAAGAGTTTTGCTTATACCGGGGCTTCTGTACAGCATAACTCAAAATCGAGTAGACTCAGAACGTTGAAATTTTGTATATAGGACTACTATAACACGTAGATGTGCACCTTGTATTTTGGTTGCAATCGCACGCGCCAAACTTATATAAATATATTTATATATATATCCACTATGTTACCCGGCTCAGTGATCTCAGTTTCTTTGCTCTTATATGTTTGTAAATTGTACACTTTTTGCTTTAAAATTGATTGAGTTATGTTGTTCTTATCTTACAGTTATGGTTTTTATGCCTTTAGTAAATCTGTATGCAATATTTTTAGAATCATCAACAATTTTAAAGTTGTTTAAGTGCCGCTAATCCTAATATTTTTTTAATGGCAGCCATTGCTTGTTTACATTTGAAACAGCAGGATAGTGGATTTGTTGCCAATCTAGAAAAACTTAGCTTCACAACAACAAAGATAACGCCTTCATTTATTATTGCGAATTAAATCTTGCTTAATCCTTTCTGGAATTTTTTCAAGGAAATAAGTATTTAAGATTTACTTCGTAATTTTTAATATAGATATTTTGAGTTTTTACGTATTTTTGCCTTCTTGCGAAGTGAGAACTGAATTAATTGAATGAGAAACACTGAATTGTCTGAACATTATGGCGTAATGGATGATCGGATGCAATTTTAAAAGTACGACTAGCTTTATAGTTAAACATCATTCATTCTTGAACGTCTGAATACTTAATCGTCTGTGAAAAACTTTCTTTTCTTTTTTGTTTGCTTAATTTCTTTTATTTTCTTTCAGATTTACTTCGAAATTTTTAATAACGTCGTTCAGAGACATATCAACACCTTAAGGGAAAATTATGAATAACTGGTCGACATTTGAGGATTTTATCATTTATTTTTACAGAAAATAATTATTCCTGTATAAGTAACACATTATGAAAATTTGGCTTACCTGAAAAACAACTTAGGTCATATAAATGCAATGAAAATCAATAAAAGCCAGATGTCTACTTCTCTCTTAACTAGATCTCTTAACGGGAGATCTCGACAGGTATCTTCGGGGCGGCAGGTACAATGTGGAACATAGGCTTTTTTTTTTAAGAAATAAGGACAATGCACTATGGAAAAGAAACTAACACATATTAACAATGCAACAGTATATATCCATTCTTTTAACTATGTACATTTGTTGCATCTAAACTGGAATTGATTCCCATTTAGTATACATGCCTCATGGAGACACATACTACACTCTCTAACACATTGCACCCACTTCTGTCTGGCAGTATCATCAAAATAGTTCCCACTGCAATAGCCACAGTAATTTTCACTGTTTTCGAGATCCGTCGAGGTACTGGGTTGACTTCCTCCCTGACGTCTAGGTCCCTGTGTTGGTGTTTTACTGCGCAGTTGACTCCTGTATTCTGCGGATGTTATAAGGGCTGATTCTTGTTTTTTCTCCTATTCTGTACAGAGTGGTTCTGTACTACTGGTACAGGGGATAATTCCGAAAATGATGTAGAAGCTGATGCAGCAGATGGTGGTGATGACCTCTGGAGGTTATCGTCTTCTTCCTCTACCATAACTGGAATGGTGCCATTTGTAGTAGCTGTAGTTCCAAAATATCGGGATTGCATGGGTATATTCCACATTTCCGAAAGCCATTGACAAAATTGCCCGACTCGACTGTCGAGATCTTCCCGTGATCAACTGTCAAAATCTTCACGAGTTACACATTTCTATGAGAGATGACAGCAACCCCCTCTGACAGGCTATGAAAACTTTTTGCTTAGACATCCATGCTCCTGAATGCCTGATCTCACTAACCAGTCATTTGGAAATCACCAAAAATTGAAACCATTGTACACATTTATCATCATTATTAAAGCCAATCTTATACTTTATGCATTGCAAATTATGAAGAACTTACCTGACAGATTATTAATATTTATTTTCTTGATCAATCTCTGACTTTACAACACATTCGATTCACAATGACACACTACATTCTTAGGCTATTCCAATACAGTGGTTTCCATATGCGACACAAGGGTGCAGACCACTCTACTAAGGGACTTCCTTAAAAGTGTCGAGATGTCCCCGAACGACTATATAGATATTTTGAGATTTTATGTACCTTTGTCTTGTCCGGAAGTGAGAACTGAATTAATCCAATGAGAAAAACTGAATCATCCGTGAAAAACTGTTTCTTTTTCGTTTTGTTTGCTTAATTGTTTTTATACATGGTTTTAGATTTATTACAGTATTTGAATAGAACATGTGGCAATGATTAGATAATTCTTCAAATGATATAAATTTATATGCATTCAGAGTAATGGATGAACGTATATGGACATAGTATACATATATATATATATATATATAGAATGTACATAGTATATGGACGAAATGTAACTCTGTTAAGTGAACCTAGCATTAGAGTGTTGTTACGTAAACAAATATAGTGAATTTTAAAGAGTGCATTTATTCTATTGTGGTTTATGCGCTGTGCACGAACTAGATTTAATTCAATCCAGTAAGTTTAAATGAAATGCTAGAAAAAATGTGTATAATTTAATATTCCCGGCAAGGAAGTCATGTGGTATACACATCAGATGTTTTATAACTGCAGCTACATCTATCTTTCATTCCACACAGGAAATCCAAACTGAAGTTGATATGTTTTTGGACTCGAACTTAAGAACGTATTTTGACAGAAAACTTTCATTACAGACACATTTCAAAAATACAATTCCATGCCAATACTACAAGAAATGAAATTATGAAATACTGTAGGAAATATAGATTATATGATATATATAAAATTAATCTTAGGAGATAACTAATCAATATCTCTTTAGTAAATATATATATATATATATATATATATATATATATATATATATATATATAGGAAACATTTACTAAATGAAAATAAATGAGAAAATATAATTGCTATTGCAACACTGAAATGAGAAAGAAACAATACTTGAACAAGAAAACAATACTTGAACAGCAGCAACCATTTAACAGAGTAGCACACATTTCAAAATATAAGACAACCTGCATACAATCCAAGACTTTGTTGCAAAAATTCAGTCAAAATCGAAGACACATATGTGCAAATGGCATCAAATCTAGCAAAGTTCCTTTCCTGGCTTTTACTTGCATAACTGTTTGTCTGTTTACTTATGTTACAGATATACATTCTTCTACATAAAAAAGTATTTTAAATGACCCAAATATTCATGATTTGTCATAAATGTGAAAGATTCTAAATTTTAAAATGTAACATTTTATACAATTCTCTGGATTTCTTATTTATTTAAATTATGCATTCTTTATTTTAAAAAAATCTGATGTGAATAAAATGACTTTCTTCTATGGCGTATTTAAATAATAAATAATTTTTGCTGCATTTCAATTTATACTTATTTCCTGGAATTTGGGATATATTTCTCATTCATTCAGTTCTCACTTCATGGCAAGGAAGAAATACATAACAAAATTTTGATGTCAAAATGGCAACTCCTTCAGATCATCAAAACGTACGTCTACATTGTCATTTTCCAAAATTGAGTTCCACCCCCCCCAAAAAAATGAAAAACATCTCTAAATCACAAAAAGTATAAAATATGTGAAATGAACTATCATACTACCGGATTAGAATCATTATTTATGTCTAGTTCTGTTCCAAAAAAATGTGTATGAAGAAGCATAAAACTTACCTGTCTTGGGCAAGGTGGCGAGGCAGACGAGGAGGTTGTGGAGGATGAAATCCTCCTCGTCTTGTGTCCTGGTGCCTATAAAAGTAACAAATATAATTAGAAACAACTATTACAATAGTTAGTGCACATATACGAAATATTTCTCATATTTACAATCAGGTATAAAACATCTTGAAATAACTCTATGTAAGGAAAGAATAAAAGACTCTTTTCCACACCAAAAATTATAAAAACTGATTTTTTAAATTAATTCTAAAGAGAATTTTTCATGGCATCTGTACGTACGTATCTCACATAACTCAAAAAGAAGTAGCTTCAGAATATTGAAATTTTTTATATAGGACTGCTACAACATGCAGATGTGCACCTCTTATTTTAGTTGCGATTAACCGCACCAAATGTGTATAACGCATATAAAGAGATGTATATATCCACTCCGTTCACCGGCTCAGTGATCTCAGTTTCTTTACTCCTATACGTTTGTTAAGTTGTGCATTTTTTACTTTAAAAAGGATTGAATTATGTTATTCTTATCTTTTGGATAAGATTTTCTGCCTTTTAGTACATCTGCATGCAATATTTGTGGAGTTATCAACAATTTAAAAGTTGCTTAAGTGCACCTAAGCCTAATGAATTTTGTGATTGCAGACAATTTGTTTACACTTCAAACTTGGCAAAATAGCGGATTTGTTGCCAATCTACAGAAACTAAGCTTTAAAACAACAAAGATAATACCTTTTCTTATTGCGAATTAAATCATGTTTAATCCATTCTGGAATTTATTCGAGGAAATACGTGTTACAGATTTATTTCGTAATTTTTAATATAGATATTTTTAGTTGTTATATATTCTTGCCTTGTCAGGAAGTGAGAACTGAATTAATTGAATGAGAATTGAATGTGAAAAACTCTTTTTGTTTTATTTGCTTAATTTCTTTTATATTGTTACGAAATGTAAAGGTCCAGTAAGATAGCTTCCCCGCAAAGCAGTTTTAAGGTTACCATAAAATGGCAATGGAAGGCAGGGTTGCCACATTTGGCGATAAATCAGCCTTTTGGCGACATTTGGCAACAAAATTTGCAATATACCATAGACAGTTGGAGAAACTTCTGGAATGAATTCTTACTGGTTTAGTCCAGAATGTTCCCGAACACAAGCTGAAAGCTATATAAACCATGCTGGTCTGCAGTCTGAAAGTGTGCTACATCGAGAGTGTGTGTGCCTCGTCTAGCGAGTCAATCCCTGCGGAGTCGATCGAGTTGACAGCCGGGCAGCGAGTGCCGAGTGGGTCGAGTTCACTGAAGGAGCCTGTTAGTGTATCGCGGTTAGTTCATCGTCGAGAGAGCGTGTTGAGCTCCGGGAAAGACTGAACCGAAGATTCAGGCTGTGCTCGTGTGTCGTCGAGTGCATCGCGAGTTGTAGCGTGGAGAGTCTCGAGAGTGCGTGGAGTTCCGAGAACGACCAAGCAGAGTCGGGAGCTGTACTCCGAAAAGCAGAGTCGGCTGCTTTGCAGGAAGCTGTCTCCACCGTGATAGCCTGATAACTTGAAGGCTGTGTCCAGGGTTCGTACACATTTCTGCACAAGGAAACTAAGTACTTTTAAGGACTTTTATAGACCATTAATGAAAAAAAATTAAGGACCTAAGAGCAAATGGGAACTGGATAAATTCAATTAAAAATATTATCTCTATGCTTGAACCTGAGTAGGATGCATTATTATTAAACATAACTTAATTAACATATTTATTAATATGTTTGAAAATAAAATTAATTTTATAAAACTTAAAAAGTAGCATTAAATATTTTACACTCATAATAACTGGACATATTTGAAAGGAAATAAAAGACATTTTAGTTACCTTTTACTAACAATTATCCTTTTTCTTTTTTAATGTCTCATTTTGTCACATATTTGCTCAGTCTAGAGGTTCAGTAAGTAGATTTTATGTCAAGTAGCATAGGTTAAAATGAGCATTAAAATCATAATCAGCATGATTCGTAACAAAAGACTGAATGTTATTACCGCTGCTGCTTTGTCTAGAGAGAGATCTCCTGATTAGAACAAACCTGAAATGCCTGATGTAGGCACAGTTACAAGTTTTGAAAGTTAGCTGACCTCTGTCTGATGCTGTTAGTGTCGTAGCTTCGTGTAGAGCTCCAGGGGTTGTAACTCAGTTAATATACTTTAAGGTTCTATTAAGCCACTAAAGCATTAGCAGTGATAAGTTCTTTTGAATTTAGTCTCATTGGATGCAAAGAATAACTTTCACGAGAATTTTTATATCTTAGTGATTTTTATATCATGTGACTACGGTAAAGGTTTAACATGATGAGCCTGACGCCGAATTTGCTGTCCTTTCTGTTGAGCCGGCAGCAATATTGCGATCAAGCGGTGCAATATTGCTGACTTAAATTATTAATAAATTATACAAAAAGGAAGGAGATGCACATAAAGTCCGAAAGTATTGTTCGAAATGTTATGATGACAATTCAAAACTATTTGGATGCAAGATAGCCAAAAATGTTACCAAAATAAATGTTTCATATTGTAATATGTATAAAACTGAGCCGTATTTTTGTTTAGAATGTTTCAATAAATTTCATTAAAACTACATTTGATCACATTTCATTGAGACTATACTTATTTTTTAACTTTAATACTGTCGGTCCCGCGAAAAGACGCCAGCCAAACGAAAATTCCACTGCCGGTTTTCAGGGACCGATGCCAGGCTCAGCGTGTTAACGAAAGGCAATAACTTGCTTTAATATAGAGAGATAATTTTTAAGAGAATGCATTTAGTTATAATTAAATTAGTCATTATGGATTTACATGGCCACTATTAAATTAGATTTATTTTTTAATAATATTTGTTAAAAAACCCTATTAATATCACAATCTCAAAAATTTCATAGTTTAAAATACATGCAATTTATGACATTGATTTTTAAACAATATTAGGATAATTACACATTAAAAGCTACAAAACATAAAATTCAACAAAATAATTATGCATCTTTTTAATTTGAAGGCCTGCCTAGACATTCTGGCTAATTTATATTGACTTCCGTGTCCTTAAGCATGTCTTCTGACAATTAGAAATTTGTCTCAATATGCAAACCAATGTTCTCATTAGTTTCTGTGTGTTTTATCTCCTAACTGCCAACCTCTCCACAATGTACTTACCTATGAGGGTTTATTTGATCTGGTAAAAGTGAAATAGTCTGACCCCCCCCCCCTCCCCGACAGACGTGAAACAAATTATCACTATGTCTGAAAGTAACTATAAATCAGATAATAAATTTAAATAAAGGTTTAAATAAGCTTCTGATTCAAAAAGAACTTGGAACATATAGGTCTGTTCTTATGCTAACAAAATCAATTACAGTTTGTGGTGATATAATTAAACAAGAAGAGTCAAATTCAAACTAAAAATATGGACTAAGGGGTCAAAGACTGTACAATTTAATTTCAATTTAATCTGGTTCAGTAACTCTATTGTCATAATAAACTCAGATGTCCACAGCAGTAATGGAAAGACTAATAATTACAAATTATCAGAACTGACAGAACTAATGCAGGAAGCAAGTAGAGATCAGAAACACACTCATCTTACACTCCAAAACTGTTTAAGTGAGGAAATAGAAAGGGAAATTATAGTAAAGGCTGAAACTGTAAATAACTGGGTAATTTACATAATAATAACTGTACATATCTTTAAAGAATAATTTTCCTTCTCTTTACATATTTCGTTTCTTTTTTCAACACATTTCCTTTTCACTTTAAACTTTTGGGATTTAATTAAAGATTTCTGTTATTCTAAAAGACTGCTAATTTTATTTCTTTAGTAATACAAACATTCAGAAGAAATATGAAATACACATGGTAAAGTCTGGTCACAGAGCTGGTGTGGCATAATTCTTAGAATTTAAGGAGACACTGAGCAACAAAATCTAGAAATGGCAAAACTTTTAAAATTTAGAGCAGGCTTTGGAAGCAGACTTTAGAAAGGCACCAAGCAGCATAATTTAGGATCCACAGAGACTGCGTCAGGTGGCAAAATGCCTAGCGCCAGCTCTGTGTATGATGCATTAAGACATATTAGATGAATCTTTTGAATTGTCAGTTTTCAAATTCTTTATTAATAGAAAAATTCCTTTCTATAATGCCTGTCCATATGATAAAATTAGAAGTACTTTTGATATTTTCCGTACTTGTATCTAGTGAAAAGTAGAGAAAATAAAGGGAAGATAAAAATGTTAAGACAGCGATTCTAGAATCAGCAGTAAAACATTCAACTATTATGTTTTCATTGTTCTTCCAGATGTTCTCCAAAATGTAAGAAACTGTATGTTACTACCATGGAGATATTTTTCATTTTATCACATTTTTCTAGAATCCTTTAGAATCGTGGGTCTATAAATTTGTCTTAAAATCTTTCTAAACTTTCCAAGATTCAATGTCTAAAATCCTAAAGAAATATTACCCCTACCAATTCTGTAACAGCAAAAAGGCTGAAATGTTTTACAAAAAAAATCAGAGGAAAAATGTGTGAAATTAATTTTATAAAGAAAATTGATGCATTTTCTAAGAATTCTGATCATTCTGAGAAATGGGGAAAATTCTTACCATGAAAAAATTTAAAGACATTTTTAATTAATTACGTAGCTATTTTGCTTTTGCTAAAAACTGTTTTGTAAACTGTGCTTTATAGCATTATTCTTTGCTTATTTTTCAGATTCAATAAATTGTATACACTGGTGTGCAAAAATTAAGGACGAGACAGTTTTTTCAATATAACTTTGTACAAAAGCTTTCCAAATCAACACATTTAATACCGTAAGATCCCCAATACATAAGGACACGAGTAATGTAAGCAACACTTACAAAAAGAGAAATCAGAGGGATAAAAAGAAGCTTTATTCAAAAAGTAGCACAGAGCGCAATGCGACTGAAGGCTGAAACACTGTGATGGGTGTCCACCAAGAAAAATCCGGTCTTCAATACGGGATATGATCTCCCCTGACTGCTAGGCAGGTTTCACAGCGTCTGCCCATACCGAGAATGAGGGTGTCAATGAGTTGTTGAGGCATTGCTGCCCATTCGTCTTGCAGCGCCAATCGAAGCTCCGGAATCGTTACTGGTGGTAAGTTATGAGCTGCCAAGCATCTGCCTAGAAAATCCCAAACATGCTCGATGGGATTGAGATCCGGAGATCGTGCTGGCCAATACATATGTTCAATATCCTCACTCTCTAAGAGCTGTTCGGCAGCTACTGTGCGATGACATGGTGCATTGTCGTCCATGAAAAGGAACTGCGGACCCATAGCACCTCTAAAAAGATGCACGTATGGAAGAAGAATCTCGTTACAATAACGGGTCCCGTTGACTGAACCTGCGTCAAAGATGTGAAGGTCTGTATGACTACCAAGCAATGATGCCTCCCCAAACGAGAACACCGCCACCTTCATACCTGTCCCTTTCAATGATGTTCGAGGAATGATTGCGGCTTCCCCGCTCTCTCCAGATGAGTATGCGATAAGAATCGCTACTCAGACTGAATCTGCTCTCATCTGTAAAGAGTACTCTTTCCCATTCATTGTCTCTCATTTCCGGTGTTCCCGGCACCACAGAGAACGCTTTCTCCGATGGGCAGGTGTTAGAGGTACACACCGTACAGGGCGTCGTGCAAACAGATCACCACCGTGCAGTCTTCTGGCCAAAATAAAACACGATATCGGTCATCTAGTCGTCTGTGTCGTGTGTCTAGCGATTTCTCCCGCTGTCTGCCGCCTGTTTCTTCTGGCCTGTAAGGCAATATACTGGTCATCTGCGGGTGTGGTTCCTCGTGGACGACCACTACTCAGGGTTGCCACTCAAACAGGAGAATGAAATTCCCTGACTTTTCCAGGTTTTCCAGGTGTGTTTCAAGAAAATTCCAATCTATCCGCATAATGTACGTTGGCTGTGCTAAGAGGTAAATTAATTATGGTATTACTTGTATTGTGTAGCAAATTCACTTAATTATTCAATAAATTCCAGAGGACATTTATTCTTAATTATTCTTGGTATACTTTGATAATTTTGTTTAGTTTTCCACTTAAGAAACTTAATAAAATTTAAGATATATACATTGGATAACAAATGTATGTTTTATTTAATTAATACTCATGATCATCACCAGTTCAACACGAGGCTAATCCGGTCCTTATAAATCACAATGCAATGCTAAATAGTTAGGTTAGATTTTAGGTAAATTTAATTAGCGTGAGGTATGTTCTTAAAAGGCACCTTAACACTTGAAAACACAAATATAATTATAATCGTTTTTGTTTTCTCCACTGAAGATTGAGATTAGAATCTTCCCAATCTGGAATAAAATAAGGCTTTTTTTGCAGACATTCTGCAGCTAAATGCAAGAAAGAAATCTATTTTAATAAATTGAGGTATTTTATATTAATTTCGCAGCATACATAAGGAAAAAATATGTGCATTAAATTTCGTGATGGTATGTCATCATACTGCTATAATTAATTTCAGGATTATGCCAGAGAAAATTTCCTGAAATTCGGAAATATTATTTACTAATAATAAATAAATTTAGAGGGAAGAAGCAACATTAAATTATATGAATAACATAAAAATAATTACTTAAAATTGAATTATAATAATCAACGATATTTTAGCGAATATAGTTATATTACATGGCTAGCCTAGATGACCGATTACTATTTTTTTTATTTTACTGCAAAATGGCAAGGTATTTATTAAAAAGAAAAAAAAAAAGGTTTAAAAAGATTTTGTGGTAAAATTCTAGCATTGCATCTTTCTACATCTTTGGCAAAATTTTGAAAATTGTCACCAAGACCAAAATGACCCGTTTACTGCGCATCATGATGTCGCCAAATCTTATTATTATTCTAACCAAAGAACGTCTATGTAAAGAAGAAAAGGTTCCATACAAGTAATATGCTATTACCCTGCTAGAATGCGGAGGGAAAATTTGCCAAGGGATTTGGCGACGGAACCTGGCGGCCAGAATTTCCCTCTCCGTGATGTGTACAGGAAATTGAGAAACACGTGTTAAGAAGAAACGCTCTTTGACAAAAAGAAAACTACGAAAATCCATTTTTAAATTATTGCGAAAAATCCAAGAAGAAACGTTTTATCAAAGGGCGTTTCTTCTTGGATTTTTCGCAATAATTTTAAAAACAGATTTTCGTAGTTTTTTTTTTTCCTGAAAATAATTAATCCATGAATTAATTTACTTGCACCAAAAAATATTTTCTTTTCCTTTAAAGTTTAACCACTTGCACTAAGACTAAACTTCACGGTTGCGGTGCCATGCGCTACAATATAACAAGCGGTAAAGTGTCTCATTTACGCCGCTCCGCATCTGCGAGTGCAATCCAGAGCTGTAACTCGAGAAATAAACAATCTCATTGTTAGCCGACGTGTGCACCACGTTATTTTCATTTTTGCGATAAATGCTTATCAACGTGGTGTTCACGTCGCTCGCGGTTTGAGACAAAAGCATCTCGACGTGCGTGGCACGTCTTTTTAGTGCAAGTGGTTAAAGAAATTTTAAACGATATTCATTTTATGAACTCTTGATAACGTGACCTTCAAACTTCGACACCGGTTTCGAGCTTTGGCGACAGATATATCAGACATGCACAGCTATTTCCCTCTATGATGGAACGGAGCCACGTCTGTTGCAGAGAGGTTTTCCTTCTTTACAATTCTTTGATTCTTACATATTCTTTGATTCAAACGTCCATGGTACCGTATATTAGGATTAAACCCATTTTGTTTTATACGAGAACAGGTACTTTCTTTAATTCATGTACTGCACATGCGATTCTCGAGAATACTGGAAACCAAAACTTGCGGGAAAGTTGCTTTGCTTTTCTAAAATATTTACAATAAAATTGGAGCTGCGAAAATTGGCTCTATGCCAGCTACCCGAATGACACTCATGTGATACATAATTCGCCAAAAAAGTTATCTCTTCCGACGTCGGCGCAAAAATCGCTTTTTTTGGCGGGATCGTTGTATGAACTTCCCTGACTTTTCCAGATTTTGAGAAAAATACTTAAATTCCCTGACTTTTCCCTGAATATTTTGGTCAATTTTCGAATTCCCTGACTTTTCCCGGTTCTCCCGGTTTTCCAGGTAGCGTGGCAACCCTGACTACTAAACCCCCGGATAGCTGTTCCTGTAGTTTGAAATTGTTTCCAAAGTTGTGAAACGATGCTGTGAGCAATTCCGAACTCTGCAGCCACACTTGTCACACTGCGGCCTTCATCCAACTTCCCAATGATTGGACCTTGGGTAAAAGTATCCAGATGTCGTCTAACAGATTGATTATTCGCCATTTCTCGCTGAGCCAGTAACTCGGTGTGATTTTAACTGCTATACGGCGTGCAATCTCTTTGCCAGAAATACTGATCTTACACCGACAACATGCTTTATACTACTCAGACACTCCCCCATTACGTCTACCTGCATATCTGCGCATGTGCTACCGTACATCACCTTACTTAATCTCCTGATTAGTCTTTCTGTCCTCTCTGCCTCTTCGTTCAGCTGATATGATAATTTTTCGACTTCGTTACACAGCGGAGAAAAAAAAGTTGAGAAGCGATCAATGACAAATAGCTAATACAGCGAAAAATCCCCCTACTCTACTTATTGGCGCCACGCCAGGAGAGATAAAGACCTTTGAACCCAGAGTCACGTGATCACACATCTGGTCGAACGAAGTCTCTCCCTTTTGAACGAAGTCTCTCCCTTTTTTTTCCTGCCGTGCCTACTTGCGGAAAAGAATCCAGAAGAGAATGTCCAAGAACCGGGGGAATGAGTCATAACTCGCAATAAGAAAAGAACAAAAAAGAAGTTTTTCCCCCTTTTCAGGCATTATCACTGCCTTTGGAGAAAGAAAGGAAAAGTTTTCACCACACACACACTGACCTTGCATTTTCTGCTTTCAAAGCAAACATAATTACCCAGATCAAAATAAATAATTCATTATTATTTCTACTTCCTTTTGAACAACGATCCCCGGAATTTCCGGGTATCGAAGTTCAAAATCCGCGGAGCACAAACACCCCTGCATACTATTTAAATTTTGATATTAGAAAAGCTTTGAAATTTCTGCATATCATAAAAGTAATAATCTACCTTCTAATAAAACATTAAATGTGCAATTTTCTACACTTTTTTCCCAATACATCAAATTGTGATTTAACATGTAACTGAAATATCAGTCATTGGTGACCAACACTATACATTCCATTCAGATGATGTCAGTCACCAAAGGCCAACACAGTATATTTTTTATTTGGACTGCACCAGTCACCAGCGTTACACAATTTAAAAAACTATCTCTTCTATCAAATGATGCACAGATCTCTTGGCTGCAACTATACTGGTGAAACTGGGTATCATGGTCTAAATAAGAAAGGAAGACAAAGCAGGCATGGTGCTTAAATGCTAAAGCACTGCAGTGCAATCAACTTTCTCTCAGGAATAGATAACATCACAAACTACTTTGTTATTATAATATTATATACAAGTAACTTTCTATTATTTATACATTTATAATTATATAGTATTTTCAGCTTAAAACCTAAAAATACTATATAAATTTTCCAAAATTGGCCCAAGCTTAGAAATAATCCATAAAAGCTAAATCCAAAAAAAGGAGTAAACAAGGTTCTCCAAGGCAGACGAGTAGCAAGACATCAAGCTGCAGACTAAATGACAGAAGATGAGATTCCAAAAAGACAACATACTTGCAGAAAAAATAATTTCTGAAAAACTCTACAAGACAATTTAATGGGTAAAGTTAAAGAGCAATTTTCTATCTCTTTCAGAAAGAAAATAATTTTTAACATGTGAGAGTAATTCTTTGCATTAACATCAGATAATTTTAACACACAAATGCTAGAATAAAAAAATTCAAATTTCAACATTAGAACTTGCTAGCAGTTTAATAGCATGCCAAATACAGAGGTAACCTAAACATGAATATGGCAAAGTAGAATTGAAAACTTTGATTTACAGTTGTCCCTTTTTGGCCAGTTATTTTTCAAAAGTAAACATATTTATGCTTAAAACTGAAACAATGCAGGAAAAGTCATTTAAAAAAATGGAAACAATTGAAATCAGAGTCAATGGTTTCCTGTTAATTTTTTCCTCTGTTTCAATTAAAGCTGGGTTTACTACACACAAATCGATTCGTTGATGGGCTATGATAAATAATTAAAGATAACCTATTGTGTCTGTTAGCTCTTGATTCTTAAACTAAGCTGTCTTCAGTTTTTCCAAATCTAGTTACAAGCTCTTTGAAATATCAGTAATGATTTACAATTGGAACAAACTCAGCAGGCAAATAAAGACATTCTTCAGGTTGTAGTTAATTATACATTCTTCACTACAATTTCATAAGTTTATCTGCAACGATCTGAGCAAAAATTCAACTACAGCAAGATACAAAATTGAAACCTAACAATTTAAATTAATACTTTTTTTAATACAGATAGATTTTTACTTAATTAGAATATTTTGCAAACTTCGATTTATTATGAAACAAATTTTTTTCTTCAGTTTAACATTTCTTCATATCTTCTCATTAAACAAAACACATTCAAATTAAAATTTTAAATTAATCTTAAAACTTACATTTTTATCAGCAGTTCCTTGACTACTGACAAGTTCTTCCAGTTCTAATTGCAACTGCTTTCTACTCCTTTCAAGTTCTCCCATTTTATCTTGGCTATCTTTATATGCCCGGGTTAAAGATAGGATTTTAGTCTCTTTTTCTTTAGATTTTCTTTCAGCCTCCTCTCTTTCCTGAGCAATTCTCTTAGATACAGCTTTTTCTATGGCAAGCAACTGGGCAAATTTTCGTTGCTTTTTCTCTAGTTCAGAAACTTTAGTCCTCTGATTTTCAAGTTCCATGTTTAGGTCTTCTACCTATAAATTATTAGAAGTAAAATTGTAAATTGAATATATTTGTAGTGAATATAAACAAGAACTGCATAACTTCATATGAAAATACAGTTGAAATGCTAGTTAACTTATATATATGTAAAATTATCTCACCTCAGATTGAAGCTTCTTTTTTGATTTGGATAATTTCCCATTAGCAGTCTGAAGTTCTTCTATCTGCCTCTCCAGCATTTCAATATCTTTCGTCTGTTTTTTACAAACTTCTTTAAGGTTGGCAACCTGCTGAGCATCCTCATCTGCTCGTTTCTTTAGTTCTTGCAACTAAAATAATAATGTTAACATTAAGAAATTTAGCAATTAGTAAGGAATTTACATTTCATAATGGCATATTCAATGGCAGATCTCTGAAGTGAGAGATTCATTTCACTTGACCGTTTAAGGAACTCATTTTATGATACAATATATGTTTACTACTCTTTAAAAATGAATCGATGAATCGTATTTCTTAGCAGCTTGCATGATACATTTTATGTATTTCTTTGTTAATGCAGGAAATAATTCCTAAGAATTTGCCAAGATTTGAAATGGTGCTATATATGATTAACCCCTTAACTGCCGCGGGTGTATATATACGCCTTGCTCAGCCGATGCGTTAACTGCCCCCCAAATGCGCAGCCGATGCGTTAACTTTGCGAATAATTTTAGGTGTAGCAGCGCAAAGCAAATGATAGCAGTTCGGAAGGACGTATATATACGCCTGGGGCAGTTAACGCATCGGCTGAGCAAGGCGTATATATACACCCGCGGCAGTTAAGGGGTTAAATATAATTATTTTTAACACTTCTTGTGATGTCACGCAAGTCCTAACACTTTGAACTAATCTTTTCAGTTTTAATTTCAGGTGAGAAAGCAGTAAGAAACAGCCTAAGGGAAGAATTAAACGATGAGATAAATATACAATCAGCTACTTACTTTCAAAAGCTAAAAACAGCTGTACTGAAGATAAATATGTCCCATTTCCCATTAATCTTTACAAACTATTTTTATCCCTGAATTACATTGCACTGTCTCAGTTTAAGTTTATGCTGCCCCAATAAATTAAATAAATCACTAAACTACGATCTGGCATTATTATAAACTCAATATATTTCCTGTGTTTTGAAAAGTCAACACCAAGCTATTCTGGACAAACGTGAGGCTTCAAGCTCAAATTCATACATCTGCTTTACCAAATGCAGAAATAAAGATCATCACTAATCTGTTCCCCAAAAATCTGTGTATAGCATGTGTGCATAGTGCAGATAAAAATCTAAGCATAACATTTTTATTCAAAACATGGTACTAGTACTTTGTAGCGGTGGTACTAAAGGTTTTCATAGTCAAAAAGTTGAGAACTGCTGGTCTAGAGGTTTAGTAAATAGCAGGTAAATTTTATGTCAAACAGCATATATTAAAATAACAAGTAAGATCATAATCAGCATGATTAATAACCAAAAGACTGAATGTTATCACCGCTGCTGCTTGTCTAGAGAGAGAGAGGCCTGCTGATTAGAACAAATTTGAAAGGCCAGATGTAGGCACGTTTAAGCAAGTGTTGAAAGTTAGTCAAGCTCTGTTTGATGCAATTAGTGTCATAGCTTTGTGTAGAGTTCTAGGAGTTGTAACCCAGTTAATATACTTTCAGGTTCCAGTAAGCCATTAAAGCACCAGAGGTGATAAGTTGTTTTGTATTATTTTAAGTGTCTCTAGATGCAAAGAATAAGTTTTACTTGAATTTCTACATCTTTGTATTTTATCTTGTGACCACAGTGAGTAGTTTAGTAATGAAAGAAAATAACTCGCTTTAATATGTAGGGATAAATTTTAAGGGTAAGCAGTTAGTTATAAATAATTAAATTAGGTAAATAGATAACCTTAGTCATTATGGATTTACATGGCAACTATTAAATTTTATTTTTTAGCAATATTTGTTAAAAAAGCCCTATTAAAATCAAAATCTAATAAAATTTCACAGATTAAAATACATGTAATTTATGACACTGATTCTCAAACAACAACACTCAAAAAAATATTTATCCGTCATTTTAATTTGAAGCCTTCCCAAGCATTTTGGCTAGTTTACATCGATTTCCTTAATTCAAAATGCAATTTCTTTATTCAAAATTAAATCAAACTGTAACTGTTAATAAAATTAACATAATCCTTATAAATCACTATGCAGTCGAATTTAGGATCCACAGAGATTGCATCAGATGGGAAAATGCCTAGTGTCAGCTATGTGTATGGTGCATTAAGACATATTAGATGGATCTTTTAAATTTTAAGTTTTTGATTTCTTTATTAATAAAAAAAATCCATTTCTATAATGCCTGCCCAAGTGATAAGATTAGATGCATTTTTAATATTTTCCATGCTTGTGTCTAGTGAATAGCAGAAAAAATAAAAGGAAGATAAACATGTTAAGAAAAAGATTCTAGTGTCAGGAATAAAAACATTCAAATATTATGTCTTCATTGTTCTTCCAGTCATTCTCCAAAAAGTAAGAAATTCTTCGAAAACTTTCTATAAAATTCATCTATTACGCGTTGCTACTATGGAGACATTTTTCATTTTATCACATATTTCTCGAATCTTCTAGAATCATGGGTCTATAAATCTTCCCTTCAAATCCTTCTAAACTTTCCAAGCTGCAATGTCAAAAATGCTGAAGATAAATTATCCCAATTCTGTAACAGCAAAAAGCCAGAAATATTTTGAAGAAAAAAAAAAGAAAGGAGGGAAAAGTGTAAAATTAATTTTATAGAGAAAACTGATGCATATTCTGAGAATTTTTAATATTCCAATACAATTACATGGGGAAAATGCTATGAAAAAATTAAAAAGACGACATTTTTAATTAATTACATAGCAAATTTTGCTTTTGCTAAGAGCTGTTTCGTAAATTATGCTTTATAGCATTATACCTTGCTTATTTTTCAGATTCAAAATATTGTATAATAAGTTGCCAAAATGAAACTTTATAATATTACAGAGAAAAATTTTAATGTTATTTTTTTAATATAATTCCAATATATTACCATTATTTTAATGAAATTTATCAATGTTTTAAAAAAATCGTCGAAAAATTCTCAGATTTCAGAATTAAATTTCTCTATACAAACTGACATTAAAATCGCCAAATTCATAAGTTTAATAAAAGAATTCACATTCTCAAAAGTGGAAATTCTTTAAGAGCTCTATTACAAAAAATGAATTTTGAAATACTTATGTTTCACTTCTTGCTTAGAAACTCAAGTATCCCTTCATTTATATTAGAAATGGAAACAAATTATAACACATGAAACAATTTGAAAGATAGCCATATACCTCAGTGAATCGCCAAAAGTATTCCTCCAAAATGCTAATTCACACTCAAAATGGCAGTCGTAAAAACAGAAAATTTCAGATGATTAAAATTAAGGACCTTCTGCTGATTTGGGCTAAAATTAAGGACTTTTAAGGATCAAAAATCGGTTCCAAAAAACTTAAGGACTTTTAAGGACTCTTAAGGACCATACGAACCTTGAACAAAGATAATACATTCTCTTATTATTGCGAATTAAATCATGTTTAATCCATTCTGGAATTTATTCGAGGATATAAGTGTTTCAGATTTACTTCGTAATTTTTAATATAGATATTTTTAGTTGTTATATATTCCTGCCTTGTCGGGAAGTGAGAACTGAATTAATTGAATGAGAAATACTGAATGGTCTGTGAAAAACTGTTTCTTTTTTGTTTTGTTTTCTTAATTTCTTTTATATATCATGTTAGATTTATTACAATATTTGTATAGAACATGAGACAACAATTAGATAATTCTTCAAATGATATAAATTTATATGAATTCTGAGTTATAATATGGGCAAAATGTAACTCTGTCGAGTGAACCCAGCACCAGAGTGTCACTATTCTAAACAAATATAGTGAATTTTAAAGAGTGCATTTATTCTATTGTGGTTTATGCACTGTGGACAAAGTAGATTTAAATGAAATGCAAGAAGAAAGATGTATAATTTAATATTCCATGCAAGGAAGTCATTTGGTGTAAACATCAGATTTTTTATAACTGCAGCTACATCTAGCTGGTGCTATCTTCCATATTACACAGGAAATCCAAATTGAACTTGATATGTTTTTGGACTCGAATTTAAGAACGTTTTTTGACGGAAAACTTTCATTACAAACAGACACATTTCAAAATATAACATTTTATACATTTCTTTGCATTTTTATTTAGGAAAATTATGCATTCTCTGTTAAAAAAAAATCTGATCAATCTGTGAACAAAATATGACTTTCTTGTATAGGGTATTAAATAATAGATAATTTTTGCCGCATTTCAATTTATACTTATTTCCTCGAATTTCGGATATATTTCTCATTCATTCAGTTCTCTCTTCATGGCAAGGCAGAAATACATAATAAAAACTCATACCTTCATTAAAAATTTAAAAATATGAAAAAACATAAAATTAAACTAAATTTTTTTTACTGAAACGTGCCCGTCCCAGTACCCTGCGATTTCAATATTGACCATGTTATAGGCCGGCGCTGGAACAAAAATTTATAAATTAGAAATAATTTTACTATCCTATGTTATGAAGAACGTAAGACCCCAAAATTATGAATTAAATGGAATCGGAGATACATTTATTCCTTTTGAAATTTATTTGCTAAAATTTCAGATTCCACACAAAAGTGATACCCTATGTGTCATTTACGTCAATGTTGTTCTACTGAGACTCTATTCAAAAGTAAATGAAATTTATTTCAAAATTTTTATGAAATATATTTTCTCTCAAATTCTAAACAAAGTATTTTTATGTCAAAATGGCAACTCCTGCAGATTATAAAAACACATATCTACATTGTCCATTTTTCAAAACTGAGTGTTCTTTTTCCTAAAACAATGGCATAAAAAATATCTCTAAATCATAAAAAGCATAAGATATCTGAAATGGAACTATCATGCTACAGGTTAGAATTATCATTTACTTCTAGTTCTGTTGCAAAAAATGTCTATGTAGAAGCATAAAACTTACTTGTCGCGGGCAAGGAGATGGGGAATGCGAGGAGGAGGTCGTGGATGATGATGATGAGGATGAGGAGGAACTCCTCCTCCTCTTGTGTCCTCTCTCCTATAAAAGTAAAAAAATTAGTTAGTGCACATATTACAAATATTTCTTACATTTACCATCAGGTATAAAACATCTTGTGATAACTGTATGTAAGGGCAGAATAAGACTCTTTTCCACCCAAAAAATTATAAAAACTGATATAAAATGAATTCTGAAGAGAATTTTTCGTGGCATCTGTACATACGTATCTCGCATAACTCAAACGAGTAGCATCAGAACTTTGAAATTTTGTATATAGGACTGCTATAACATGTAGATGTCCACCTAGTATTTTGGTTGTGATCGGCCACTCGAAACGTATATAAATATATTAATATATATATCCACTCTGCTACCCGGCTCTGTGATGTCAGTTTCTTTACTCTTGTATGTTTGAAAATTGTACATTTTTTGCTTTAAAAATGATAGAATTATGTTATTTTTATTTTCCGGTTAAGGCTTAAATTTGCATGCAATATTTGTGGAGTTAGCAACAATTTAAAAGTTGTTTAAGTGCAGCTAAGCCTAATGAATTTTGCGATGGCGGACATGTTTGTTTACACTTCAAAACTGGCAAAATTGCGGATTTGTTGCCAATCTACAGAAACTAAGCTTCGCAACAACAAAGATAACGCCTTCTTTTATTATTGCGAATTAAATCATGTTTAATCCTTTCTGGAATTTATTCGAGGAAATAAGAGTTTCAGATTTATTTCGTAATTTATAATATAGATATTTTTAATTGTTATGTATTTTTGCCTTGTCAAGAAGTAAGAACTGAATTAACTGAATGAGAAATACTGAATCATCTGTGAAAAACTTTCTTTTTTGTTTTGTTTGCTTAATATCTTTTATACATCATGTTAGATTTATTACAGTATTTGAATAGAACATGCGACAACAATTAGATAATTCTTCAAATGATATAAATTTATATGCGTTCTAAGTTATAATATGGACAAAATGTAACTCTGTCGAGTGAACCCAGCACCAGAGTGTCGCTATGGTAAACAAATATAGTGAATTTTAAAGAGTGCATTTATTCTATCATGGTTTACGCGCTGTGGACAAAGTAGATTTAATTCAATCCAGTAGGTTTAAATGAAATGCAAGAAGAAAGATGTATAATTTAATATTCCGTGCAAGGAAGTCATGTGGTGTAAACATCAGATTTTTTATAACTGAAGCTACATTTAGCTGGTGCTATCTTCCATTCTACACAGGAAATTCAAATTGAAGTTGGTATGTGTTTGGACTAGAATTTAAGAAATTTTTGATGGAAAACTTTCATTACAAACAGACACATTTCAAAATGTAACATTTTATACATTTCTTTCCATTTTTATTTAGAAAAAATTTTGCATTCCTTATTTTAAAAAAATCTGATGTGAACAAAATATGACTTTCTTGTATGGGGTATTAAATAATAGATAATTTTTGCTGTATCTCAATTCACACTTATTTCCTGGAATTTCGGATATATTTCTCATTCATTCAGTTCTCACTTCATGGCAAGGCAGAAATACATAATAAAAACTCATACCTTCATTAAAAATTTAAAAATGTGAATAAACATAAAATTAAACTAAATTTTTTTTACTGAAACGTGCCCGTCCCAGTACCCTGCGATTTCAATATTGACCGTGTTATGGGCCGGCACTGGAACAAAAATTTATAAATTAGAAATAATCCTACTATCCTATGTTATGAAGAACTTAAGACCCTAAAATTATGAATTAAATAGAATCGACTATACATTTATTACTTTTGAAATTTATTTGCTAAAATTTCAGATTCTACACGAAAATGATACCATATGTGTCATTTATGCCAATGTTGTTATATTGAGATTCTATTCAAAAGTAAATGAAATTTATTTCAAAATTTTTATTAAATATACTTTCTCTCAAATTCTAAACAAAGAATTTTCATGTCAAAATGGCAACTCCTGCAGATCATCAAAACGCACGTCTACATTGTCATTTTCCAAAACCGAGTTCTGCCCCCAAAACAGTAACACAATCAAACCTGAAGACATATATGTGCAAATTCCATCATAAATCAAGTTACATGACAAATCCAGCAAAATTCCTTCCCTGCACAACTGTTTGTCTGTTTACCATAGATATACATACTTCCGGTTACAAAAATATTTTGACCCAAATATTCATGTTTTGGAATTTTTAAATGTAAAACATTATAAATTACAAAATATAACATTCTATACATTTTTTTTCCTTTTCTATTTAAGGAAAATCCTCATAAAAATTCTGATGTGGACACCACAACTTTCTTGTATAGCATATTAAAGTATACACATTTTTTGCTACATTTCATTTAAACTTAATTCCTTCAATTTGAGATATATTTCTCATTCAATTAATTCAGTTCTCACTTTGCGGCAATGCAAAAATACATAAAAACTCAAAATACCTTCATTAAAAATTGCAAAATATGAAACAAATTAAATTACATAAAAATATAAAATTTAATTTAATTAAATTTGTCTTAAATTAATTATGTCTTCGTCCCAGGGACCTGACCTTGTGCCCTGATCACTGGGCCCTGCGACCTCATTATTGCCGTGATGAATCGCTGTAGCAAAGTTTTTAAATTGGAAATAAAATCTTTTATAAAGGTGTCTGAAATAGAACTATTGTGCTACCAGATTAAAACCAACAGTTACTTCTAGTTAAAAATATATATGAAGATGCAGAAAACTTACTTGGAGCGGGAATGCTGGCAGTGGCATAGCGAGGGGGGGAGAAGGAGGGCACTGCTCGCAGAGAGACGCCAAATGGTCCCCAAACAAGAATCGCATCACCTCACTTTGTTGAGGTGGGTGCCGAAAAGGTATGCCTTGGGTGCCAGTTATGCTTGCTGGACCAGGGGATGAGGAGGAGCTTGATTTGGAGCAAATCATTCTGCTCTTCTTTTTGCTGCCCTATAAAAGTAACAAATGTATTAAGAAATAACTATTAGAATAGTTAGTACTCATATTACAAATATTTTTTTACCTTCACAATCACATATCTAAACCTTTAGATTATAACATGTCATTTATATTTATGCTGCTATATTGAGATTCTATTCGAAAGTAAAAGAAATTTCAAAATTTTATTAAATTTACTTTCTCTCAAATTTTAGAAAAGCATTTTGATGTTATAATGGTAACAGCCCACAAATCATAAAATCACACATTTGTATTCCCATTTCAAAAACGGAGTTTCTTTTACTAAAAGAATGGCATGCAAAACACATCTCTGAATCACAATACTAAATAAAACAAGTGAATTCATAATTTTAAATAAATATTGATAAACTATTAGAATCTATTAAAGCAACATTTTGAAAATTCCAACCACATAGGATTCTGCAGTTTTTAATTGCAGTTAAAGAAAACCTAACTGCAGTTCAAAACATGATTGCATAATCTTCAAGATATGTATATTTAACATATGATGGAAATTCTAAAGATTTAGTTTCATATAGTCAGCATTATTTTTCAAAATATGTTGTGTTCAATATATAGAAACTTTTACAATGTAAGAAATATAAGCAGAATAAATATTGTGGAAAAATAATTTCTTCTTAAGGATTTGCATATGTTTTATACAGTTCTTTGCCCTTTCATAGATTCCTATTTAGGAAAACTTCCAAAAAAATGTCTGGCGTGGACACCCCGACTTTCTTGTATGGTGTATAGACATTTTTGGCTGCATTTTATTTAAACTTATTTACTTGAATTTGAGATATATTTCTCATTCAGTTCTCACTTTGAGGCAAGGTGAAAATATATAAAAACTCGAAATATCTTCATTAAAAATTGAAAATATGAAAAACATAAAATTAAACTAAATTTGTTTTACGGAAACATCTCAATTCCAGGACGCTGCGATTTCAATATTGACCCTGTTACGGGCAGGCACTGGAACAAAAATTTATAAATTTGAAATAATCCTACTATACTATATTACAAAGAACTTAAGACCCCAAAATTATGAATTAAATAAAATTGAGTATACATTTATTACTTTTGAAGTTTATCTGCTAAAATTTCAGATTCCACACAAAAATGATACCCTATGTGTCATTTACGTCAATGTTGTTATATTGAGATTCTATTCATAAGTAAATGAAATTTATTTCAAAATTTTTATTAAATATATTTTCTCTCAAATTCTAAATAAAGTTATTTTCATGTGATAATGGCAACTCCTGCTGATCATAAAAACACTCATCTGGAATTTTTTCCCTAAAACAATGGCATGAAAAACATCTCTAAATCACAAAACGTATAAGGTATTTGAAATGGAACTATCATAATGAGTTGCTGGTTGTAAATTTTTCGATTTTAACAGCTTTGTGTGCATTTATGGCAAGCTGCGGTTGTCAGATTTCATTATACTATTTATTCTACATTACAACGAACTTAAGACCCCAAGATTATGAATTAAATAGAACTGATTATGATAATTCTGAAATTTATCACCTAAATTTTCAGATTGAATACAAAATTGGATACCCTATGTGTAACTAAGCACATGTTGCTATATTGATATTCTATTCAAAAGTAAATGAAATTTATTTCAAAATTTTTATTACATTTTTTTTTTTTTTTTCCTCAAATTTTGGGAAGCATTTTGATCCTTCTTAAATTTCATTGTGTTTAATCTTTCCCATGTTTAGATAGTAGAGCTGTAGAGGAAGAGAAAGACACCACGAACGATTATGTCAGTCATTACTTACATCAAGTCTCAGATAGGGCTTAGACTCCAGTTAGAACATGGAACAAAGTTTAAATCATTTTCCAAGTTTCTGGAAAGTTTACAATAGTGTAAGATATTTTCTTGACATGATAAGTCCTATGGATTCACTTTTTACACATCTTTAGAGGAAATTCTTAGGATATTATTTTATTTTACATTTTATTCTTAGGCTATTATTTACATTACTTTATTTTACATTACATAAACACTAGCATAAATAGTGCTTCCAAAAAGAATGACTTAACTTTAACTGGGAAACTAAAATTTAGGACTGATGTCTAATAAAAGCTAATGCCAATAACTAAATCAAATCTCAAGGAAGCTTTAGTTAAAGCATGAATCATTCAAAATCTGAATTGACAGATATTTAATTATTCTGCTTATAGATATATGAAGATGCATGAAACTTACCTCAGTTCGGAAAGCAGAAGGTGTTGGAGGAGGCAATGGGGCGCTCTGTAAAAGTAACAAAGATATTTAGAAACTTTGTATAATTAGTGCACATATTACAAATTTTCTTTGCATTTACAATCAAATATCAAAAACCCTGAGAAAGCAATATGGGAGTTTTTATATGAGGTGCTGACATCAAGTAAAAACCAATATAAATTGTGAAACAGTACAGTTTAGCTGGGTGTGAATTCTCGAAGTTCTCTGGAACTCTACCTTTTTTTACAACTGCAGCTACATCTTGTTGATGCTATCTTCCATTCTGCACACGATGTCCAAAATGAAGTTTTTTATTGGGGGGGGGAGCTCACGGCCACCAAGTTTCCAGGCCAAAGGTTTTGAAAAACTACCAAAACATTGGCATAAAATTATGGAATTAGGTGGTGATTACTACTCGCACTAAAGACACTGCTATCATGCTTTTTTTTTCCCCTAACTTTATTACTAACATTTTCTGATGGGAAAACTTTCATTACAACCAGACATATTTTGGCAATACAATTCCTTGACAATAATACAAGAAATAAAATTACGAAACATAGATGATCTGATGTATGAAATATTTACTAGATTCAAATAAATGACAACAGAAAATAGAATTGTTATTATTGCAACACTGAAAAAAGTGCAAGAAAAATACAATAGCAATCATTTAACACATTACCAAACATTTCCAAATATAAGCCAACCTGCACATAAGCCAAGATTTTGTTGTAAAAATTCAATCAAAACTGATAACACATATGTGCAAATTGCATCATAAATCCATATGATAAATCGAGCAAAATTCCTTCTCTGGTACAACTTTACTTGCACAACTGTTTGTCTGTTTGTCACAGATATACGTAATTCCCATTAAAGTGTTTTAAATGACCCAAATAGAATGTTACATTATTCAAACATTAACATAACAAAATTATGCTCCCAATAAATGAGACTTAACTTCAGCTGGGAAATTACAACTAAGCACTGATGTCTACTTAAAACCATGAAAAGTGTAACCTAAATTTTCTTTAAAATTTGAAAAAAGAAACTGCTTAGGTAGTATTATGGTGTTCAAGAACTACTAATATTCCTGTTTTATAAAAATAGAAACTTTTTTTAGTCTGAATCTCTATACTAAAATGAATAATACATCTACTAAGGATTTCCTAAATACAATACTTGTGAAAAATACAGCTGCAGCAATTAAAATATACTTTGAATGTTTAAAATAACTGAAAACTCATGGATTTTTTAAATATATGCTTTAGAGAAGTATTAATTGAACAAAATTTTACCTCATCCACTGCTTCTAGTCTTCTATCCTGAGAATAGGGTCCCAGTCCTTTAAAAAAAAAAAAAAATCAATCTTTTCTGCATGTAGCGTGCGTGATTAACAAAAATGCATATTCAACAAAAAATTAGCATTAACTATAGGAATCTAACAAAGAAATGGATTCTTGGGAAAGGCACTTCATTTAAATAAATAAATAAATAAATAAAACAAAAATTATAAACAAATCGAAACAGAAATTGATTTCAAATTGCCAATACTTTATCTGTATCATCAGTTTTTCTGTATGAAAACATGATCAACAAAAATGCATATTGAAATGCATTCAAGATGCCAGATAGAAAACAATGCACTAAATATTGAGTTAAAAAGGAAGAAAATGACACTATATAAAACATTAAATTACCGCATATGCCAAAAAAATTAACTATTAATTACCTGCATCGAGCAGGGCATTAGTTTCCTTTCTCAGGATTTCATCAAACTCATCCCTCATTTTGAAGGCTTTCTCCAACACCTGAAAAGGATAAAATCTCAATTAGAATGCTGTATAAGTTATTTTTACATTCAGTTTATATAATCTCTAACACAGACGCGCAGCATTACTCAATGCAAATAGAGCTTATGGGTAACAAAAACTAAAAACTTTATACAGTACAGATGCTGCCCAACACAAAAAAGGACGTTTCAAAATATATTTTATTTCAAACCAGTTTACTAAAGTGGTGTTTACTGAACTGCTTTGAAATAAAATGCATTAGTCTGGATAATGAAGAAGCAGGCATAGAAAGCAGTTTAAAATGCAAATACAATTTTTACAATGAAGACACTTTTTTAATGTGAGATGAAAGTCTCCTAAAATGAGTGTTTCTTTTAAACCTGTATACATGTATTATTTTTTGTAGTGACAGCAGTTTTCCATCCACTTCAGATCATAGCCTCAAGTCAAAAGGATTTCGCATTAAAGCATCGTATGATGAGCCACAGCAAGATGGAAAGCCAGACATCAACAGATATTAGCATCCAACATTCGAGTGACCTAAGATGCGGCCACCTAATTTGGTACCAACAGATTTTGGTCAATGTCTTTCACAAGTTACCTCTTCAAAGAATGACCTTCCTAATAATGGCCCCACTGAAGAGTTGACAAAATGTCACGCAACAGCAAAAAAAGCTTCCATTGGCTATTACAAGAAGTTTACACAAAGAATTTACAAATGTATTTCCAGGTGTAGGCCAGGCTTGAAGAAACTGGACTTAAGAAAGCTGCAATTGGACAAAATGTCCAACCAAGCTTTTTACCTGAAGGAATCCAGATTTGGTCAGAGACAGCTAATTCATGAACAAAAACAAAATGCGACACTCAATACAATTTAGTGCGACACAATTTAAAAAAGGGCTTGTTTTGCTGAAAATAACGGGTTTGTTTCAGCGTATATGGATGTACTGACTTCTACATCATTCAGAATGGATATCTCCTGATGGCTCAAATGTACAAATTCTAAAAATCTTGGTAATGCCTTGTATTGCTGCCACTCGCGATTCCACGGTTTTTATACATCAAAATGGCCTAGTTCATGAACTTAAACATAGGAGGAGGAAATAAAAGAGCACATGGAATGGTGTTCAGATTTGGATCCCGTACAACATAATCAGGATAACTTTAGCTATTGTACATTCTATAGGGAAAATTTCCCATAACCTCATCTATCATGAAATCAATTTAGTGTTCCCAAAAACTGAAAATATCTACAATCTTTATTAAAAGTCTTACAAAATTCCTCAATGCACATCTCTTTTTTGTCTGAAAGACATGTGTAAAAATGAATTTTTTATAATAGTTGTGTTTCCTATAAATTTATCCTTTCTTACATTTTTATTAAGTTCTAGCATTCATAAATATATTTAACCAGCAGCTATCTGTCTATTTAAATTGCCTATCCCCTTATCAATTGAGTAAAGTACATACAAAGCATTTTCTTTATATTGATGCCAGTTTTATTAAATAAAGAAACACTGAACGAGAAAGATAAGAATTGAAGTGGTTCAGATCTTAACTCAAAAGGGATCATTTTAAATTTAATACAGTTTATCAGTTCAGATTGTCACCAGACAGTGCCCAGGTGGAATAAAAGAACATTTCATAGGAAATTAGATTAATATTCATTTAGAGAAATATTATTTATTTTCTATCGATTTAAAGAGTGATAAAAAATAAGTTATATAATTCTATAAAAGTATTTAATGTTTTAATCTGATTCATTTAAATGAGAATACATTAATTTAACATATTTTATTTAAATCATTTACATTAAAAAATGAAAGAAACAATATTCTTAACAATTGCATCAACTGCTTTATAGCTCATTAATTCATAACAATATCATAAATAATGTGGCATGTCCTGAGCTTTTCATGTGGCTGTCTAGTGTGGAAGCTTAAATACAAAAAATAAAACATCTCATTTTGATAATCTTTAACATGAAGTATATTAACAAAAAGAAAAGTTTTCCAAGGCAGCTGTCTCAAACTGGTGGCCTGCCGGCTCGCTGTTTCACATGGCTTGGGAATATATTCTCAGCAATTTAATAAACATTATTCATAGTCCACTTTTACATCATTTTGCTAACCCTTCAAAACGAACATGAGAATCACTCAAAAATATTCATAAACGGAAGTAGATTTTTCCAAAGATTTCAAGCTACAGATCTGACTAAATTGAGATTTTTCCAAAGATTTCAAGCTACAGATCTAAAATTTATTCATACCTATCACTCAATTGTTAATTACTGTGATAAGAATAATCATTTTGTTTGAGCATTTGATATGTGAACATTTTTTCTGAGCAGTTGAAATTTAATAAGAAAAGAATGAGATCGACTGACGGTTACATTAGGTGTTGCAGCTCAAATCAGTAGCCCAAAATAAGGAAATTTACTTACTGATGTATAGATATATGTATTTTTTCTGTATACGCAGAAGCAAAGCTTAATAAATAAAAGAAAGAGGAATAAGTAGTCATTATTAGTCCTCAAGTTTTGGCCACTTGGAAATATTTTGTAAGCTGTTTATTTTTACCATAAGTTAGTCAGTCATTAATTCAACATAATTAGAATTATTTGGAATAAGCTGGTTTCATGCATCAGGCAAAAGTTCAACTTATATTTGAGACCACTGCTCTCAGATGTTAACATCCACAAAAAATTAAATGGATAATGTCTTAAAAAGGATTATCATAATTATACACACCTTCAGCAGATCCTCCTTTACTCTCCGAGGACCTGAAAAAAAATTAAGCAATTATCTAAAAGTTAAAGACAGATATGTACTGATTTCTAGCAAAAAAACAGGTTTGTCTTCTTCTTGAAAAACATCTCTATACAAATATAGTGGTCGTGGTTTTAAATATCAATGGCAAAAGCGACATAATTGGCGACATAATTGCAGAGAAAAAACTTTAACAAGTTACTTGCTTACACACAAGTTAAACACTGTTTTAAAATGCTATGGGTTTTTGTTTAAAGGAATGGAATAACATCTGCTGCTTTAGAGAATTAGTTAATAATATGATTTGTTAATTTGTATAAAAGAGAAAATGAAAATTAAAAATTTTCAGGGACTATCTCAAGAATAAATTATTAATATTACTGTAACTTAAAAACCAATTACAAACATTTTTAAATTTAGGTTTGGGGGAGAGGATGAATGGAGAGATGGATGTGGGGGTATTCTGGCACAAAACCTTAAACGTTATACGCGCCGAACTACATGTAAGGCACTTGAAACACAGCTGATAGATAGAAACAGGATAGATATACAAATAGACAGACATGGTTAAAACCACATGAGCTGCATAACAACCAAAACTGATGAAATGATCAGTACTCAGATGAAGTTGCCGATACCTGATGATATTAAATGTCAAGTGTAAAATTCTAAAACATGAAATAATTTAAAATACATGTCATTAAAATACCAAAGTGTAATAGCATAAGCAAAATCAAATTGAATTACAAAGAATTGCCTCTTTCATGTAGTCAAATAAATTTGTATTGGCCTCTTTCCTGATTACTCTGATATAGGAGAACATCTTTATTAATATTAGGTAACTTTTTTTTTTTGACACACTAGAGTGGAAGCTCCCGTAAAGCAGCATTTAACTTCGAGAGCATAAGAGGTAAATTTAAAGCACAAAGTTAAAACACCAAATAGTCTCAGATTTAATTGTTCATGCCAATAATAGTTTAATTGTTCATGCCACAGGATGAAGGAGGACAGACACAATGTTCTGCTTCATAATCATTTACTTTAAAAGCCTGCTTAAAAAAACAAACCTAAAAGTGGGGAGAACCATCTTGAAAGACATCCAGGTATAAAGTATACAGAAAAGCATGGCTGTGATCAGTCTGGGTATTTTGAATTTCCATATAATAGCAAGTGGGCAAGATTCCAGTGGAGATACTGCAC